>NC_049173.1:16226063-16541504 GCF_009769625.2 Cygnus olor
TCTCCACAACCCCCATTGTGCTCACCAGAGCTCACCCTCTTTCTCACAGCCAAGGCCCTCATACTGTCACCTTTCAGTTGTATTTCAGATTCACTGGGTCACTGAAACAGTGGCACAGAGGTGATGAGCAGTTGGAGCAAAATATGGAAATGTCTCTATCCTACATATCCTGCTTTCATGGGACCACTCCCATTCCTTTAGGGTGACCCCAGATTCCACAACAGGTGAACCTGGGCCCTATTTATGTGTTTGCCCAGCAAAGTTATCTTCCGTATCACAGTCACAAGCATGAATGAGATACAGCCCAGGAAAGGAAGGAGCCAAACCCAGTGAAACCCAATCCACAACTCCTTTCTGCCTGGAAGGCAAAGTTACAACTGCTTACCACTTAGTTTTTAACTGTAATGCTGCAAGGGAGTGACAGACAGGGTCTATGAGCAAAGGGCCTGAGATGATGTGACAGGAGAGGATCACAAAATCAACAAAACAGGGCTTAGCTGGAATCACAAAGCAACAAAACACCTTCAAGGCACCATTACAGAGAAATCTCCCATACCCTTCTGTGAAATCAATACGCTGGGGGTGTCTCTCTGAAGTGCCTGTGCATTAATTAATAAATAAATTAATTAATTAATTAATTAAGGAGGTGGTGATTGGTGGAACAAAGTCTAGTTGGAGGCCAGTAACTAGAAGTGTACCCCTGAGGTCAGCAGTGGCTCAAGTCCTGTTTAACATCTTCATTAATGATGTGGATGATGGGGCAGAGCACACCCTCAGTAAGTCAGCAGGTGACACAAAGCTGGAAGGAGTAGCTGATGCACCAGGGGGTCGTGCTGTCATCCAGTGGGACCTCGACAGGCTGGAGAAATGGGCTGACAGGAACCTCATAAAGATCAACAAGGGGAAGTGCAAAGCACTGCACCTGGCGAGGAACAACTGTCTTATATATAGCCAGTCAAAACCTGGAGAAAGGAAGTGGTGGTTCCCTCTCCTACTGTTATGAAAATTTGGGAAGAAGTATTTCCGTAACAATATGTGCAAGGCAGTGCAATCTCTATTCAGCATGACAAGAATCTATGCCTGAAACACTATGAAATGATCTTCTGATGGATCTCTTAATAGTTCAAATCAAGACAGAAATGCTTTCCAGAAGCTCAAAAATTCTGCCTTAGTCAGGTGCAAGTCACTTACCTCAGTACAAGCAAAACTATCTGCAGTTAAACAGCTTATGATGAATCTGCTAGATTTTTCATTGTTGTTTTGATTTGGTTTTTGTTTTTTAATGAATGGCCTATTCTGAGCTTAAGCTCCGTTAATGTATGAATCTAGGAAGGAAGGAAAGCCAGATCAATGCCTCTCCACTGAAAACACTAGAAGAGGTCTTTTAAGCAAGCTAGTGCATGCTTTACTATCTTTCATGGTGGTGGGCTTGTTTTTGTTTTTTTTTTTGTTTTGTTTTGTTTTCAGCATAGTAATATCTGGAATGGAAAAAAAATGGAATATCTCCAAACATTTCCACTTTCTTCTTTGGTAATAATACTGAGGAAAGATTGACCCTCCACAACAACTGAAACATACTCAAGCACTTCTTTACAGGTGTGCCTTTCTACTTCCATGCAATCAGGGAGGAAAAATGTTGATTCTTAGAGTGGTAGTAAAGACTTTATAATAGCTTTCTAATTAACAAACATGTTTATGTTGTGTTTCTTCTAATCAGTGCATTACAGTAATAAGTACAGAAAATAAAACTGTGATTGCACAGATTTAAATTACAAGAGGTGGTAAATTAGGGTGCTCTTAGGATTTGGGGCAAAAATCACTGAATTTATTGAATCTCCTTAGATTTCAGCAGGCTTTGGCTGAGTACCTTAAAGATATTAAAATGCATTTGTTATTAAAATTGTGTTCAACACGGTAGTATGCAAATGCTGTGATTTGTTAATATTATGCAAACGCTCAGTTCCAATCACGCTCCTCTTGAAGTCTTGTAATACAATTTCTGTAGACATCATAAAAATACGTCTGAGTTATCCATTTTTAATTGCATTGTATACAAGTATTACAGAAGAATGCAATACAGTATTCACAAAAATCAAAGAGGCTTCTATGAAACCTACAAAAAGCAGCACAGAATCAATGAAGTAAAAGCAATATTTCAAAAAATACTAAATTAGATTTGGCAGTTTTGGAAAACAGTATTGAAAAAAAAAATAAGACAAATGAATTGGCACAGTTTAACAACCTAATTTCTAAGTGCACTTTATAATAACTCTCCTTACAAGCTGCTGTTTTCCCAGAAGATGATGACAAAAAGCCTCATTAGAACACCACTATTTTGTAGTGACAGGTTTTATTGCATCGCCAGCTGTGAATCTAAAAAAAAAAAAAAACCTCCCCCAAAAAACTATAAAGGTTCCTAAAAACCCTGTTTTCTTTTATCATCAAAAAATAGCAACATAGCACTTCCATATGTTTGTGAATACCTACAACTCTAGTTTTAAAAAAAATAGAAGTTAAAGAAAAGTGATTTTTGTTTTATCTTCAAAAATAATGTAAAGAAACATTTATTAACGAGATATTTCAATGACCAGAGAGATATGTACAATGTGATAGACTTGAGTCTAATCCTGCAAATATGTTCATGACTGCAGACTTGAATACCTGTTGATCCTGCTCATTTGAGCACAAATGAGTAAGTGTAATTAGGGACTGGCAGGGTCAGGCTCTTAGCTTCACAGCTTCACATAAACCTTTCCACAATCTGTTCTGGGCTAAAAAGTATAGATACAGTATATACTCTGTATACTGTTGTGTTTTTTTTTTAAACAGTGTTCTACAGCTATCACCCTGTTATTGCTAGACTAAAAATGAACATTTGGAACAATTGACATTAATCATAAAGGATAAAATTGAGATGCAGCTTCTGATGACTGAATTTCCACTTGAGCCATTTTAAATTGGGTACACTGCAGCCATTTGCGGAGCACAGACGAGCTATTGTTCATTTGTCCTGACCCTTGTAACATTCTTAGGCTGTGATGGTTGACATTGCTCTGGATGGCTTGGAGGCGTAGCTGGAGTCCAGCAGATAAATGCTGTTGAAATAATGCAAAACATTTAGTTTCTCTAATGTACTCTAATGTAGTAAATGTACTTATTGTCATCAAGTGGTGGTTGTTGGTCAGGGAAAGTTCCTCCACTGCCCCAATGTCACCTTTCTTTCTTCCACAGCCTGCACTGCGGCATTGTCATGAAGGACAAATATGCCTACAAAATCACCAGGTTTATCAAAACCAACTACATACTTAGGCTTCATCCAGCACCTTTATTCCCATTAATAAAATTCTTGAGTGGCAAGCCACACTGGTCCACCTCACTCTTCCTTACAAACAGGGACAGCAGGCACAGTCTTACCCAAGTAGTCCCACAATATCTGATACATATATATATACATATATATACACACACACACATGTATATGTATGCATAAAAATATATTCACTTTTATACGTAACAAAAATCCATCTTCTGGGTCAAGACTCCCCATCATTATTTGTGAGGGAAGTTTCAAACCCAAAACACAAAAATCAACTGGCAACTACCATCTCAGTGAACACTATGGAAAGGCTGGGCCGCAGAACCTGGTTATTTGAAAGTGTTTCAAAAGAGAAGCAGAGAACAGCACTGAGTACAGGGCAAGTACCGTAGCTGATGCTCTGTGTATGCTCACACCCAAGCCCTTCAGTGCTGAACTATCCAGTGCATCTGGATGCGCTACAATGATCTATTTTCAGATAGTTTGGAGACCAAGTCTACTGACCTTATTTCCAGAATTTACAGAAATTTGTAACACTGAGAATAAAAGACAAGTTATTAGAAACAACTTACCTTTAGATTTGACTGTATCATTGGCAACCACATTGGTATTAGCTGTAAGAAGAGATACGTTTTGTTATTATACAAGTGACTGTAAACATGCTCCAGTTACTGTGAGACAGAAGGGTATATCTATCACATTTAACTGTCAGAATGGACACAGACTGAACCATAAATCTTCAAATGTGCTAATTTTCCAATGACGTGTATGTTTTGGGGCAGATGTCTCTGAGGTAAAGAAGCCAGCTTCCTTTGTTTGCAGCTTGATGAATCACCAGTAGCAATTACTGATAGCCCATTTAAGGATCGCCTTAGACACTGATGAGAGTACAAAATAATAAAAAAGGTGTTAAAGGAAATCACTTCTTATTTTCCTGTGAGGGTGTTTTTGTATGCATAAGTGAGCAATATTGTAATGAATACAGTATATGTTCTGCATTGTGAAGTGCACATCAAGAACTGAAAAAACGTAGAGCAGAAGTTCTATTAATAAGACAGATATTTAAATGGCAATCAGCATTTTATAAACCACTAGTCAGTGTCACTGCTTCATTGCAGAATGTGACCTGTAGTCCTGGCAGCACAGACAAACTCTCCTAAATATCCAAAATGACAAGGCAAGGGGGTCTGGCAATCTGTTACCCATGGCTGATATTTATTTCAGTCTCCTGCCCTTCAGAGAACTTTTATTTCTGAGTAAGCATAACATGACAAGCTTCTGGAAGACAGACAGGCATTTCTAGCAAAAGTATTCATGTTATCCAATATTAATTTAACCACTGAGGTTATTGTTCTAAAATGTTCCTCCAAATGGCATCAAAATTTGCAATTTGCCAATTAAGCTACCGGGAGCTGCAAGTTAAACCTAATCACTATTGACAACATTAGATAAAGTGCTGTTTCCCTTGTGCAAGGAATGATAATTGTTTCAATTTCACTGCTGTTTTGCTAGAGAATCATATGCAGCTCTGTCAGGACTGATTACTTAGCCTACCAAATGAAGAACCATATTCAAACCTCAGCATTAACAGAAAGATGAATGCCAAAACAGCTGGAATGCAGCCAGAAGCAGTAGATGTGTGAGTTCTGTGTATCATTCTGTGGACTCTCACACCAAATGAAGTGCTTAATAAGGTCCAGAGCCCCCAGGTCAAGATGTGGTTTTTGGAGCAGTGGGAATAGGTACATGTAGTGAGAAGCCATGTTCCATGCCTCCCTACGATCAGAAATGTCACTTAAACTTTCATCCAGCATTAATGGAGCTAGCCAGTGGGGACAGGACTGGTGTCAGAAACATGGCAAGCAAGAAGGAAGCTAGGCAGAAAACCCAGGAAAGGGAATTCCTTGGGGTCAAGGTACCCCTTTGCATCTGAACCAATTGTCTGGACGTCTTTTACAGTCAGCTGGGAGAAATACACACTTCTCACACCTTCTCACATACTTTGGAACAAGACGGATATCTAAAGCAGATAAAGATGAATCATGACCTAAAAATAAATGTTTGTATCTATTGACTAAAAAGGGTTTTCTAAGGAACTAGCTCACATTGATATTTATGCTGTAAAAGTCTAAGGTCAGGTACGACTACTGTCATCCTGCACCACTTCTGTCTTTCAGGATCCAGACACACTTAGGGAAACTAAACATTCCACTTCAGGAACAAGAAAGCAAACCTACAGCTGCCAGTTAGATAAATAAGACAGAAGAAATTTTTATTGAAGTGCTTCAGTTTTATGACCTAATCCACAGCCAGCCTTTTTCACACAAAGGAGTAATACATAAAGCTAGTTAGAAAAAAACAGCTGGGAGAACACACTGCTGTCAGACACTGTCAATTTTTTGGAATTGATATTTTCAACAGGATCATGTTGATGCCAGTGCAAGTTTTGATAGAAACCTGTCTGGAGAACAGATTGATTGCTGTACTTTTCTGGCTCCACAGTTCTGCTGCCTGCCCAGGTCTCTCGAAATCTACTTTGCAGCCACTGGAGAGTTGCCTATAATCCCTGGGTCTCTGGAAATGATGCTGTGGTTTGCTGAGCTGCTCTCTTCTCTAGGCTCCCAGATTCTTCAGGCATCAGGCATAGGTCAGAGAGCTGTGATTAGCAAGGAGCTGGTCCCCAGCATCAGTGGCTGTCCTACGATAGCTATTTTCCCCACTTTCTTTGACCTAGGAAACCAGGAGCAAAGCTGAACACTGTCACTTCAGTCCTCCTAAAGTGGAGTGCCTTCCTCAGAGAAAAATTTAATTAATTAAATATATATGTGGGTACGTATACATCTGTGTAAGTCCATACATACACACACACGTGTGTGTGCACTATCTCACTCCAACTTAGAAAGGAAAATAAACACATAATGGTTGACATGTATTCACAGGAAAGAGACTTCATTTTCCTCACCAGATCAGTCAAGATGGTCTAAAGTCAGATCCAAAAATCATCCTCTAAGAAAACAGGAAATGGCTCAAAGACCATAGATAGCAATTAAAGATGTGTCTCAGTAAGCTCAGTAGGAGGTTAATAGCCAACACAGTACCAGGAGGAGGAATCCTCACAGCATCAAAACAAGGAGGAGATGAAGGACTGCTTATATCCAGCACAAAGAAAGAAAGCTCTTCTTTCAGTGAAGGAGGGCTGAATTGTTCACATCTTCTCTTTCTCTCTTGTTTCAGGACAAATTTTCAGAAAATGGCCACCCCGAACAGCCTGGCATCATGTGATATCTTCTCATTGCGGTGCATTAGAAATGTGTGTGTTGGCTCATGCGTTATTACACAATGACTTCATTAACAAGAGAAGTTTTTGCAGCACCTGGATTCCTCAGGTGGAATAAAAGACATTGCAGTAAATATCATTATGTGAATGATAAATTATCAGGATTTAACAATGCTATTGTGCCCATTTCCAAGAGGATGTCATTGGGAATTACTACTTTTGCTGAAAGAATGTGGGGAAAAACTAGGATAAATACTTACACAATTAATTAGTTTTGGAAAAAAAAATAGTAACCTGGGACTACAAATCCTCTAATACTATTATGCCTGCAGATGTTCCCACAGGATTGCATGTTAAGGCTAAGTAATGGGGATTTGGTTGTCCAGATTCTTCTCTTTCACCTCCAATCTACTGAACATGAAACAAAGCTTAGCACCTTAACTGAATTTCACGGGTTTACAAGCTTGATTTTGTAGTAACAAAACCTGATTTAACCTGATTTAGCGTATTATTGATACTGAAATCAGATCACTGATATATTCTGAAATACAAACCTCTGGAAGTGTTCGTTTGAATGGTGACAAGAATTTAGCCCTAAAGGCCTCTCTTTTTACAGCTTTAAAGCCATTCTTCCATCTTTTTTAAAGACATATCCTTGTCAAATTCTGGACGTCCTGGACTGCCCACAGCTTCTCTAGGGAGAGCCACACTCACTTTGATGTCCTACACTGACATTTTCTGTAGTGAATTGAGTCACTGCTGACAATAAATGTATGTTTTCACAATGACTGTGAATACTTTCAGGCCAGTTAACATTAAAACCTTTAATTTTAGCTACTGTATTTTCTATTCCTCCTTGACCATAAAAGACTAGAGTAAAACAACAGAAGTTTCCTTTATGGCAACAGAAGAACTATGTAAACCAACATATTTCAGCTAGATGAATTTCAGTTCAGAAAAAAAATCAGTTGCATTAACTACTTGGTTTGTTACAATTTTCTGTGAAAAAGAACTTCAGAATAATATGATGGGAAAACATGTAAAAAGGCTAGTGAAATTGATTCATGCTTGTGCATCTACCCCAATCCTTTGAACATCTATTCTGTTCTGATCTGGGTAGTACAAAAAATGCACGGAAGACTGTTGATTTCAAAAGGAGTTTTTACATGAATGAAGCATGGATTATTTGATTTCTTTTACTCAAAGAGTAGCCTGTTACACATCCTAGGGGAAGAAGATTCACTATCAAATAGTATTTGACTAAGAAAGCCACGTAGGCATATAAGAATAAAGCCACTATGATATGAGGCTTTGTTATCAGCCTGAAAGAATGTAAGGATCTGAACAATGAGGTGGATCTCCAAAGGATCTGCGATGGTTTAATGCTACAGAATGGCTAAAAGTTCAGACAGTACCTCCTAGAAGTTCTTATAAGGTCAGTGACACCAGTTGAGTCCATTAGAGGAATAAGACCATTGCAACAATGGAAAGAGGATCAGAAGTTCATTCCAAAAAATCAGGTGAATTTGGATTTGAGATTATGTTCTGGTCTTACTAGAGATTTTATTATTTGTTTTGCTCTACTAGATTTTATTTCTGTACTAAAAATTCAACCTCCGCTTTTTTTTTTTTTTTGAGTTGCAGGAAAGCAAGGGACAGTGTCTCTAGAAATCACAATAAACAGACAACACCCTTAATTAAATATTCATGATGGGGTATGCCTACCTTTACAAAGATAGTGGAGTTGCATTCCTGTAAAGCCTCCATTAAACTAATCACATGTAGACACACCATTTCCACCATCTTGAAAAAAAAAAAGCACAAAAACAAATTAATGTCCAGTGTTGTACACTAAGACACCAATCCCTAAAAAGAATCTTGCTGTATTTGCTTGGCAGTTATAATGAATCACTAGATGTGTATTTATCATCTACACATAAGATTAAGTATTACATGTACATACAAGGCATATTTTCTTTATTTAGTTTTCCCCTGATACAGCAGCACCTGGTAAATATTTCGAAGTATTTAATGCATTTTAATTCCTATCACACATCAAAACAAGTTGCCTTTAGCTTTCTTCCTTTCAGACATCATAAATCCTTTTACATGCCTTTGTAGTTCTCATCAATCAAGGTGTCAGAAATTGATATTTTTATTTACTGAATCTGTTGAAAATTAACAGAGCCACAAAAAAAGCATCTTTTTTCCCCTCTCCTATCAAAGACAATTTATTGTTCTGAACTGGCAGCTAGTCCATAATTCTTCCATTTGTACCACGAATTATGACAGATGCAAATATCATTTATTTGGAGGTAGACAGCATTTTATGTTTTATATTATTTAAATTCATAGGTACAAGACAAATACCTTCAGCCAACAGTAAGTACTTACAGTGCCTGCATGAACTGCGTGTACATTCCCCTTGATAATAATCTTAGCTTTTATGTCATGTTTTTTTTATCTTCAAAGTGCTTTAGAAACACTAACTAATTAACCTCATAACACCCGTGTGAGATGGGCAAGTATTATTATCACATTCCAGAGAGCAAGTACTGAGGCAGATAGTTTAATAACTTGCACTAAAGACACATAATGAGACACTTTCCCAGAATAAGGCTTGTAACTTGGGACTTCATATTCTTGTACTAAGGGCTGACATTTCCTTTTGCGTCTGACTAAACAACTGTCTAGTTAGTAGCGCAATACACAGCTCCCATTTGGAGGCTAAAATATCATTTAAACACAACCTTAGGTGGTCCTTGCCTAATATAGACAAGACACAAGGAAAGGGTGAACATTTCCCTTTCAAACTTTATCTCTAGGGTTGCCCTCTTCAAGTCATTCACTGCTCAAAAATGTTTCCAGAGATATCTATGTGGCTTATTTCTGTTGAGTAACCAATGGGTTATGAGTAGTCAAATGTCAGCAATGTTTGTTTTTCACCATCGTGTAGTAAAAAATATTGAAATGGTTATTCACAGAATTATCCTAAAACAGTTGCTCTTGTAAGGCAGAGTAAGATGAAACAATAGGGCCAATGTGAAAAGTAGGAAGATAAATAAAATGGGACTTGAAGAAGTAAAATGAGACTTGAAGCAGGGAGCCCTTAATCCAACAACCAGTGACTCTAGCTCTTGAATGCCATGACCCTGTTTCTGGCAGATCCTGGCTATATATATAGATCCTGTCTCAGGTCCACTGCAAGGTTAAACCACCACTAATTAGCTTTTGCTTTAGTTGCTCAAAAGCATCAAAGTTGCTTTAGAAAGTTATTCAGCGTCTGATGTATTCCACTGAAATATGGAAGCAAAGCCAAGCCCTCTGAGTTTAATCTGTACCAAATCTGTGCACAGCATCTGACTCACCACTTTGTTATGTGCCATTAGCTGTAGGATGCTAGGTGTCACTCGGCTCCAGAACTCCAGGGCTGTAAGGATTGCTGTAAAGCTAAATTCGTTCTGATTCTGGACTGTCGGAGCTACTGCCGTTTGTTCACAATACACTGTCCAGAGCTGAGCAAATATAAATGCATGGAAGAGGGAACACATGTGCAGAACAGATGTCTGTAGAAATAGAAAAGAGAGGACAATGTTTATTGAAATAAGTGTATTCAGGTATACTGCAGAAGCTTTCATCGAAGTACTCCTCTGTAATGCATTGCACTGTGCAGTCCTGCCCCTCATTCCAGAATGTTTTCCTCTGATTAGGAGCTAACCAAGGATGTTTGATAACATCTTCTCCATGTTTAAAAACTGTTTTTATATCTAGAAACTAAAAACTACATTTAAAAACACAGTCCCGTGCAATCTTAATATATGACATTAAGGTCAGTCCCTTTAAAGAAAAGGTTAGTTTTCCAGAAAAGTGACTCAGAACTTGTCCTGAGACTTTCTTGATGGAAAATTCCCACCACCATCTGTAGAAGGCCTGGAGGCTGGGACATGTATGTCTGCATTTCAAAGATGCTGTTGGGGTACATCAGTAAGTCTGATCACCTGCAAGGAAGGATATCATACAAAGTACGACATCTTACACCTGTCATCCATTTCTATCGTGCTGGGACACAACTGCTCTCAGTCCATGTAAAGCTAACAGAGAATTCATCCTGCATACTCAAGCATGACTTGGCTAGTAAGCGTCATATTTTGTAATGTCTGAGCCTCCAAAAGTGCTGGACATTAACTACTCCATTATAAGAAAGATGTTGCTTGTCAGAGATATTTTCCTCAGTTTAACACTGCAACAGTGATTCATGCTCTGTGGCAGGATGAGTGCACCAAACATTGCAATGGTTGCTTGGTAACTGGAAAGAGGTATTTGAAAGAGGAAAAAAAAAAGCCAGAAGACATGAATGGAAGCACCAGTGTCCTGGTTGGGTGAGGGGAAAGAAAGGGAGGATTTTAAGTATCAGACAAATGTGTGATCATTCTGCTTCTGTAGTTAATAAAATCCTGGTTGGTGTCGGAGTACTGCTATATCTGTGTTAAGCTACTGTTGCAAATTGCTTACAGTTTGCAATAACACTTCTTGTCAAGAGCACCTTCAGAAAAATAAAAAGTTGTGCTTGAACCATCACAGTTTGTAATTGACTCACAGCATTTATAGGTTATCCAATATTACTATACACGTAGAAAAGAATAAGCAATTCTCTAGAGATTTGCTACAGAGACGGTCATTGCTAAAGGTTCAGTTTGGAACTCAGTTTTTCCTTCCTTATTCCTGTGCTGAGATATTTTGAAAAAGTTAAATCTCAAACTTACTTGTAGTGATTTCATCATCAGTTTTCTATGCATGAAGGGCTAGCTATGCCAGAAAAATGATAGATTCTTTTTTCCCTTTATTTCAGCTTTTAATAATGTTTTGCCCCTCTTTTTTTCTTAGGAAGAAATAAATACTCCCATGTTGTCCGCTTTAATCCAGTGGGATCTTTTCTTATAAAATAAAAAAGGCAAACAGTTCTAAAACTCTCAAAACTGTATTAGTGGATTACTTCAGAAACGCAGTCCATGGGATACTGTGCTGGAAATACAAGCCGTTTTAAACAGGACATGAGTTTACATGATTTAGTTTTGATGATATTTAGAAAAGTTTAAAATTTCACATCACAATAAAAAAACAAATTAGTGATAAATATTTTTCAACAGTAAGGCCAGTATATACCACATCTCCTCTTAAAACACAGAATCCCTTACCTTCGATTGCTCTGGAAACCCAATCAGAATAACAATAAGGTGGTCAGCAATTTGTGAACCTGCATCCAGTGGAATAGGCATGCAAGATGATGGAGAATTTGGACAGACAACATTGTGTGTCAGAGACCCCAGGAGTAGCCAGGACAGCAAACGAATATGTGAAACACATTCTATGAACTCTTTGGGCCTGTCAAGAAAGAGCGAATTTTATAATGCTGCAAAGTTTTCTATTTTTCCCCAAAACAAAGAGCCTCTGTAAACACTTTGCAGATGCAGTCTTAAGTGTGCTGGAGGCACAAATCATTGGCAGAACTTACAAGAAGACCAGAACCACAAACAACTTAGTGGACTTGACAACCTTTAACAAGTCCAACAGAACACGCTTGGTGGGCTGGGCCTAAGAAATGGTTTCTATGAAAGACTAGAACATGCGCAGTCTCACTGGTTCCATACACAGTGATTTTTTACACAGAAATCATCAAATCAGAAGAGCTGCCCAAGTGAAACTGCTCGTTCCAGGTCCCCTAGACAGTGTATGGCTGACAAGGCTATGGCAGGAAATTCTTCATTCCATGGCTAGCTTCCGAGACAGGTGCTCTACCTTACTTTTGCTGTGTTGCACTTCTCCACAGGTAAAGTGGAGTTAATTTATCTTCTCCTTAGCCTCTCCTTGGACATTTGGACTGCATGCTTTTAAGGGCAGGGAGGGACTATGCTTTTTTGTGACACTTATTAATTATTCATCTAGTGCAATCTTCAATTGTAAAGCAATTGTGCTTAATCAATCTGAAAAGGAATAGTACTTTTCTAGTATCATCTTGTCTATCCCCTTGCTGTTAAAAAATTCAAACTACATACTCATTTGAATTCACAGGCTTAGAAAAATAATTTGATTTTAGATCAAGAAACCACTACCTAGGAGGCCACTCACTACCGTTATTCATTTCTAATTTCATGTTGTTGTCAAGGACTCACAGAACCAAAGAGGCATTCCATTATTTTTTTTTCTTTGTATAGACTCTGATAAAATGCTCATCTTCAAGTACCTACAGGGTATCACAGGAATTCCCCATCTTCACCTTGGAACATATAATGCAATTTTTACACGTGTGAAACCGAAGCCCGAAGAGGTAACAATTCCTTATTTCCAGAACTAGGTATGTACACTGAAGTACATGCAGACATATCTGTAGGACTGGAGCCCAAGCAGCCTACTCCCCAGAAGCCTGGGGCAGGAAGTTTGGAACAAAGTTGGGACAAAAATACTTATTTGTTGAAACACAATCCAGTGGGCTACACTCAAAACATCTCATTTGCTACCACTGTAAGACAAGGGACAGTATTTTGCCCTTCTTTTTGATCATAAGACACTGCATACTCTCACAGCGAACAAAAATAACAAACATGTCTTGAAGAGCAGGATTTCTCTCATCTAACTTCACTAGGTGAAGTCAGTATTTCTACCGACACCTGAATAGCTTTATGCTTACAAATCTCACTCATTTGTTCTCAGTAATATCAACGAGCATTTCTCATTTTTCTCCCACCATATTTTATACAAGTCTAGGACTGCTCAAGTACTTGCATGCTTTTCACTGTCTGTATCTAGATCAAGAATCAAGTTCATTTCCAGTGAACTCCAGTCAAATCAAAGGAGTTACTTCCACTGTCTCTTTGGTCTGTACTTTAAAAGTTGCACTGATGACCTCCTCTGGTAAGGCTCTGGGAGCTGCTGACCAGCTGTTTCAATGTCCCATGGCCACCACTCCCAAACTGTGCATCCTACTTATTCAATCCATCAATAAACAGAATTCCATTAAGATTTCTAATTCATTTTAGTATTCCTTTTTGTGGAAAAGCATCCTCACCCTTGTTGCATTGCAGAAGGAGGATGGTAAAGCCAAGGCAAATATCGGATCACAGCTTTGTTGTCTCTGTGGTTTCCTCGTGTGATTTCCATAGCAGCAATCTGAGCTAAACCAACTTTCAGATGCCCACCAAATGTGTCTTCATGCAATGGCTGAGAACAAGTCTTCATGTGACTCTGCAAAGCAAAGATCTTATTTCATACCTGAAAAGAATATTCTATTTCACTTCCCTGCAGTTTCTTTCTCAAGGTCTCTACCTGCGTCTATAAAACTACAAAACTCAGAAATAGGTTTAAAAAAATTATCCACTCCCTATATTAGTAACAGTATTATGATGCAGCTTTTTCCATGGAGCCCATATTTTCAAGAGACCACACAAAACCCGAATTATACAAAATGAAGAAGCAGCTTTTGTACCAGCAAACTCAGCAGCTGATAAGTACAAACTAATGGTTGCACATCCAGACAGTTTAACTGAAGATCAAAGAATGCAACTGTGTAATAAGATAGCACTCTGGGCAGGAAATGCCATCTCTGTGTGATATTTCATTTACATGTACAGAAAAGCCGTCTATCATTTACCAACGGTATGACTGTATTGCTCTATTCATTTGCTACAAATGCCTTTAAGCCCTGGAAATATAAGGACTAAACCTTTTACCAAGAAACCTGCATACATTTCTGCCTGGAAAGATAATTATCCTGTTTTGACAGCTGTAAGGAATGTTTCACTGGTGATCCTTGAGATCCTTCAGTACTTCTAGTTGAGCTAACTTTGCATTACCTTCTGTCACTGTACTAATGCATGCTGAGTGCATGTGCATACTTAAAAGACAAACATATGCTTTGCACAAGAAAAAACAGGTCATCAGTAATTAAAGTATTATAACAGGATAAAAATCAGTGGTTTGGTAATATTTTATAAAAGATAAGGATCTGACCCCACCAACTTATACTCTCAAAAATCACTTTAAGTCTCTTCCACAAGAAAAAAAGAAACTTATCAGCATGTATATCTAATGATTTTGCTAAAGAGACAGGTATAAAGGATAGACAGGTATGCAGGCAGATATATTCTTCAAAAATAATGGAATTTTCTAACTAAAAACCTACCTGAGCTCTAGCAATTAAAATGTTATCCCCAAGGAAAACAATACAATAATATCAAAAGAAACAATAAACTGGAATGTGATTATCTTAAGAATTAACATTTATACTTTGCTTATAGTGCAATAGTTAACACACAGGACTGAAAATAATTAACTTCTTTCACAGAGACTATTCTCAGACACACAAAAGACACCAGAAATGAATAAACAACTTTAACTGTTTGCTGAATTCCTATAGAGTGATTTTTCTTTTACATATATTTGTTATATAATAGCATTTAATAACTTTTTCTCAATTTTTGTGTTTTATTTTTTTTCTTCTGCAAAACATCGCCCAAAATTTGAAAACCAAGATTAAACTTTTGCTGTTTGATTGCAACTAGTCATATAAAGCATATGACATGCTTTGTCTGAATGCGGTACTCCAGATGCTGTTGATAATACATACTCATAGTAAGAAATTGTACAACTGGATGATCTTAGGACTCACTTCCTAAGAACACCTATGTGAATAAAACTGAGCAACACAAGTAATTATATTAAATCAGCTTAAAATAAGTGAACCTAGATGTTGTGAATTTGTTTAAAGTTTTGACTATTTCTGAACTTAGAAACATTTGCAACATTTCCCAACTATCACAGAAGCACATGTAAGTTTCCCTAAAGATCCTACCAGAATCCAAAAATTAAAAATCTAAAACTTCTCAAATTCAGCCTTATTAAATAAGAACTGCCTTTTCATTTTCCAAAGACAAAGCTTATTCTTCACAATACATAAAATTACAGTCATTTTTGACTCTGCTAAGTTCAGCTTTTTCTCAGAGTCCTGTATTACATGGACTCATATTATATGGAATCAAATTAAAACAACCTAAAATTTAGACCATTTGGTTCTGATTTCATTTTAAATGCTACAGACTACAAATTTGGGGAGCTTCGTGTCTAATTTCAAAACATAAATGTGACAAACTGGGTAAAGTGTTCATTCACATCCTAGCTATATCTGGGTGCAAAAATGTCATAAATAAATAGTCCTATCAAGAATAAGAAAGCATAAGAAATTAACATATTGGACTTAAGCATTGTAAGAGCATTTCTAAAAATTATGCTACAGTTCAAGGGAAAAGGGGGTACAAAGAAAAAGTTCAAGTGGGAGAGATCTTTCTACAGAAACTTTTTACAAAGGAGATAGGATAACTGCAAGTATTTACAAAAATTTTTCCCATTCCCCATTTCTGTGGAAGTGGCAAACGGGATGTATCTCTGTCTCATTTGTGATTTATTTTCCAATCTATTTTGAAAGCAATTCTGAACTGGAAGAGAAATGAGTGAATAGCTTTAAAAAGATACAGTGCAAAGGCAATGCAACTGAGCTTAAAATGATTAATTCGTTTGTACTTTGAAGTATATTTCTAGTCCAGCACAAAAGGCTGCTTCTCTTTATTGCAGGATTTCTTTTAAAGCTCAATGGGATTCAAGGCATAGGGCCAACAGGGTAAGAACTTACAAAAAGGTGTTTTGTCCAGAAAAACAAGGTTACTGTGAGTTTCAAGAGATGTCATTTTCAGTTCCTCTGGGATTCTTCCTCCTTTATGGTAAGTAGTATTATCTTGCAGTGAAGTGTACCCTCTGGGGCATGGTGTGGGGTCGAGGGGGCAAGGGGAGAGTGAGCAAGCAAACATGCAAGATAAACCAGTAGGGTAAAAAGTCTAACCTCATTGCTTCATAAAAAAACCTCCAGTATCAAAATCCACTACAGGTTACCATTCTTCCTGTCTTGCCTGTAACAGAAATTTTGTATGAACCCACAGCATGAAACACTCCAGTGTGTTGCCAGTAACTTTCATCAGGATTGGTGCAATAGTAGAAGCCCTTTCAGGGAAACACCACACTAGTTTCTCGGGAAAACAGAAGTGACTAATCTACAACAGCTCTAACACTTAAATAATAAAAATAATAAAAATAATAATAATAATAATATGAAGTCAGTCATCCTCAAAGACTTCCAATAGTTTCTTCCATTGGCAGGTTAATTACAGAAAATATATTAAAAACAAAGAGATACACACACACACATTTTAGATCATGTACGCCCATAACCAACCTTTAATTTGGTCAAGGTATGCATATCTGCAATGAAATCCAGCACTTCCCCAACATATTGCCTCATGCATTCCATTGCTGCTGTTCCACACTAGTAAGAAAAAGAAGTATGTTTAAGCACCATATATAAAAGAAATACGTTTAAGCACCAATTTTTGAATCTCTTAGTGTTTTTTCTCCTTGCTTCTTGTTCACCAGAACACAAGTTCTTGTCTGTCTCAAGTTCTTTATTTTACTTTTCAGTTGGATTACTTTACTCGAATTAGGAATAGGCATTCTTTGATGTTTTTCTTCTCACTGTATTTGCCCTCTTATCTGATGATAGCATAAAGATAGACCAAGCACTGTAGCTTCTTCATGCATCATAAAATACTCTTATCTGTAACAGCAGTGAAAGATCAATTGATGAAACTTTCAATAATATCCTTGTCATGCATCTGAAATTTACAGCAGTCCAGAATCAAAGTCTTAAAAAGTCAATGAGAGTTTAACAACCCAGTTGTTCAACCAGCTGAGCATTTCTGCAAGTAAAACCAATCAGATACAATCCCAGAAAACAAAATTCAATCACAGGCACAGATGCCCTCACAATCACATGAATTATGATGGACAAACAGAGTAAGTGACTGGCTTCATGTATTTTATGTGTAAACATCACTGAAATGAACACTGATGGTATTTGGTACTTCTTTTTTTTACACTAACAAAGGTTTTTGGGATATTCCTGTTATGAAGTCATATGGCATTTTAATGTCACTCAAGCTAGTTGCAATTTTCAAAGGAGGATGCATGGGTTACAAGGGATGAATCCAATCCAATTTGACCATAAAGTTGTAAGCATTGAGAAGTGGTCTGTGCCAGAGCAAGAACGACCACAAAGGGAAAACAAAAGGACTCAATGTGATGCTTGTATTCCCACAGTACACATTTTCATAGTTCCTTTCCTAGATCAGTGAGAAATGCCAGTCTGGCCTTCAGCTAGTACAAGACATATCCAAGATGTGCAAAGCAGTCAATTGAACAAAGCTGTCAGATTAAATAAAGGCTTCTGACAGACCAGAGAACCCTGGAGAAAAGCTTTCAGAAGGTGATATGACTGACCCATGAGCCATCATATAATGTTTATATCTTAATAACCTACAGTGAAGATAATTCTAGCAGAATTCAAGGGGAACTATGAATGTTCAACATTCCTCAACATCAAGTCTATATATGCCTTATTTTTTGGGGCCAAGTGTAAGCAATGCTTAACTTTAGAGGCTATATGATGAAATTATTAGGTATCTTTCTTCTTAAGGTGGCAAAAAAACCCTATTGTACCAAGTCATAGGCTAAGGACAAAATATTGCAAAATGCTTATAGGGGGAAAATATTCTTCTCTGACCTTTATTTAATCACCTGTGCTTTGAAACACAGAAACACAAAACTATCTGAGTATACAAATGAATCAAATTTAGTTTTGATCACAGAAGTATTAAACCATAATCGAGTTTTAGTGGCTGAAATTTGAAAAAAAACTGTTAGTGTTCTATTTTTAAGGAACTGATCTGAGTGCTTCTAATTTTTCTACATTAGTATCCATCTACACGGTGTTGAACTGTAACACCTTCTGGCTTTTCAAATGCTATGCATGTCAGTTCCCTTGACAGAATAAAAAAACAATAAAATAAGGTCACTGATAGCATATCCTCCTTCCAGTTTATGTGGAGTAAGGACCCCACATGGGCTCTATATTATTGAGTGACATAATTATGAAAGATACTATACTCAAACCTCTGAATAAAAATGTTCTGGTGCAAGACTTCTCCCCAGCCTTTTGTTTCATTCAAGGTTCTCTATGATTTCTTCTGAAATGATCACCTTCCTATCATACCTTGTAAAATCTATTTAAAGATGTTATCTCTATCTATTTAAACCAAATTAAAACTTTCCACTGGGAGGAAAGATATGAATTTAAAACAAAACAAAACAAACAAAACAAAATAAAATAAAAACACACACACACAAAAAGAAAAAAAAACACTTCAGAAGGTACATAGGAAAAGACCTGATAGATCACCCCTAAAACTGTCAAACACATGTACGGAAACAGGTCTTGGTCTGGCTGGGATGGAGTTAGCTTTCCCTGCAGTGTCCCATATAGTGCTGTGCTCTGCACCTGCAGCTAAAACAGCCCTGATAGCACACCAATGCTTTGTCTGTAGCTGAGCAGGGCTGGCACAGGAACAAGACCCTCTCCAAACCCCAAAAAGTCTGAGGATGGGCAAGAAGTGGGGAAGGGACATCGCCAGGGCTGACCTAAACCAACCAAAGGGATATTCCATGCCATACCGTGTCACAGTCAGCAATAAGAGGTGGGAAAGGGGAAGAAAAGGGGAGGCACTCGCTATGAAGACCCCAAACAACCAGCATACATATTGAGGCACTGCTTCCCAGGCACGGCCAAACATCACTCATTGATGGGAAGTAGACAATAATTGTGGGTTTCTTTCCTCTTTGCTTCTGTGTGGCACTTACTTGTTTTTTTCCCGTCTCTTTTCCCTTTAATTAAATTATCCTCATCTCAGCTGCCTCAGGCCTTTTTCTTTCCATCATACTTTCTTCTCCCCCCTCTTCTTTTGAGGAGGGGGAGCAAGAGAGCAGTTGTGGCAGAGATTAACTGCAGGGTAAAACTCATTCAGCTGTTGGGGTATTCAGTGACATGTCGTGGAAGGAGTCAAGCCCTCCAACTGTGCTACTTCCATGCACATTCACCAGCCATGTTTTCAACACCTAAGCAATGATAAGCATTGATAATTCAACTACATTCATCAATAGGATATATATGAATGCCTTATATTACCAGAAAAATGCCATTAACTCAAATTTTTAACCAAGTTATCTTTTGTCAGAATGGAGGCAATGGCTTGTAGTTTCCCACTCTGATGCCATTTTTTGAGGCACTCAGCTGGTCTGTTCTCCAAATTTTGTCTTCTTGAGCACAGGCTCCAGCTAAAGGCAGACATATGACTTAAGATTATTAGTGAGAGTAAGGGAAGCAGTATCATGTCCAAAACATTTCAACATTAATAAAAAGGAAAAAGCGTATCAACTTCTGCCTGCAATATACCTTGCTAGCCAGGGGAGAAATAAAAAGAACATTCAAACGAAGCATAATGAGCTAAGACATATTTTTAAAAGCCAAAACTAAGAGATGTTTGATTCAGTACTTACTCCAGGCATAGAGGCAATCATCTGTTTATGCAAGATTGTTGATTCAGCTAGTTTAGTTCCAGCATCTGCACAAACAAACTAAGAAGAAATTAAAGATGAGTTATTTTTGAATTATTTGTGGAGGAACCTGAAAACGCTAATAAGTTATTCATGACTTCGTTACGATCACTTCAGATCTCTTCGTGCTTATATTTGTCGTAATTTGCCCTTAGAGCTCTCTTCCTTTATAAAGAATTCAGTTTGCTCACTGTTATAAATGAGACGATTTTAATGAAAAAAATTGACTTTTATGTGCTTGATGAACATGTACATGCTGTGCAGAAGCACTTTAAGAATATTATGTAATAAATCAAGTTTTCCTTTATAGGCATAAATATTTATCTTTGCCATTCCTTGGACATATACAATCATAGAATCCTTTCGGTTGGAAAAGACCTCTAAGACCATCAAGTCCAACTGTTAACCTAGCAATGCCAAGTCTACCACTAAACCATAACGCTAGGCACCTCATCTACACATCTTTTAAATACCTCCAGGGATGGTAACTCAACCACTTCTCTGGGCAGCCTGTTCCATGCCACACTACCCTCTCAGAGAAGAAATTTTTTATAATATCCAACCTAAACTACCCTTGGCACAACTTGAGGCCATTTCCTCCTGTCCTATCACTTGCTGCTTGGGAGTAGAGACTGACCTCCAACTCCTCTTTCATTACAGTTTAAAACAAGATATAGGAAAACAAGGCAGCATGCCATGTTCTTTACTGTGATTACAATGCTTTCATTTCAATGAAGTTCTACAATGATTTAATCAATTAATTTAACCAATTCATCAATGATTTAATATGAACACATTGGTATAGTGTAGTTTAGTATAATAAAAGCAAAAAAAAAAAAAAATCCATGCTGTTTCTGAGACGAGATCAGTATCATTCTGTTATATCTAAATACCTCTTAATTCGTTTTCTTATGTTTTTATTTTCCTTGCTTTCCTTTTTTAACTCTATTTCAAATCTCTTGCCCCAAAATCTCTGATGTCCACATCACCCATACATTAGATCTACCATTACTGTTATTTAATCCTTATAAGCTTCAGTAATGTATTTGACACCACTCAGATGATGTGCTTGTGCCTAAAATTGTTGTGTTAATACTCTATTTGCAGTTGAGCAATATCTGTCCATGATGATGCAAAGTAACTTTCTAACAAAGAGAATATGGAAAAGAACTTATAAGCTAAGGTATAAGCCTTAATTTTCTTTCTTGAGAATGAATACTGTGGTACACAAACTGAGACAGATCTGACTACACAATATACTTTACAATTGTCTAATGCATGCGTTAGCAGTGTTCTCAATGACTGGAACTCTTTTTGAAAATATATCAAATATAATTCACAGACCTAGAATTTATTCTTGCACTTCCACGACCTTTACCTTTCAATGATAGATTTATTCTGAATTTAGACTGCCTACTGAGACTTGGAAACAACTCATGTATCAAGCCTATGTCTTGACCAAGAGTCTGTTCTTTGGGATAAATACCAGAAAGACATATCTGAGTTTAGATTAATAATCTAATTAGGTATCCTCAGACATAGGCCTGGCTCCAGTAGACTCTTCTTTTGCTTAGAAATTATTTTTCACCAGAATAAGCCATAAGAATAACAAAAATAAAATAAGAATCTGACTCATATTTCAGTTGAGAGGTGGCCTGGCACTCTTCTTACCAGAGCTGTAATCATTACTCAGAAAGGAAAAGAAAGCCTTAGGGTTATGGGCTATGTCAATCCAGTCTTTGTCTTAGTTTAAGCAGTAACCATGACTCTCCACTTCTCTTTAAACAAAAGACCCATTAATGGACTTATGCAAATAGATGACAGATTTTCTCCTAATGCTGTCTGTATCAGAAAGAGCAATCCTGATGCTGGGTCTGTTGGAGAATAGATATGCTGTTTTGCGGTGTGAAGGATTTCTCAGTCAATCATTTGCAGGTAGATTAGGGTTCCCTTGTACTGCAACAAGATGCAAAAAAAGCACCAAAATTCCCTGAATAATCTGGTTGAGTATATTTAGCATTCAACAGTGAATTCATTGTACTGCTACAGACATTATACAGCACTAAACATAGAAGTAAAAAAAAAAAAAAAAAAAAAAACATTGCCAAAGAGAAATGTCATTTATTTCAGACATTTTCTTTTAAGAACAATAACAAAAAACAGCAGCAGCAGCCGAAAGAACTTCTACTGGTTTCCTGCAAGCTTTCTATATTTTTTGCACAAAGGAGTTTGGGTTAAACAAGATATTAATTTATATGTGAAAAACAGCTGACAAACTCCATTCCATTTCTAACGAACAATTAGGCCTTGTTTAGTTTATCTTTCTCGTCATTTGACTACCAGGTCCAAGGATCCTTCCTCAAGTCGCAATGCAGTCAAGAGAGGATAGGGAAAACAGCTCAAAACAAGCATTTCTTTCATTTCCAGTCCAATTCACGGTCATTTATGTTGGCTGCTACTACAAATACTCCAAGGTGTTAAAATGTTACTGTCAAGAGATTCAATGCCAGCCATGTGTAAAGAAAATAGGAAACAAAAGTATTCCCACACTGCAAAAACATGAGGAATGGGCAATGCATCTTCCTAACGTTGTCTGATGAGATACAGATGGAGCATAATGTCCAGGTGGGAATGTCTGTGGAATGAAGTGAATTACCTATATAATAATTTATCTGTATGATATCTCTATTCATAATCAGAGTTGTATAAGTATATATTCCTAGCAATGTATTATATGTAACTTTAAATCTTTCTGGTCAGTAATTAGCAGACCAGATATTCACAAATACATAAATTGGAACCACGAGATTTACACTGATTTACAGTAGCTGAAGGTCTGGCTGAAAATAGGAGTCATCTAATCAAAACAGGTCAGATACAGTGAACCTTAGGGACTGACTGAACAAACAAGTCCTAATGAGACTAATATAATTTAAAGTCAGTGAAAATCCTGAAGATGTACACTGATGAAATATGAGCACAAGAACAGTACTGGGAATCAAAATGCTGGGTGAAGAACCTGTTCCTATGGAAACCCATGGAAGAGCAGCAGGTACATGATGGCCTTCATTGGCTAGGACAAACCAAGAAGACAGACTTTTTGTGCCCATTATCATCCAGGATAGCTATGCAGGATTGGGATGATCTGGTTAAAATTCTCATTCTTTGTAAAGTGGGCTAAAGTTACTCTCATTTTAGCACTGATGTCACCAATCACCCTGATAGCACCATGTAATCTGGAATCAATGTGGGTGTCAAATGTACATTCCTAGGAACTCCTTTGTTAGACAGCCCACAACTGATCTATCATTAAAATGAAGTTCTCTTAGCTCTTTTGTTATTTTGAACATTTTTACTGAATCTCTGTATTCTCTATGCTCTGTCTGCACACAATCTTGTATAGAGGCTAACATGTTCGTGGATAAGGGACTGTCTTGGAAATGAAAACCATTTCCATTTGGTGCTATATTAACTCTGGTACAGTTTTATGGATTCAAAAGCAGACAATTTGAATGAATATTGTAGAGGCCTTGCGTGGTAAAGAGGTAAGCAAAGCCTTCCATTCCATTAATGACACCAAAGAAAATTAAAATAATTAATACACCTTAAGCACTGTGGTAATTTGAGAAACCTGCTAGTAAAAACAAATATATATCTAAGTGGTTACTGTGGTATTCAAATTCAAGAGGCTGTTGAATGTTTCAGACCACACACTACTGAGAGTTGCCAATTTGCACAGGCAATGGAAGGAGTAATCATCATGCCTCCAGTAGGCATCCATGGCAGGTGGTCTCAACACAACCCCTGTTCTTTACCATTGACTGAACAAAAACAGAAGCTGGCTGCTTTGGATAGCAGGAAATATGGCTTACTTCATTAGCCTCTGAAATATTATATACAACATTTACAGCCACATTGGATCCTGTTGTGGAAGGTATGAATGCATCCCAAAGTCAATGTAGCATATGGGAACAGTGCTAGGAGGAAAGTCCAGGCAATTATCATTTTACCTTTACTTCCAGCATGTAAGAGAAAGTTTTCTTTACTGACTCTTATCAGGTGATTGACTGAATGTTAAGGACAAGTGTTTACCAGTTAAATTCTACTGCCAAGACTGAAGCAGTATGTTTGCATTCCCAAATGAGGAATTCAGGATTGACTAGACTATGAAAATTAAGCTTCCCTGTCACCTTCACCATAGGACTGAGCTGTGCAAAATAATGGAGCAGTGCAAAAAAGTTACTTTATACTGCAATCTAGGAAAAGTCAGCTCAAGTTAAACACTGATGCACATGTAATCAAGCTGTATCACTACAGCTTAAGACAGAAAGAGGTAGGTGGTTAAGTTATTTGAATTTGATGGTCTTGGCTGGGAACGAAAATAGAAGTCTAAGAAAAAAAAAACAAGCAAGCAAGCAAACTGTGGGAGTCTTAACAGTATGCACCTATGGTTACAAATGTAACTAGATTCACATTTTAAAAAAGTGTTTCCCCTGACATTGCTGGTACTTCCTGCAACCATGTTGGACTTGAAAATTCTTTTTGCTGAATTTTAGCTAAGACAGAATCTATGTGAGAATAGCATGAGGCAGATCTCCTGTACCTGCACCAACAGCAAGAGATTCATGTCTGGTAAGGGTGACTTTAACTTCAGTGCCTGTAGCAACTCCAATATGACACTGCGTGTCAAGTAGAATTTGTCCCTTTCCTACAAAAGAAAAACACAGAATTATGAATGTCATGAAGTTCACTGACACCCACTAGTAAACCATAACAATAGTTTTTATCTAAATTCAAAAATGAAGTAATAGAAATGTACTTTTTGCTCCTATCTTACAAAAAGGCTGACATCATTCATCATTTATGCAATTCTACGGATCAGGTGGAATGGACATAAACAAGAATATGTGTATGATTTTTGCTCGACTTTTTTTTATTTCACAGGAAACAGACAGACAGTTATACAGCCCAGGCATGCACGGTAGATCACACTGCATAGTTACATATAAAGAGAGAAGGAAAAGCAGCAAGGATTGACATAGGAGAACAAAACTGGCAATAGTATTTAGCATTATTCTTTCATTAAACCTGCTAAAAAAGGTCTAGATTTTACCATGTATTTTACAGTTGTCATTCCCCTTAAAATAAGGTTGTCTGCAGCAAGCAGTACTTTTCCACTTACACAATAAAATCTATCTTGGCTACAGCTGCTACAACAGAAACATTTTAAAACACATGGGGGAAAATCAGCCAATGGAGATTAGACCACAGAAGCCTAAGAGCAGAGTTGTAGAGCTGAAACAGCAAGGAGGTGCAAGAGATAAGAGGAGCCTGTTACACATCATACTTTGACGTTCTGACTTTAAAAGATAAGATAAAAATGTGGAACAAATGCATAGCCTGCTACTGACCGTAGCAACTCAAACATTTTGATCAGCTGACAGACTTACACCGAGCTCTCTTTCAAATGACCATTAGAGAAGAAAAAAATGTCTAATAAAGAGAGCGTATCCAAAATGAGATAAAGATTTAAAGCTTAGCATCTTTTATCTTGTAAATCCCATGCATTTGTCTCCTCACTTGAGTAAGTTAAATGCCTGTAACTTTTCTCTTAATCAGGGCCTCAGTTCCTGCAAAATGGAGTAATGCCGGCCTTTTCCTCTAGGAAGTCGTGCAAGGTTTAATTAGTGAGGGTCAGTTTGAAGTCCTTCTCCAGCTGCACACAATAACAAGCTGAACTAAAAGGGAAGGAGTTGGAGGAGGTGGGTGGCTGGAAGTAAGACTGAGCTTTGGTTGCTGTAGACCTAAGTTCCTCAGAAAGTTGATGTCACCACATTTTATCTGGGTAGCACACAGCCAAACAAAGCTTACAGGAACACTGAGTGCCTCCCACGGCATCCACATGCCTTTTAATGAAAGCAGGTTTTAGATATCAGCCTTTGGTTTGGAAGAAGGCACCAAAACAACAGAATGACATGTCTGTCATGGAGATTACGATGCCAGTCTGTGATTCAAAAGACCTGACTTCAAGCTCCTGTTTTGCCCAACACAAGCAGAATTTTGATCTTCAATTATATTGACTGTGGTCAGGTAACACATAAGCTGATGGAACGACCCCACACTGCGGTGGTGCTTCTCTGAACACGCTGCAGCAGTCAAGGCTGCTGAACTTAACAGAAAGCTAAGGCTCCAAGGTATTTAAAAAAAGAAAAAAAATTCCTTTACAGCAGCAGCAAACGCTGGATCAGTGCAGCTGTATTATGAAACAATGTCTTGAGGGGACAAATACTCAAGTCACAAATCCCACATGCATGAATGGTGCTCTGATCTTATTATGTCCCCAGTAACTCATCGCCAACAAGGCCATAGGCAGATGCCACAAGAAGAAGAAAAACAGGGCAAGCATGTATAATTCCCGCTATCACTCTCATAGCCAGTAACTAATTTTTGCTCAGGGAACTTCTGAGGTCAGTGTCATTTCTGTATAATCCTTAACTCTCAGTGGACTTCTCTTCCACATGTGTCCACTGACCTCTTGCACCATGTCAACTTTTAGCACCAATTATTTGGCAAGGGGTCATTGTCTGAAAAGCCACTTCCTTTTACTTGCTTTGACATGGGTTCCTACTAACTTAGTATGTTCTTGTACTGGGCAGGCATGAAACTACCCACCCCTGCCTGGGTCACTTGTGACCTTACAGACCTCTGTCACATTCCCATCGGTTGTTGCTTTTTCAGATTGAAGAGCCCTGACTTAGTTGTTTTTTATAGGGAGTTTACTCCATGGTTTGATCAGTCTTGTGTCCCTTATCTGAACTTTCTCCAGTTTTACTACATCCTTTCTGGGCATGGGGAACCAGAATGGTGCACAGTACTCAAGGTGCAAGGGGACCCTGATGACCCGCTAGAACATATATTCCCCAGCAAGAGTGACCCTTCCTACTGTCACATGCCTTCACAGTCCTGAGTCACACAACACAATGCCTTGCCCAGACAGTTGACAACTGCATCACCCAAAACAATGGACAGAATTTCCTATCAGTAATCCAGTACAGCAGCCTGCACATACTGGAAAAGAGGTAAAAATCTTGTCAAAAGAGATCAGCCATTTCACAGGCTAACAGCTGTACTACACAGGATGCAATTAGGCCATCATAAATTGCTTTGTCAAAATACTGGGGAGGAAACACAGACTTCACGAATCCCAGCTTTCCTTGTCTGTAAGGATAATACAACAGTAAGCAGACTTCTCAAACTACTCTTATCTCACTGTCTAAATTCCCAATGTTTGTTCAGCACAGGCACTGCACAGACAGATTAAGGAAAATCAAGCAAAATGTTTTTCAACATCTGACCTCTTGCTTCCTGCACTGTAAATTGGGAGTGATGACACTGCAGCCATGACCCAGAGTACCCCTCCTACTGATGTCTCCTCATTCTTATCATTCTGATGGTGATAAGTATGCATAAACTACGCTTTTACATACTTTAAGAACTCTATATTCTGCCACAGCTCGGTAAAGTGGCATTAGTTCCATGAGAACAAGGCCCAGAGGAATCATGTGTGTAAACCTGGAGCCAAAAAGTCAAGATTGCAACCCCTTTAGTTTCTCCGTTCAGCCAAAGTAACTTCCTCAAACGTCTATGCATTCCTATAAAACAAATGCCTTGTAGCCTCCAAACTATGACTTGCCAGAGGTGTATGTGTAGAATGCGAAGTTTGTTTCTAACAGTATCTCAGTGCCCAGTCTTAGTAATAAGAACAGTAAATTGGGTTTAATGGAGTAGCATGCTACCATCCAAACAAACCAGGATAAAGCAAAAGACTTTTTATTTGCCTGTGTTGCTACTGCAACAATTAAAAATACTGAGGATCTGCCATCTGAATGTTCTTAAAAAAATCAGTATCAAAATCTTCCCATGTACAATTCAGTGGCATACTGCGTTTATTTAATTAGGGCCAACATGTTAGTAGAATGCTAAGTTTAGGTTCAAGCTTCAGCAGCTGTAGGAGGTAAGAGAGCCAAAACATGTTCATTTAGGACCTTAAGAGACTTGAGAGGAAAACTGATAAGATAATAACAATCCACAAAAGAAATGATACTCTCAACTGTGAGTTCCAAAGGCACTGAAAAAATCACATTGCTGACCTGGAAAAGAAACTCAGACAAGGAAATATCAGATTGATGCGAGTCTTCAGGCTCACCAACAAGAGATATTCCTGCCATAGGGTGTTAGGAAAATGTTGGTAATAAAAATAAAATAAAGAAAGATTTGGAGTGGTCGAGCAGCATTGACTTCTATGAAGTACATATTAGAGTGGCTTGTCGTTTGAAAAGAAAAAAGATTCCTTCATAGCATATCTGAAAGTTGTATCATGTTGTGACATGGCATCTGGTTCAAGTCAGTACCTTCAAAGGTACAAAACAAATAATTAAATCTGAATAGTTTCAGTGTTCACAAATGATATTCCTTCTGGAATTCACTTCCACAAGGTATTCTATCACAAACAGCACTGTTTGGTTATAGTGATTTCCACTGTAGAGAAGCACAAATAGCTCAACTAGCCTGTTCTTTCTAACAGCAGTCATTAATTTGATATTTTTAATGCAAAGCCATGGCAAGCTTTCAGCAATAACAAGGATAATGTAGTGTGGAGTTCCACTAAATTAAGCATTTTGTGGATATAAATTGCAGGAGAACATTCACTAATGATTCCATTTCTGGGTCACCAGGTTGCATTAAACTAAATCAAGAAGGAGTTTTTACCAAGTGCTATAATCCAAGTTTCCTGTGTGCAATTAAGTACTCAATACAGTTATAGAATATTGAACGAGGAAGCATTCAAGAAAAATGTTTTGTGTTTTTTCATAATACCGTGTTTTAATAAAATTTTCTTAAAATAACTGGAACTGTGGAGTTTGACAGGAGTGAAACACTTCCTGTATTTCAAAATTTGCTTTAGAAGGCATACATGAAACAGTCTTATTAGATCTCAAATGCAATAGCTGCTTCAGTTCTAAACAGGGCTTTTTTTTGTTTCAGTGAACACCCTTCCCTCATTCTAAGTTAACATTTTTCTCACTTTACTACGCCTTGCCCAAAGCCTGAACTATAGATTTAATTCAAATTACTTCCAATAGCTGGACAGTCTCTTCTGTATTCAGCAATTTTTTTTTTTCTTTCATAAACTCTTATCTTTCAAATAAGACAAAAAAGGGAATATTTGCTTACTGTAGTTAAACTTGTAGTTTCTATTTAATGCTTCAAACCATTACACCCAGTGAAAGATTTTTGTGTTGTGGTGCAGGTTTTCTTTGAGAGTGTCATTGTTTTTTTTCTTCACTGTCTGTCCAGTGATACTTTAAGCCTTACTGACTGAACTGATGCATGTTCCATTTGTACAATACCGACATAGAAAATCATGTAGCTACATATGAAAGAATGTTTCATGATGATCAATTACTGTTGTACCTTAATCTACATAATGGAGCATACAAGGCCCTAGTAAAAGGTTTGATTGTTTTCTGTGGGTTCTTTGGTTGTTAACTTCTCACCAACTGCTACAAAAATGAACTTGACTAATAATCGAGTGTTCTTTGTATATCGTAGATATACAGACAAGAATCTTTCTAAAGATTCTAAGAATCTTTTTTTAAAGAAACCTTTTTAAAGGTAGACAAGTCCTGTTTTCTTTTCTACACAGTTAATAGCCATGCACATCAAAGTGAGATACCTAATACAGAATAAAACAGGATCTAAGCTGTGAAACTCCTAACTTGGAGTCTTTCACTTTAATCAGCAATCTGTTGCCTCCCCTCATAGCTTTGCTCTGAAGTGGCACTACCAGGAACATTTAAGTTTTTACTGCTGCACAAGTTACGTGGCTAAATCTGTGCACTAGGAAAGATATGAGTACACAGACATTTTAAATCATGAATGAATACCAATCACCATCTCAGCAAGAGAAAAATTTTCAAAAATCATGACATCATACTTTTTTTTTTTCTGAGCAATGTTTTCAGCAGGTTCCCTTTATCACTAACTACAGTGGGAATGTGAAACTCAGTATTAATAGGCACTGAATCATCATTCACTACTTGATTAGCCAAACTACATTAAAACTGTTGACATGTCTGAGACTTGACACTGATTTCATCTTTACTTACAAACATCCTACTTGAGGGAAGTAGGACTTTGTCTGTCCTATTTTCAGTGGTCTCTAATGGAAGATATAGTCTCGTTACCTTAGTGAAGGCTCGGTAGCACAAACCACACAGTTCCACCAGGTAGGCCAGAGTGAAGACAGCATTCTGAATTACAAAGCTTAGTAATTTTGAAAAAGGTTCCAGAAGACTCTGCAATGACATGATTTAGGGAAATCAATAACTGGTTGCTCAGCAAAACAAAAAACATTCCAACTTGGAAATGTCTGAATGGAACAGCATCATTATTTTTAGCTCAAAGGCTATTTTGCTGTGATTTACACTGTTTCAGTCAAATTGCTGTTCCATCTAGCATTTGCCTTCATTCTTGTACAACAAATTAGAAGCAACAAATCAGAAAATAGTTTCATCTCTGACACAATGCTATGAGACATCAGAGACTCTATGGTATTTATGCAGGAAAACCTCACTGACCTCGGTGGAATTGTACTAGTGAGCGGACTGCAGAATCAGGAAGTTCATTACTATTTTTTTCTAACCCCCCCCCCCCTTTTTTTAAGAGGAGAACATCAAATCTTTAAGATATACACTCACACCCACACAGGAATGTAATACCACCCACTCTTTACTGTAACCTAGATTCCAAAGCTCTTACTGTTATCCAAAGAGTATCAGACTGAACAATTTTATGCTTATATATAATATTTTCCTAGCTAGAGGATCAGAACACATTTGCAGAATAATGCAGGCTGGCTAAACATGAGGCAAGAGAGTTGCATCTTCTTGGAACTTACCCTGGTGGCACTAGTGGTAGGTATCTTCAACAAGCAAATCATTATTCTTAAACTAGAATCTAAAGAACACTGTGAACAAATTTGAAGAAAAAAAAAGTTAGTACCTTTCTGTGCATATCTCTTGCTTTTAGTGCTGGCAGCTATTAATAAGGTATAGGTGAAGTCTGAAAAATGATCCCTGGTGACTGATCTTTACTTACTTTGCCTAAACTGACTTAATCCGGAACACACAATCATACCTCCTCAATGGTAACATACCACAGCATGGACCTTGAAATGAGAAAATTTCACAAAAGGGCTAGTTTAGAAAAGTTACATTTTCCTTCCTATGACAAACATCTCCTAGAAATACATTCTCACTGTAAGGAAAATTGATTTAAAAACTGAGTGGGTTAGCAAGAGGTATGTACCATCTACCTCATTTCTGTGCTTGTCCTGGGCTATGACATTTCCCCATGCCTCAAGACAAAGCTGCAACTCAGAGCCCATGACATCAGAATGTGCCTTTGCAAAAATCTGCTCCAGAGGCCCCTCTAAAGATGTTCTCTATGGTGTAATTTATTTTACTTCTGTGTACATCACACTGTTTGCAGCAGTGAATGGGACTTTCCAGGATCTATCCATTGTCTTGACTTGCCTCAGCTGCAAACATCTAAAACAGTAAAGAGTCATTAATGACCCCTGAGGAAGGAACAGGAGAAGGAAAGTTCAGAAGCATGAGATTGTTTTACTTATATCACTAATGATACCTCCCATGAATAACAGGGAAATCATAGTAAACACTCCATCTAAATGTTCTGTGAATGACAGATACGCAGATGGAACTATTAAGATTCAGTTTGTTGATTTTCATTTGTTTTACATTAGGCAAAATGCAACAGATTGCAGTGTCTACTACCCAAAAAGAGAATGGTAATTGCCTATTTGGCTGAGTAAGTGCTGCTGGATAGTGCCTCAATTTACCTACACCTGAAGACATTTCAAGATCTGACTACTGCTTAACAGACAGTGACAAGGAATTTAATATGTTTCATATAGTTTGCGAGTAACACCCAATTTAAATACAACATTATAAGTTACAAAGGTAGATTTTTGATCTCTCAGTTCATACTGAGCAACAAACACATCTTTGCCCGAAGACACATTGTGGGAAATTCACATTGTGGGAAATGAAGTCAGAATAAGGGTATGAGAATCCCTTGTTTACTGGAAAGACTTAGAAAAGTTTTTACTGTTTACTTAAAAAACATCTGGAAATGTACACAGCAGGAGTTAAGACTTCTCTGTATGTCCTCTGAGCACGCAGAAATCAGAGTCCAAAGCTTCCAGATTCAGTTTCCATATTCTCATTACAGCTGGAACTATAACCTGGACAGTCAAACACCTTAGGCCCAGTTACTACTGGGACTATTCCCAGTAGTCTCACATTCCTCTCTGCCTATTGTGTACTTTTAGCAAATTAATTAGGTGGTGATGCTCTTCTTATGAGTTTTATATAGTTTTAACAGTTAAAGCCAGATAGATTTTTACTGCCAAAATGCTGATTCTCTCAGCACAGTAATCTGTTCTGACAAAGGTAGGGTATGGAAAGCGTAGATGGAAAAAAATCAACAAAGAGTGGAAGAATAATCTCTAGTCAGAGTCGTTATTCTTACACATGGAAAATATAATTAAAGGGATGGATCCGGTATACAACAAGTCCATTCCTCTGGAAACATTAATTGAATAGTTAGAAAATGTTCACAACTACTTGTACTCTGGCTCTCATTTCTCATCCACAGCTTTCCTACTGTTTCTGAACATCCTGACCAACGGTAATATAGCTCTTTTCAGATGTCTATGTATCATACCTTAAGTGGCAAAACACAAGGGAGTTTGGTAAGGAAGGTCTGAAATTGATTGCTAATTGTAGTCCACAGGTTGCTGGGTGAATCCATCGGCAAGGCTTCCATAAAGGTAGCAATATTTTCTAAACAGCGTAGCATCGCACCCCCTGCTGGTAAATTCTTTTTGTTGTTTAAACCCTGGGAAACAAATAAGAATCATAAACAAAGGTACACTTGCAGACATGGCCTTTTAAACGATAATTGGAAGTACTGAGGTTAATTTGGTCAGACCAAATACTACTCACCTCTTCCATAATACTAATAAAATTTTGTGCAGAGAATTTAAACTGTGTATGTGACAGTTTAGTTCAGTTCCTAAAGTACTGACCAAAAAATGTCAATGTCAAAAGTATAAAACGCAGAACTTTGAGCCAAATTTTTTTAAGTGAAGTCCTAACTCACATCCTGCTTACATTGCCATGGCAGTAAAAAGAAAGCAGAACTTGCATTAACCAGTAGCTTGTCCATATTTTCCTCTGGCTACTACTAAGTAAGATGAATTCACTAACATTCAGTAGACTGAGTACAATTTTTTTGCCTTGTGTACTAGGGACAGGCCTGGAAAGATGTGAACAGTTTTAAAGTGCTGCCAAAATCTTTGAATGAAGCAACCACAATGTTCTTGGAAGAGCAGGAGGATGCATGGAAGTGACTAGTACCAGCGGGAAGATAAAAGTTACAAAAATGTAAGCCAAGAGCACAGAAGACAGTCAGTGAAAGGCAGGCAATAGATCTTTGGACTACTTAGAGAAACTGCCATCAGATACAAGGGAGAGAACAAACCTAGGAGCAGAAATATCTCTGAAAACCAGAAAAAGTGATGGGAAAGGGATGGTTTATCCTGCCAATGAGCAGGACTGCTCCGGGAGCTGTCTGAGTCTGAAGAAAAAGCAATGCTATCAGTAAGAGCAAAACCCAGAAGAAAAATGGTGAGGACAGCCAAATCTTGCTTGCAGGGACAACAAAAGAAAAATTCACATTGCTTTTGGTGATATAAGTCTAAACTCTTAATGAACGAGGAGAGATGACTCCATATGCCTGATAATGCTAATAAAGCTATCAACATTAATAGAGCTGATTGCCAACATACCTCTAACAGCTGGCTCAGAGCAGCGATAGAACTCAGCTCACTGAAGTCCATAAGAGATGTGGCCAAGGTCCGTAAAAAACTTCCATCTGAAATTGAAATGCCATTTCTGTGTTGAGTGTAAATACAGGGATATTTGAAGGACTCAGAAATGCACTCAGGCACTGCACTTCACCTTTAATATTGCTCTGGAAGAGCTGGGGGAAGATGCCATTCGGAGCCAGCTGATGGAACACACAGCGGAGGAATTGCTTGGCCACACCTGCAGCATTTCCAGGGATCATCATGCTGAAATGAAAGGGAAAAAAAGGAAGAAGAGATAAATTGCCTTGTAGGTGAAACATTTCTCAAAGCTGACTATATGGTGGTAATAAAGAAGATTCTTTTTAATTACAGAAGTGTTCAGTTATGAGACAGTCAGAACTTTCCTGATTCAAAAAAAAAGTTTATTGCTTCAGCTCAACTATTCAGAGATGAAAAAATTATGTACACATACCTAAAGTATTTGCCTCAATAAATAGTTGCATTTTTCCTTATTGTCCACATATTTTCGCTTGTGAATTGTCAGGGTTTGAAATACGATTCTGCTCTCACCTTGTGGATTTCAGTGATACAAAATGAGGTTCTTGGATTTACCATAAAACACATGAAAAATAGGTAAACATACACATTACAGTATTAATTCGCCTCTTGCAGTTTCCTTCAAGAGCTGAAGTACTTCATAATCTCTCACAAATGGAGTGGTTTCATTTAAAAAGGTAAAGTATTATCTATTTACTCATTAACTGCACTTCTTAGCACTTTTTGCAGCTTCTCAAAATGAATTTATCCTATTCAACATCTGATTTAAGTAAAGAGACATCACTAGCAGGGGTTGTCCATGGCCAAGGATGACTCACTTCACTGAATGTATGAAGACAGTTTATCACAACAAATACTGAACATGGAACAAGCCAGAAAGATCTGCAGTGAAACTGGAAACTAGGAGGCATCTTTAAATTAATCTGAATCTGAGGGTTTTCACAGTCAGTACATATGAATACAGGTTCCTATTCATCTTCAGAAGGCAAGAGATATTTGAAACAACTGAAAAAGGGCAGATTTTTCCTTTACTTATAAACTTTTTTTTTAAAAAAGGTTAAATTTGATTTCATGACAAGGACAATGTCCTCTTCTCGCAGATAACTAGTGATAGGACCAGAGGGAATGGCCTCAAGTTGTGCCAGGGGAGGTTTAGGTTGGAAATTAGGAGAAATTTCTTCTCAGAAAGAGTAGCCAGGCATTGGAACAGGTTGCCCAGGGAGGTGGTGGAGTCACCGTCCCTGGGGGTGTTTAAGGGAGGGTTGGACCTGGTGCTTAGGGACATAGTTTAGTGGGTGATGTTGGTGGTAAGGGGATGGTTGGACCAGATGATCTTGGAGGTCTTTTCCAACCTTAATGATTCTATGATTCTACATTTTAGATTAACTGCTTGATTTTGGCCAAGGTATCCTTTGTTACCATACCTTTCTGCTTGATTAGAGAAACTGGTACTTGATGCCAACCTGGAATTAAAAAAAAAAAAAAAAAGTAATAATAATTGAAGATCATATGCTTTTTTGTGTTCCATTTTAAAATAAGCCAATAGAATACCTATATAAGAATAAAAAATAAAATAAACAGAAGTTTGAAAGAACATTTAAAACATCACCAGAAAGATCTTCTGAAGTGCTCTTAAATGCAGGCATATCATGTTGGAACAACACAGAAACTCTATTCAGTCTTACAATGTCACAAACACTTACCAGCCCCAAAGACAATTCTACTTGCCTCCCTGTACCAGCATGATGATAATGAAGTAAAACTATTGTCACATGCACATCTAGAATAATTACTAATCCAGAGGGATGTGGAGAAAAAAGTTTGCCAGAAGCTGCCTACTGACTGAATTGTTTCTGATTAACACAGCAACATAGACTGAGGCAAAATTCTCCACTTCGCAGTCTGAAGTGAGGCTTCTAATTTCAGATTTTGGCACCTGAATAAATGGCCTAATTTCAGAAACAGTAAGTACCTAGGCACTCTTACAAAGTTCGATGAGATATAGTGGATTCTCAAAAATCAGGTCATTTAATTCAGTACTTGAATATAGACTTGGAAGCCCAAAATGAGCATCCAATTATGAAAATACTGAACACAATCTTAAAGCAAATCACGCACTTCTCCAGCCTGTCCAGGTCTCGCTGAATGACAGCACAACCTTCTGGCGTGTCAGCCACTCCTCCCAGCTTTGTATCATCACAAAGTTGATGTATCTGAACTAAAATTTCATAGAGGTAGGCTAATTTACATCAGCTGATGATCTGGCCTTCAAAGTTCATCTTTGATTCAAGATCCTTTTAGGTTGGATTTAGGTATTGCTCAATCCTCTGTCAACCTCAGTTCAGAAGACAGTCACTACTTTAGTTTCCTCTCTAGTCACTACTGCAAAATCCGAAAATGATCCTAAAGCAGCTCAGTCAAGTGCATCAGTGTAAAGGAAAAGGGATGGTGATTTCTATTAACAATGCATGACAAGCTGGGCACACAGCATACACTCAGCTGTGAAATAATGTCAGGCAGTGGACTGAAGATGATATTCTCTTCAGTTTTCCCAGCATAAATCAGAAAAAGTCATTAGAGTTCATGGCTCCACTGTTAAGAGGAGTCCATGCTAAAATACAACATATTAATTTTGCTGTGTAAAGCTAATTCTGGGTGAAAACTATTCTGAAGCCACCTTTAAGCAATACAGGCCTTGATTCTGGAATAACTGTAGCATCAGCTTGCCTTAAAGTACATGAGAATTTCTAAAGAATTCAGTACGACTAATCACATGTCCTATGGACATTATAGCTTTTTCCAAAAATCTACTAAAGCATTCAAATACAGCAGCATAAAAATTTTCTTCTGAAAGAAATCAAAGTCCTATGCAAAGATACCTCTCTCCTTCTGAATGCAATAACGTAAGTTGTTGTTGATGTTGTTTGTTTTATAGTAAACAAAATATTTAGATACTAACTTCCAAATGGAGAATCTTCATGAGATATGAACTACAGTAAACACTTGGGAACATCTAAAGCTTTTTGAAATTAATACCTTGTATGTGTTTACTACTACTATAAATATTTTGTTAAGCAAAGGCAATGAACCCTCATCATTACCTCCATTCTGCAGACCACAAAGCAGACAGTAAATGGATGTGTTCCAAGTTGTACAAGTTAAGAACAGAACTTAAGATTTTTAAAGCTCCTCACTAGTTCAAGAGCCTAAGCGCCACTTTCAAACATGGCTTTGATGCTTGGAAACCCAAATCTCCTTGGAAATCAATGAAATAAGAATCAACAAGTCAAAGATCCTGATTCAGGAACAAGAGTATAAATGTAAATGCATAGTAGGGTCTTATATAACACATTCTCAGTACAACAAGCAACACCTCTGCCAACAGGTGGGTATTCAGAGGTAATGATATGGCAGTGCTTGATCAGAGACACTTAGGTTATACACGAGGTGGCTGAATACCTTTTTGCCTGTATGTGCTACTGAAATGAACTACCTATACACTACTTATATTCAAAGTAATTCATTTCTGGATAGCCTCTTACTGGACTTAGAACTTGCCAGAAATGACAGCCAGTAGGAACACAAGACATTTACCAGAAATACCCCATGCTGCATGGCATCTGGTACTCTAGAAGAATCAGGTGTCTTACTCCAAAAATAGCATTTCTTCCTCAAAGCACAGAAAAAGGTAGCCCACTCGGCCCTCATCCCTTGATAATTTACCTTCCAAGTGTTTTACTCTCTGTGGCTTCTTGCGACCCTTTAGTAGCGCTATATTTACAAGAATCACACAGAATGGAAAGCATCTGTCTCATTTAGAAATGTTGCCTCCATCAGAGTTCATTAGTAGTGACAGCAGGGAATTGCAGCCTTGGAGTTAATGGAAATGGAGGTCTTGAAGTGCTGCTGTGTTTAGATGGAATTGGGAGACAGAATAGAGGCAAGGCTGTGAAGAGCCATGCCCCTACAGAATCCAGTCAAGCAACTTTAATTTCAGACACTGAGAGGAACATGGAAAAGGAGAGGTGCATGCCATTTCTGCACATGTAGTGCTGCTCAGGAGTTTGCTCTGAAATATCCCCAACACATCCCTCCCACGTCTTAGGCAGGAAGTTGCAATTGCTGAGGCAGCAATGACAAGTACTACAATATAATGGTGCACTTGAGTTATCCCATGCACACTAGGTGAAAGTCACACCAGAAAAATAGCAAACACGCCAATATTTAAGACATTATCAGAGATAATCTCATGGAGGAGCTGGTTAGGAAGCCAGGAGACGCAACTCTTTAGTCTTAATAGGCATACAAATATTGTTGAAGAGCCCGAAGAGTTCTTCAAATAAGCAGAACCAGATGTTATTCATTCAAAAGTTCTAAAACATAGAACTCTATATAATGAATTTTATGTAAACCCAATTCCAAGTACAAAATTCTTTTAATCATACAAGAGAGAGGAAAGTCCTGAATTTACCGTCCAACAGACTGCATGATGTCCAACAACAGAGGAGCAGCCAAGTCTGGACTAAGGTGAATAAACGTTGAGAGCACAACTATGGCCAGGCCTAGTGTTTCTTCATCATATTCTTCAAGAACAGCTCCACAATCATGGCACCTGCAGTTTTAAAAACAGACATGAACAAATTTTAAACAAAGCATTACTATACATAGAGATGTATTATGATTTTTTAAAGTACAATTATTTATTACATTCTATTCAAAATTAATTTAGAAAAATAATGTTATTGTGATCTTTCTAATTAGCTAAAGGTCATGGCTTTCAAACATTAATAAAGCTTTTCACTAGCTGCACTGGCTGTTTCTACACTGACAAATTAAAGAAGGCCACAGAATAGGTCTACATTCTGAGTCCTTCATTGGTAATGTTTAGCTACTTCCTTCACTCTTTATTGGCCCTCTTCAGTTTGCACTATCCAAATAAAACCTACTGCAGTGAAAACCTGCCCTCAGCAAAGCTAACACCGGCCAGTTCGTGTTACTTGGTTTCAGGCAAGAGCTCAAGTCCCCAGCAGTCTTTTACTTTGCAGTATAGATACAAACAATGACACTCATAGATGATCCCAAAGAGATTGAACAATTTCATATTGTCCTTCCTGTCAGTAATGAATTATGAATAACAAATTATGCAATTAGGAAACAATAATCTGATTGGTTCCCACAGCTGTTAGAGCTATTAAGAAGGAAATGAAAGGACCTCTCAGGGGCGCAGAACCTTAGTTTTCAGAGAAGTGTCCTTTCCCAGGGCAGATTTGCTGCTGAGTCACTTATCCCTCCTGAAATGTTAAAAGAAAACCAACGAAGTTCTGAAAGGGCTCTCTAATGTCTAATTATAAAGAGGATGTCAGATTCAGGAGATATGAGACAGGCTTTCACAACTGTACAAAAAAAGCACACCAATGTGGAAAACTGGCTTATCTCAGCCCAGTAGGAAGGCTTGCTTAATTTGGTCAATCAGTTGATAATGACTCCAACAGATTGTGATATTTTAACTTAATGGAATTGTACAGGCAATTTTCTTGCCTTTGTTACTAAACAGAAGGAAAATATGCCACCAAAGTCATGAAAGTTGAGCTCAGCTGGACTGCATGTTAATAAGTGGTGCTAGAGGTTTGGGGAGTTGGTCAAAGGATGTGCCAAAGATAAGCCTAACTTTGGGGATGTTTCACTTTGTCACACAATAAGGTCTACTTCATCTTGCTGGGTCTGTCTAGTGGACTAAGCACAGCAGCACAAGCAAGAACTTACCATTTCTCTTCCTAGTTTTTGACTAAATCGATGCATAGCTCCCTACTGACTGCTTTACATCTCCATTAAATGAGTACGCTTAAGTTTAACACTTACTTCAGAGGCATTTTAACAAGCGAATAAATGTTTGCAAAAGCTTGTGGGATCAGTGCTATATTGGTAACAGAAGCGTTGATACATAATCATGACTTTCTATTTCAAAAGAAAAAAGAAATTCAAAAAAGAGCTTTTTTTTTTTTTCCTAAGGCAAAAGTGGTTTCCAATAGATCACAAGGAGCCACTGATTTAAAATACGGAACAGTACAATGCCACCCATTTACACAATCAGTTTTAATTAAAGAAAAATCCAAACTTTCTGTTACCCAAATGTCCTTAGTAGGCTACATATATTGTACAATCTTAACCACACAAATATCCAGTTTCAAAAGAAGGGTAGAAAGCACTTCTTTCCCTCCACGTACACACAATAGCATGAGTCATAATTTCACCTGTGCAAACTCACTCATATCCCACTGAGTTAAAAGCACATCTTGCTGGCAGCGTTTAGAAAATTTTTCCCTTGGGATAAAAAAAATAAAAGCATAGTATAGGGATAAAGGATAGAATGGACCTGTATTTCCTTAACATATATTTATACTTAACTTGACCTATTTGAAGGTCAACTAGTTCTTTGAAAGGAACAGAAAAACTTACTTGTCAGTCATCACAGTGGGCTGGTCATCAGCAAATTCTTCTGGTGCAGGTACAAACATACTGACTATACTGGGTGCTGACAGCAAGCTAGATTTTGTGGCACCTCGAGGCAGTAAGAAATAATAAAAACAAAGAAAGCAAAAGAAAATCACTAAACAGAAATCCAAACTGCATTGGCCTGAAGATCAGAGTTGTTAATATCAGCCATGATTTTAAAAGGATATAGTACATCCCATGGTTCTGTCAGATTACTCCAATTACCTAGAACTATGGAACAAAAAATTCCTTGAAAAAAGATAAAGAACAAAAATTCCAGGAAGGGCAGGAGTACTTGTATCTACTTTATTATTAACATTAGCATGTTCTGACAATATTTAACTATAGAAACATGAGGTAGCTTCTCCATGTAAACTAGGTTCAGAAAGAATTTATGACAAGATAACCCCAGTTCCTTCAGGAAACACAAATTTAATAGCACCTCTCAGGTGAAGTAATCTAAGAAACTCCCACAGTATCTGAACTCAAAATATGTGGAGTATTGAGAGCTGGTTTCAAAAGAAAGACAGTTTTAAACAATCATTTCACTGAAGTATGGGAGGAATTTTTTACGTTTCTTTTACAGAGTTCAGTACTTCATAACTGTCCCCTGAGGTTTAGCTGGATGAAAACAGACACTCTGGAAAGTCCAGAATATTCTTCAATAACATAGGATACCATCCAGAATACAAAGAATAGAAGTAGATTTTCCATATATTTATAGCTGGTTATTTTTCCCCTCACAAACAAATCAAGATCCCTCTACCATGACTTTGGAAGTTCACTGTCATTTTTTCTAGATGTAAGTCCCATTGCAACATGCAAATGCTAAAAGCTGTCATAATGTAGGCTACAATGTCAGAATAAGACATTAATAAGTAACATAATAAGTAGTTAACTACTTTAAAATGTCCTCTAGTGTACCGGACAAAAGAAAAAACATCATTTAGGGAAAGAAGTTAGCTCTTTGCCCCACAAGATTGTTAAGTCTGTATGTATTTTGACTATGAGGGAGTTGAACTGTCAACTTCCAGGTTGACAAAAAGCCTCAGCCTTTAATCAGTTGTCCCTGTCTTCAATTAAATGCTTTGTCTAATAACTTTTTGATAATCTACATTCTGCAGGACAGTTGAGGGCTTTAATACAGCTGAATGGAACAGAAAATTCACCACCCTTTGGTACTAACAAGAAACCTTCCTGGCAGTCTTAGCAGAGAGATCAGGTCAAAAGGATGGGGCACTAACCTCTGATTCTTAGTGGTGGACCCTCCAAGTCAGGGTTTAGACAAACAGGGACATTGCACAGCCGCTTTCCATGCTGTATCTGCTCTGTGAATAAATACAGAACTTCAGTCTCCAGCATTATGAATCCAGCACATCAGCACAAGTTTTAAACAGTTAAAACAAGAGAAAGACAATTAAGCCAGCTATTTTTAAAATAATAATAATAATAAATAAAAGTTATTTTTTAAGCATAGAGAGAGCAACAGAAAAAGGGAGGAAGAGAAAGATAAAAGAAGCCCGCAAAGGAAGAAAATGACAGATTACATAACAGCAAAGGCGGCATTTTTGAGAAGTGTCATTAAAGAAGAAAGGAAGTACTGACTGTAAAGATTCAACAAGATAGAGAATATAAAAGCCCCCAAAAGATAAAATTAATGTTTAGGAATACCAAGAGATTAGAAGTTCATGTATAGTTTTTGCTGACAAAAGCTATACACACAGTGATTTTTATTTTACAGAAAACAAGCTTGGGAAAAAAAAAGCATGAAATAAGAAATGAGAGACATGGTACCTACCAGTGTTTAAAACAATAGAAAGCATACATGAACCAAGCATGCGTCATAAACATCTGCAGGATAAGACTATTTTCTAGTTGTTGTATTTGAGCATAATGAGTCTCAAAATTGTAGTGTGACATTGAAATGACAAATAGTTGCGCTGAGCATTTGTCCTGAAAAAAATATTTAATCTGTCCAAATAATAATTTACTTTAAAAGCTAGTGGTCAGAAAGGAGACTGAGAGATGTAAAGCTTCCTGGAAAAGAACTTTTTACTTCATTCCATGCTTGGAGGCCTTTAGTTGGTATGAATGTGAGAGAGAAATGTTGTGAAGAAATCTAGCGGAATCGGAACAACATTAACAAGACTGAGTTCCTAAATGGTTTTGAGTGCTGACTTGTTGCTCTGGTATACAGGCTAAATACTTCTCACAGAAGTAATAACTTTTCCACTTCTAAAACCCTGCCTGAAAAGGAGGCGATACCAACTAACTCTCTTTAACAAACAAACTTACTAGTAGGACATAGAACATTGTTAACATTGACAAATTCTCCCCTTTATGATTTAAGGATCTCATGCTGAGCATGCTACTCAGCAGACTGGACTAGAAAGGATAAACCTGAGCTATACACTGCACCTTTATCTACAAGATTTAGTTTGATGGGATTTGAGGCTGAAGACTGAATTAAATAAAAATCTGAGCTCAACTGTCCAGAACTGGTAGTGAGACATTCACTCAACATGCTAAACTCCACAAGAAGTTTTAAGTATTATTTTTTCTGGATTCACTTGGACCTGCTCATGATTCCTAAGAAGCACAATTCCATAACACACTAACATAAAGATAGGCAATGAAATACCTAGTGCCTTTTACAAACTAGAATGAGTTCACTGTTTAGTGACATCTGCTATGAATATGGACATATTTTAAAGAAAAAAAATGCTTCACATGACTAATGAGGAAATGATGTACTTATTTCTGCTTTTATTGTCTGCTTTGCATTCATCTTAAAGGGTGAAAAAACAGGTCAATAACAGAACAGAAACTTCAGGTGTTCGGTGTGAGCTAACAGAAACTGCTCTACAGGGAAATGAGACGGGATGGCATAAGGTGCAAATCCTTTGTGTACCAACACCATTGCAAACATATATGGAAATTAATGACTCCACACACCAAGGATGAAATTCTATACCTAATGAAATCAACAATGACACTTCCATTTCATTCAAGGAGGTCAGGAAATAATCCAATATGAAACATGGGGACACCACTGTACCAGAGTGGTTGTATCCCAAATATGTAACTTCCAACTGATATCAGATGCGATACTGCTACTCACTACCTGGTTTCTCTTTAGACTTGAGATTGATTACTTATCTGCAGTGGTAGAATAGAAATACTTCTTTTTTAATGGATTGATACAGAAAGTAATTGGTTTAAGGAAACAGAAATAAGGAACAATAAACGCAGCTCACCAGTATCCCAAGTGCTGATATTGTGGGGAGCACTAGACTGGTGTTCCAGCTGCCTCTTCATCAGCTGGTTCATTGTCAGAGCTCCCAAAGAGCCTCTTTTCATTTGTCTGAACTGAGCTGCAAGTCAGAAATGCAAAAGGATTTCAGGGGCTCAAACAATATGTAAAACTACTCTTATTTCCTGATCTTACAAGGCAGCACGAGAGAAGTATTGACAGGACATGAACTGCCTGCCCAAAAGATCTTGCTCAAGTCAATATACACTTTTCACACAACTACACAGGGTAAAATTCTGGACCCAATGACATCAGTCCTAAGTGACCTGGATCTAGGATCTCATCCACTGTGTCAACTGTCAGTGCCTTTTTGTCACCAAATAATACAAAAGTTCTTCAAAACACTTGGTATTTGTGCAATGTAAGATACCACCCCCAAATTCCCATGCCAACAGGTGATAAATATATACTTCAACCTCACTCATGCACTACATACTGAGAAAGGAAACTCAGTGTCCTCCCAGCAAAGTATAGAGAAATGCTCTATCTACGCCCACTATTGGGGAAAAAAAAAAAAAGAAAAAAAAGTTTCACTGACTGTGTAACTCCAGCACAGGCCTCCTAAATACCTGCTCAGGCATAACACCTGCACATTCTTCTGAAATGTGAAGCCATTCTCTGAAATGTGATAATGTGATATCACTTTATCAAGCCTTTGAAGATGGAGCCCCTTTATAACTTCACTGACATTTTTCTTACATGGAGGAACAACCATTTGCTGTTTCTTAATATAATACTTCCTTAAACGAGTATTACCACGTGCTTTCAAGGATGTGTCTCACTGGACAGTGCTCCCAGGAAAAAAAAATAAAAAAAAATAGAACACTCCTTGTGGACTTACTATTTAAGACTTTTTTTGTTCATGTATTTTCTCAGTGCTTAACTGGAGGAAGAAACAGACATATAACACTCCCGATTTTCTTATTTTTTTCTCCATTCATAAGAAATTCATATTGAATAAGCATAATACTTTTGCTTTGCCAGTTGAGCCCGTGCAATATATTTCCACCACAGAAACCAAACTCATTGCTGACAGCATGAAGACAGAGGCTGTGACTGAGCAAGGCATGCCCACATGCATCTCCATGCAGGAAAGGCATAGACTTAAGGCAACATTTTCTAAGCTAAGTGCCTTCCTGAGCAAGGACAGCAAATCAAAATCTTCTCCTAATGAATATTTTCATCGGTAGCTACATTCAACATTGTTTAAAAAACATATTGACATAATACCAAGTAGTTCACTTCTAAAATTCCAAATAGTACCCAGCTAAGTTTTGAAAATAAAACCAGTCTTTCACATTATTATTAAACCCAGTCTATTCACAACTGTGATGAAGAAGTACAGACTGTGATGAAGAAGTACAGACATAGGATAAACAGCAACTTTCAGAAAGCTCTGAGGAGTTGAGTGCCTTCGTCCTAAACTGGCTCTACTCAGTTTGTAATTGACAGTTTCAAATTCAGAGAAAGTAGAATATTTCCTAACAAAACAACTACTTGCCCTGAGTAATAATAAACACAAAGACAACTTCAGAGGGAATTTGCACATTTAAACTATTTCACTAGGTTAAGTATTTTAAGCTTTTCCTCAATATATCCGTTCAATGTATCAGAGTGCACTTAAACACTATTTTTGGTATAAGTACAATCTCCTCCAGCATTGCTCCAAAGCAGTCCTTGTATAACTGAACTTCTGGAACTGAACCAAGCCAAAAAACCCTTCCATGTTTCACTTTTTAAGTTATATTGCAGCTGCCTTTCACAGCAAATTAGCAGAAAAATATAAACTTCCATCGTTTCCAGGGCAAGAATTTTAAATAGATGCTTTATCACTTTATCAAGCATAGAATTTCCTGATGAAAGAACAGCAATTAATGTTAGAGCTGACAAGACTGCTTGGAGTGCAGATGACTGTCAAAATTTAGGAAATTATCTCCCTGAATTTTCTTAACAGCTTTTGTGATTATAACTTTAAAATTTTCATGCATATTTCACATCATCAGGCTACTGTTAAGCAGGTTTATATTTCTATTGTATTTACCTGTTTTCCCATGGACATACAAGATTTCCAATGTCAGTAAGTAAAGGAAAAAAAAACAGAAAACCCAGACAGCTGTCAGCCTTTGAACTATGCTGGAGCCAGGCTGATTGCTGTGGACTACCACATGAATTTTTCAGTCTAGAAATGACTAGTGGTATAGGGTGGGAAGCATTTCTTGATCAGGTCTTCTACAAGAAACCTAAGAATCATGAGAGGACAGAGAACTTTCATATATTATTTGGTGAGTGGTGGAATTCCCTACTCAGGAAGAGAGAAGTCCAAAGGCAGTATCTTCCTATCACAATTAATGACATGCTTTCTGTGGCCAGGCACTGGCTGAAAATGTAATGATACCTATTTGTGTTACAGAAGTGCCTTGTGTGCACAATCCTCAACAGGACTTAAGCAAAGCACTGTAAAGGCACATAGTAAAAGGCTAAGTATATGTCAATCTAAATATACAAGAGACATAATGGAAAGTGTCTTGCTCTATTTTACAGCTGGAAACTGAGACACACAGAAGTAAGAAAGAAATATTTACAAAGGAATTTAGAATAGAATCAAATAGTTCCGTTGGAAGGGATCTTCAAAGATCATCTGGTCCAGCTGCCTGACCACTCCAGGGCTAACCAAAAGTTCAAGCACATTTCTGAGGGCTCTGTCCAAATGCCTCTTGAACACTGACAGGTACGAGGCACCAACCACCTCTCTAGGAAGCCTGCCCCAGTGTTCAACCACCCTCACGGTAAAGGCATTTTCCCTAACGCCCAGTCAGACCCTCCCCTGGCACAGGTCCGTGCCGTTTCCTCCTGTCCCACCATCACGTGCTGGGAGCAGAAAGCGGTGCCTCCCTCTGCGCTCCTCAGGCTACACTGGCTCACCTCCTGGCTACGCTGGGTTTAATGAACCCCAAAATGCAGGTTGCCCCCTCAGGTGCCAGGGCACGCTGCTGGCTCGTGCTGGGCCTGCTGCCCACCAGCACCCCAGGTCCCTCTCTGTTGAGCTGCTCCTCAGGACAATCCTCTCCACGACTTTTCCAGGCACTGATGTCTGTCATTGCCTGGGGCTTCTCTCAAGCCCATCTTGTAGAATGGTACAATGGCTAGCTTCCAGTCAGCAGGGACCTCCCCAAACTCCCCAGACCTTTGGTAAATTGTTGAGAGGGGGCCAGCTCTAACATCCACTAACTCCTTCACTGCTCTTTCAGTACACTGGGGGGAACATTAGGCCCTGCATACTCTGACAGTGTTCCTATATTCCTCCCAAGTGGCCTGTTCCTTTTTCCACATGCTGTAAACTTCTTTATTCTGTCTGAGAATCACCAGGAGCTCCCTGCTCATTCGTGCAGGTCTCCTGCCCCTTTGCTTGCCTTCTTGCTCATAGGGATGCACCAATCTTGAGCCTGGAGCACCGTCCCTCTTATGACAATGGTTGCCTGCTGGCCAGTGCTTCCACACACACAGCATAGTGTTGGGGCTCAGAACCCCCCTCAAGCACCACTGGGACCTCATAAACCTCACACTCCTCTCAGCACTGCCACTGCCAATGCTATGAGTGACAGCTTCGTGAGGCTTCCTGTCATTTTGAGCTGCTCAATATGATCTGGATACAATTCCAGATTTCATGTATCGGAACTTACAGAAACACACTGTGTACAGTGAAACCAGACAGAGATAGGTCTTAACTGGAAGCTCTTCAGCTGCTTTCCTAAGTGCTTCAATGTCATTAGATAGCCAAGGACAATCCAACTCTATGAGATGCACATCGTACAAGATGCTTGTCATAAAACTGGAGAGAAAACCTCTATTCCAAGTGCTAAGCTAGCATGTCACAATAACACCACCCTTTAATAGACCAGATACCCGATCCAATCAAATCAGCAGATGCTGAATTTCAGAAATCAACATTTAACTTTTCTACAGCAATCTGAAATTGCAGTTCAGTGAGACTGTTGAGCTGATCTAGCAGCTCACTGGTATCAAAGAAGGACATAATTTCCCCTCCCTTTTCTACTAGCCATAGATTACCGTCCCACCCACCTTCAGATGTGTTACTTAACCTTACCTAACCAGACATGCTATACTGGATTTTATTAAACTGTTCTAGGATATCTCCACCTTCCAATGTTATCTACATCTTTTCTGTTAAGCCAATGATTGCTTAAACCAACTTGGTTCACTTCCCCTGGGATGGGTACAGGGACTCTCAGAGGAGTAGTCACTGCATTTAAGCTGAGCAGCTGAGAAAGTGGCATTTCAAAGCATTTAAAAAAAATTACAACAGGTTTTGTTTTTTTTGTTTCCTAAGATAAATTAACAAACATGCTGACCACATTAACAGCCCTGTTAAAGATCTCACCCTCTGCTTCTGTGCACTGACAGTTGACAATGCTTTCTCTCACTGTGAAATAGAAGTTTGCTGAAGCAAAATATTTGCTTTTAACTGCTACCTGCTCTAATTCAGAAAAAAAACACATTTGTCAAATTTCCCATGTCACAACAGAGAACCTGGCAGCCACTAACTGCTAACATCCTGTTGACCACCAAAGGTTTAAAAGACCTAACAATATCCAACACAGTGGTATTTCCAAGAATCAATAAAACTCAGGGGGAAGCATTTACTATACATGGTATGTATCTGAAGCACGAATATGCTACAGATTTAATTTTCAATTTAGTTCTTAAATCAGAGATTCACTTACTTGATATGGAAGAGTGACTACTTGTCTCTGGGACACCTGCCTCAAGGGTTGGTGCAGAAGATGATTCTCTTGGCATTTCCAGAGTTGAAAGTCCTTTGGCAGCAGGATCTACATACGGAAAGTGTGTTTAATCTGTCAGTATTTAGAAACAATAAATATTTTCCATCTGCTTTCTCTCTGGATGTCTTTTTCACATCTTTTCAATCATCCATTCACCATCTGGCATTCCCAGCAGTTTTAAAAGGACTCAGTGGTAGTGTTTGTAGAGGCACCGAGATCTATTACTTAAAATCACTTTTTGCTGGAGATTTGTACATATGCCCATTTAGAGCTCAGAACTAATAAATGCACATAGATTTTGATCCCACTCATGAAGTGATTAAAGGGACCACCCAACATGGAAGTAAGAGAGGTACCACTGATATAAAGCTAGTCTGTGATATGTTAGCATTCTTTGAAAGTCTTATCTCTAACGCATTATCAGCTTTCATTCAAAGGTCTACTGATCTAGCAATTGATCCCAAAGATTCAAGTAGTGTAAGAAGGCCAAATCTGTCACTAAAAAAAAAAATTAAAACTGAGGGCTTTATTTTATAACTGATATTGTTGATATGGGAAGAATAAGGCAAAGAAAATTGCAAGTATTGATGTAAGGTTTCAGCATATCCTATAAAAATGAATATGTATCTGTGCTGTAAAGGGCCTCAAGCGGGAAACCCTGTACTCCAGAACTCTGCAGTTGAAGAAACAATACATTTAGCTATTTAATTCAGAAATCAGTTGTGTCAGAAGCCCTTCTAACACATAAGGAAGCATAATAGTCTGACAAAGCTCAAATAAGGCTTTGAAATTATAATCAGCATATTATGATGGCAATATTAAGCCTACCTAAATGAATTACAACACATGTTCTCAAATGAACAAATCAATAAGGCTAAACAAAGCAAAGCAGATGCATAAGAGATAGACTGAACTATCCAAGTAACTAAATTACCTAGTTATCCAAATTGACTGTATCAACCAGTTACATTAAGTGAGCACTTAGTAAGTCATTGTGAATGTTTTATGCTCCACTTGGATGACATACGTAGATGCATGCAGCCAAATGACCACCTTATATGCTAAAATCCCAGGTTCCGTGGGGTGTTTCAGAACTGGGACAGCTCTTCCAAGAAGTTTCAAGGATGTTTATGCTAGCGAATTCATGAAAACTTAGTAGTGGTCCTTAGTAATGGTCTACGAAGCATTTGAGTCTAAATACTTTCATGACAATTATTCTTGAGAAACCTATGTGAAAGGTTCAAAAGCACTTGTCTCTCCTCTGTTTCTAAAATGCTCCAGCAGTTCATCAGCTTACTGGTACAACAAATGGGACGTTAGGCCTCAAACAGAGAGGGAATAGCATAGCCATGATCACACTGAATGACTTCTCCTTGTAAAACTGGGATATCGTAATTTCATGAATCATAATAGAAATTATACTACAGTTCCTTCTGAAGTAATTGGGAAAGAAGTGAGGTCAGGAATACATAAATATTACCCCTCTCCTCAAAGAAATGAGGCCTGAAAGATTCTTTTTTTTTTTTAACTGATAAAAATCCAATAACTGAAAAATCCTGAAAAAAAATAACCTCAGAAGTGAAGAGGCAGCAGAACACATTTTTAACACTTTTTTGAAACTTCCAATTCAAATCTGAGCAGATAAAATACACTTTCACTCCACATGACAAACTTGGTAACAAAACCCTGTACTGAAATGAGCTGAAAAAATAGGGATACACAGAAATACTGTATAGTTTTCCCCATGCTTGCACTTCAAATCTTTAAACAAAAGCCTTGTAAACTTTGTGGATATCCAACTACAAAAAAGGCTAGAGAGAGTTTTTAGTGTATAAAAAACATGTCTATCTCTGATCCTAAATCCAATGTGCAGTTAATTCCAAGTGCTCTTAGCTCTGCAGTCTACAGCCTGCTCAGATTCACATTTCATGATCTAGTTTCCTCACTGCTGCCTTATGTTTGCAGAAGAAATAGGGGACAAAAAATCATGACACAGAGAAGAGAATCAGTGTGACATGGACCAGATTAACAGGATAAAAGTCATAGAGGAACAACAGTTTTACTGACTCCCTGCATGAAGAGGCCATGGAGTTTGGAGGCACTAACTTTGACATGAGAGCCAGTATTTTTGTCCTTGAGCTCCAAGTACCTTTTTTTAATGGGCCCTTGCACATGCATGTTACCTGTATGGCTGGTACATTTCCTTGTGAGAAACAAACACCTGAAAGCATTGGGCTAGCTCAGATCACATCAGTTGCTATGTGACCACACATCTCTCTCTATACTGGCCTGCAATGAAAACCTTCACAAAATAATAAGCCTTTTCATTGGGTCAGTGGTTGAGCTCACCTGCCTCCTTCTGCTCTCCCAGCTTGTCAAGGATGTTAAAGGAAATGTCCAGGTATTCTCTCTGAATAGCACTTACAGCAATCTTCCTCTGCTTCCTCTGGCGGGGAACAATCTGAATCTTAAATTCTGACTCCTCAGTCTCCTCCTCTTGTTTTTGCTCTGTGTTTTGCTCAGTGTCAGACTCTGTGTTGTTTAACCCAGCAAGTTTATCACTTTCTGTTTGGTTTTCAGAATCCTCGGGGACTTTAATAAGGACTGTTTTTACGTTTGGGCTTGGAATTGCTCCACCAGGCCTAATTTCCTCCACACTGAGCTCAGAGTTATCATCAATGGACATTTCTGGAAGGGCAAACGACTTCTGCAGCAGGTCCCTTTTCTGTTTCAGTGTTAGCGGATTCCCACTGGGTATGTCCTGAAGTTCCTCTGGCTTAGCTAACTCTGAAGAGTCCTTTTTACCTTTGGGAGAAATGGAAAGCATCTCCTCTATTCCTGCTGAAGCACTGTTGCTTGCATCCTTAGAACTAAAGTCCTTCGAGCAATCTTCAATGCTGAACTGGACCAGAGGAGTTGTGCTGAGGCTTAATGCAGAAACATCGATAGGAGTTGAGGGAGATGACACAGCAGTTTTACCAGAGACTTCATCGTTTAACTGGTTCGTTGTTTCTTCTTCTTCATCACTCTCCACTATTCTTAGGGGAGGAAGTGGTTCAAAGACTAAAGAGTCACTGTCTGAAGTGGAGAGTACCGAATGCTTTTCAGGACCTGATGTTGAGTCAGAGGACAGATCTATCAGATCTAAGTCTTCCTTGGGACCAGCAGGTTTAACCGGAGAGTCTACCTTCACTTCATAGGTTTCCATGCAGTTTAGCCTAACTTCTGGTATGACGGGTCTTCTTGTTTCCTGGAAACTCTCTGTAGGAGGAGGATTTTCTTGTATTTCTATGTTTTCAGCTTTGGTAGAAGAATTCTGCCGAGATCGTCCATAGTCACTCTGTCTGTGTATGATGTAAGCAGCGGGGACTGGTGGCTTTTCTAAGTCACACCGGTCTATGCAGGACTTCCTGCGATGTTCATCTAATGTAAACAACAGGGAGTCTGCATTCCCTATATCAAGAGATTTTTGTTTTAGAGAGCGCAGTTTTTTTTTTCTGAATGCTTTCTTCTCTCACACAGCGCAGAATACTGTCTTGTAAGGCCCCCGTCTCTCTATATTCAGCCAGCTCTATTTCACCTGATTAAAACAGAAAGAGCTAATACTACCTTAGTTGGAGACTTCTGACGGATATCTTCATCTTCATCTCACAATTCAACACGACTGGCATTTCAAATACAAACCCAGTATTAGTCAAAATCATCTAAAATTTGTTTTCACCTCAGAGCCACATTACGTAGACTTTTACAGTTCCAAAAAACATCCTACATCCAAATAGTAGGCTTTATCCAAATTCTACTCATCCCGAACAGATGTACCCTGCAGACAGTCTGTTTAAGCTTATGGTATGGCTGCATTAGGTGTAAGAGTTGAAAGAGGGAGTGAGCTACATAGACCATTTTGAAGAGGTTTCAAAGTAACTTTGGACTACAGTACTGGGGACATCATTCATATAAGAGCATTATACACACACACACACGTATATTAGAACACATCTACATATTCTTATACTGAGCTTATATTATTAGAGCACACCTACATGTCATTTATGGTAACAAAGTAGGCTTAAAAAGGATGCTTCTAATCCAAGAAGCAAGGGTAGCAACAGCAGTGGGGATGCAGCAACACAAGCTTGAGCTCAGACAGGTGTTCAGAGAATTGTTTCTCCACGTATACTAGACACCAGTAAAGACTAGCCACTATCCCATCACATAGTTAGACCTCCCCAACTTAGGAAGGTTTAAAGCAAGCACAGCTGGTGCTGCCACTGCACTTGCTGGTGCTATCAGTACACTTGCATCTTGCTGTGTGAATACACCCACTGAGAGCATATTTTTAAAGTTTGTTTGCATTGGTGTCACTGCTTTGGTGTTAATGACATATTTTCAAGTAATTGAGAATATTCTTGATCATCATTAGACCGTATTTCAAAATGCTCCACATATGAATCAAAAAGCAGTGAGAAAAGTTAAAGCATTTTCCCTATTCAGAACGTTTTTCCTCCCATGCAAACGTTTGGAAGAAAAAAAAGGGATGGTAGCAGAGGTAGAGAAACGCTTTGATGTTTGAATTCTGTTTTAGAGTGTTCATTTCAGAATTCTACATTTGAAAACAAACTCATTTCTATTTTTGGAAACCACCAGTTGACCTTTTCTGCCAATGGAAAACCATAATATTTGCTGCAGCAGCAACAAATTTGCTTGCCCTATCATCCTATCTCACCAAAAGGTCAACTTCTGTGAAAAAAAAAAAAAAAAAAGTAAATTTGAGTAAAAATTTCCAGCCCAATTGTAAGAGAATATTGTAACAAATCCTCTTAAACATTTTGACATTCAAAAGTGCTTAAGTTTTCGGGAAACAACTACTGATTTTAGATACTTTCATTTTGGAGTGCCTTCTTTGAGATTCCTGTAAGAGAATTCATATTCAGGGAAATGAGTACCTGCTCTCAAAAATCAGACAGAGGGCTTGTATTCAAATTATACATTGCAATAAACACTACAAAGAAAGGTGATAGCCTGAAACTAAGAATAGGAAATTGTACTTCTACATGAGCTTATATCAATAAAAAAATCATACTTCTCTGAGCATTCATCTCAACAGGTTGATATTTCACCATTTTGCTGCCACCAATTCTTTTCAGTCTTGCAAAGAACGTTTGAGATTCTTTATTGCAAGGGCCAGTTGGTGTATCGTGAATATCAGATTCATCAAAAACACTGTCCTCCTCTGCTGGAGAAAGAAAAAACTTTATTACTCGTAATAGAGTGCAATTCCTTGAGTGAAAAACTGTCAATGTGATAAAACCTCAGCTAGTTTCAATTAACTTTGAACTGGAAAATGAAAAACCTGATTTTTTTAAGAAAAACTATAGAAACAGATATAACTTTGCCGTTCTTGTTACACCTTAAGTTAAAGTCAGAAAGGACATTGATAAATGGAAAATGAGTTACAATACAACAAAAGTATGCCAATGTTTTTTTCCATTCTAAGCTGATCTTTTTCTACTAATAATAGCACAGATTAGATCTTTAGATGGAAGAAAAACAAGAGATCTGGACACTGACTTGAGTAAATAACTGTCTATAGCGCTCAGTAAAAAATGGTAATTTGCAGGAGATGGGACCTAGTACAACTGCAAGGTCAGTAATAAACCAGCAAAAAAGGAAAGTGGAAAAGAAAGAAAATGATACTCTTGAATGGCTGGTAATAGCAATACAATGACCTATGAATATGAAATATGAAATTATTGACCTAAGTAGTAATAGTAAAACATTAAGCTCTATTATGAGATCTAGTGTTTAGAAATGCCAGAGAGAAAGAAAGATCCAAGTCTACCTACCTACCAAAAAATAATCACATCACTTGTATGAAAGTGATTTCTTTTTAAAAAAGAAAAAAAGAAAAAAGAAAGGAAGAAGAAAAAAAAATCCTCATCTATCATGTGTCTAGTGAGGCTTCTCCAAGGAGATAAGAAACACTACTGGGACAAAAAGAAAAACAGAGGACTCAAGAGATGAAAAAGTTTGCCTTGTTTATTCTGGGAAGCAGACCTGGAGAGAAAATGCATTTGGAGTTGAGGAATAAGGTAGAGGAAAATAAGTCGAAGAGCTGGAATGGCCAAAAACTGAAGACATAAACTAGACATTAATATCTTTAGCTTTCAAACTGATGGAAAGTTTCTACTAGATGTGAAGCTTTGGAACAGCCACCTGATATCAATTAGTTTTCTCATCCCTGATGCTAAGATGAAAACAGGAAAAAACATCAATCAAAGTTGATAACATGAACATCTGCAGGAACTGGGCTTAATAAGTTGGGACATCACTTTTAAACTCATGTCCTGTATGTCTAAATTCTTTTTCCCCTTGGCAACAAATGCTTCTTCTTACAGGATTTATCAACAGCTCTACAACAGTTGCCACAATCCCACCACAAACTGTAACAGAAGAATTGTAACAAGGTTTGAATAGTGGGAAAGCCATCTTCTGCATAGGGATTCTTCTTGTCTGAAAATAAGATCCTGTTATGTTGGTCATCTAAATACCACCTTTGATGATGATGGCAGTGCACAAGCCACCTAGCCAGAGTCTCATTAGAAAAGGTTCCAAAACGTTATAGGACGATACTGGCTGCTTCTTGTAGGTAGAAGGGGTGGGCGGTGGAGGGGAAGAAAGACACCTTTTCTACATAATCTTTTTTTTTTCTCCAGCATTTCAGTAAAGGAGAATATTCAGCCCTATAATTAAGTCAGCATTTAGAAAAACTGCCCATTTATGGTCTTTAACCTCTGGGCAACCCAATGCCCTTCACAACAGCTTTGGGAAGCAAGTAAACATTATTCTCATTTCTTTAAACACTGGAAAACAATGATGAAGTGACACACAGGGAATCAATGTCAGACACAGGATTGAATCACTGGGTTTTTTAAATGTAACTTGGCACTTACTTTGAACAGCAGAATGTGTATTTAGGCACCTCACTTTGTCCTAGAAACATCTCAAAATCAACTCAGAAACTGAATATGTTTTATAAATGTTACTATTGCCCTCGGCATTCTTAAGTCATCCTAATTCAGTTCTACAGCTCTAAACAAAGGCAAAATCACCATTAAGTCCCCAGTTATCTGAACCCTCTTGGCCTTCCTCTAGCAATACAAAATGGCCAAGTGAGTGAGAATATAAAATACTTCATTTACATCCATTTTAAGGTTGCTTTAATTTGCTACAGCTGAGTAATAGGATGTTCAGGTAAACAAAATTTCATGTCCTTCTTCTGTTGAATATTTTTCAATGAGGTACAAACAGCAAAAGAGGAAAAGGGTATGCATATAAAGACAGAGTGCTCCTTACATTCTTCTTCCTCTGGAAGAAGAGTTTGCTGAACACTCAGGAGGACTGCTTGAAAAGGAGGTTGAAAATAGTCAATGAATAAAAGGCAGCTAGAGATTAGCATCAAAAGAACCCATTAAACTTTGATCAGAAACACTTATCACGTAACAAACTTCACAACTGTAGGGAACTACTCTCAAGTGACCCCATGTTACTTCAAGCCCTAACCTTACACCAACTCACACCATCACAGTATCTCTGCTATAACTAGCAAGAAAAGTACAGTTACAATCAGATGGAGACTCCAAGGGTTGAACCACTTTTCTGCCTTTAGACACAAGCATCATAGATGTCTGCATCTGAGCTACTCAACTTCAGCTCCATTTATTAAGGAGAAAAAAAAAAAACTATAGACTGAGTTCATCACTTGAACTTTTAAACTTCTACTATTTGGTACTAAGCCATGTTATTATTATAAAGTAGCTATCATCCAGAATGCACTATTTTGAACATCTGCTTTGGGATGAGGTGAAATGCACTCCAGAAGTGCCCTGTTTTTCTGCTGATTGGATTCTAGACAGCTAGCACACATTTACATGTCTACATTTGGTCAGATGAATTGCACTCACTGTATCTGAATACAGTCAGACTGTGGTGACAGGCTGGTTGTAACCCTTTTATGTGGGCATGACCAGTTAAAATTTTCACTTAAAGGCTAAGCACTACCCAGGCATGGTGACTCAACTACTCAGCCTAAACTACACTCCCTTCGAGATAAAAGTTAGACTGCTGTGCTATGCTTAGCCTACAAAGAAACAGTAAATGTTATTTCTTTTATTATAGATGGCTATAGCTGGTCACAAAAATCACACTTTGGCCTTAATTCTGACTACTGTGTTCTAAATTTCAGACCACATATACCCATTTCTACAACATCCGTGAGACTTAATGAATTAAATCAATGACTATCATATAAATGAGAGTGTTTAAAGTACCTTTTTCCTTTTCACTGTATCGGCTTATGTTACTGTTGTCACTATACAAAGGACCAGCAGTTGCATGGGGCTTGCAGCTGTGATATTGAGCGTTGAGGGTATTGACTGTGATGTGGATTAGGTGAAGTACAATCTTGCTGATTTCACAGTCTCTGTAGGGGTACTGTTCAGTGAAAGAGAAAAACTTCAGCTTAAAACCCAACTTTTCTCCATGGATAAGCATTTAAGCAGTAAAATGGAAAAATGACAAGAATATTGTCAGCTAGATATCCCTTCCCTTCCTTTGATCGCACATTTCTAAATACATGATGAGAAGCAGGACTGTTTTCAGCTTTGTACAGACACTTGGAAAGATTTTCTATTAATAAGATTCAATATATCATTTCCTTGACTTTTATATGATAAAATCAACTATTAATAATAATGCAAAAAGGTCTTAACAGAACTTTTCTCCCAACACTGTATTTCAACCTGCATCTTATCATTCATTTCTAGCATCTCCCACTTCCTTGTATGCCCTGTAGACCTGCAAGAAATATCAGAAGTATTCACAGCTCCATTTCACTGTGTAAACACACTATATTTTAACAACAGATCCTAAAAAAAAGAATCAACTAAAGATTACAAGCTATTAAGCTGACCCCTCATTTAAAAGTTAAAATTAGTTTTAAAAAATAGAGTAGGTTACCCTAAATACTATTCATAATCTTTCTAATTAGCATTTAGATCTTCATATAGAATTTATAGAATTTTACTCTTTTCATATCCTTTTTTTTTTTTTTTTCAGGTAACAATGGGAAAGCCAATACAGACAGCAGGAGTAACAGGTCAGTAGCACAGATGAAAGCCTAACTACTTCAGGCACTGAAATTAAACACAGAGAGCATGCAAATCAGATGCATTCTTTATAGTTCCTTTCATTTGCAGTACAGTTATTGTTCCATGTAATTAAATTTCACTCTGAAGGTGAATTTTAAGGTAGACACCACCTTTTTAAAACCACTCACCTTATAGAGAATGACAAGTAAAGCCTTTAACCACATCTGCCGAATGTGAGGTTTGAGGGACCAGAGGGAGCAGCGAGGAGGCTGCTGAAAGTAATGCCTTAGCTGAGGACAAGTGCAGTATTTCAACACCTGCACCACCAAAGGAAGAAGGTGTTTTCCCAGGTTGATGTTATAGTCCATTACCTGAAAAGAACATCATCACAGGAGTTAGCTCACCAAAATCAACTCCACTGGTAATAGTTTTTGATAAAATTTTTGACAAAGCAAAACAACTAATGTAGTTTAGATATTAGTTAAGTGAAAAGAAATAAATGTTTTTAAGAACGTCTTACTATCAATTAAAAAACTCTGCCAGTTTGCCAGGCTCTAATTTTAGCTAGTTAGGTAAAATGAAACAAAAGATGCATTCAGAAAGCCTTTCATCTTGCATAGCCTAACTTTTAATGTACATTGGCATGTATATATATACATGCATATATTATGCTGGGATAGCTTTATATTATGGCACAAGTTGATCATGCTTCAACAGACAAAACCATGCTAGATATATATCCCATGTTTAACAGACAAGAGGCAATTGTGAGTTATCTGGTGGTGGTGGTTTGTTTTTTCAATTAATGCTGCACTAACAATTTTCATTATTTTCTCATCAGTCTTGCAATGCTATCTGTTTTTTTTTCTTAAGCCACATGTTCTGGAATCAGGTAATGAGCCAAGAATTCCATTGTAGCTGTAATGTTATGCAGAAAGTCTAAACATGCAACTCTTTAAGGATGATCCAAGAATAAAGCTGATGAAAAGTATCTTGCTATAAATAAAATGTTCATCGTTTTTAAGCAGTAGTGTTGCTGAAGACAGGTTGCTGTTATTACTACTAGCCATAAGCCTTGCCTCCTTCAAGAACACTGATGAGCACCATGCCATTTGTTGCGTATCCTACAGGTTTGGAACCTGATGGCTAGCTACAATATAAGCGTATATTCTCACTGCCCTAACACAACTTTGTGTTTTGTATTGAAAGTGAATTATTAGTTTTCATTATTTTCCCAACAGCCTTGCAACGTTAATGATTTTTCTTTAAAGCCATATGTCCTAGAATCAGCAGCTGAACTAGACCATATCAATGATCCACAAAAGGCCTACGCTCTGGCGCTGACCCAGAATGGCTGATGTCTAGGAAGGTACAACACCACAGCAAGCAAACTCCAGAACATCCCCTAAGATCTATCACCTTACTGCAGTTTAAGTGGAGTTGGTGCTTTATCAGGAGCCCTGTACACCTAAACAGATACAAATATCAGTTTCTTCCACATCAACCATTTCCTGCAGGTCTGTATTTCTTTTTTTGGTTTTGCTTTTATTAGAACAAGGGGCCTAATTTACAAACACAAAGCTTATCTCTCAAGTTCCCTCCTGAACAAGCTGATTAGAGTTTTGTCCCTATAAGCTGTCTGGAATTTTCCTGCTACATGCATAGACCTAAACAGATGAATCCTACGTCTCTATCTATCCTTGTAGGGTTAGCCTGTTGAACAGATGATATATAATCACCAAATATGGTCCTCTTGGGCTGAGATACAGTTTTATAGCATGGTTAGGAAAAGATCATCCATACAAGGAAGACAGAACCCTGCCTTAACACAGCACATAATGTAACACAGATGGTCCTAAGCTGAGCAGAGACATTTTTTTAAGATGTCACAGGAAGATGTGGAATAAATGATGTTACAAACGCTGAGCAGAACTCGGCCTGGGAGGCAGAGCCTGGCAAGGCACTGCAGGTCCCTGTAAGTACTGTGCTTCCCCACCAGACACGACTGTACAACATTGCCACCATGCGGGACAACGCCGAACTGCCTTCAAACAGCAACATTTTTCCACTTCTGCTGCTAGAAATTGTATGCTTTCAAGGACTCCAAATATTCAGATTTTATGATACAAAATAATAACAAAAAATTTATTTTTTTTAATTGAATTGGCCATTCCAACCTAGTTTTGAATCAAAATTATTTAATCAGCAAGTTAGTCCAGTCCTACCCTCTGTGGAGCTAATTGTGGAAAGCAAATATTTATAAGTATTTATTTTATTACCCTTACAGCAACTTTCCAATACCTAAAGGGGGCCTACAAGAAAGATGTGGAGAGACTCTTTACCAGGGGCCGTAGTGGTAGGACAAGGACAAACAGTTATAAACTAAAAGAGGGGAGATTCAGATTAGACTTCAGGAAGAAATTCTTTACTCAAGAGGGTGGTGAGGCACTGGCACAGGTTGCCCAGAGAAGCTGTGGATGCCCCATCCCTGGAGGTGTTCAAGGCGAGGCTGGATGGGGTTTGGGCAACCTGGTCTGGTGGGAGGTATCTATAATTCTATGACTAGGAGAGAGGGCTGTAACTGAAATGCACCTCTTAAGAGTTATTGTACTGAGTTTTCATTATGTAAATGCATCTTCAAATCGCAACAGATGGCATTTCTCTTGCAGCAAAGGAGATTTTCATCAGAAAGCATCCCTACAGCTCAGAAAAAAAAATCCCCTGAAAATACAAATTAAAATTTTTATGACTTATATATGGAGAAAAATCATGGCCTACTGAAGTCCTCATACAAACTCCATTCCACTTCAAGGAAGGCTGGATTCAACTATGAAGCTTTTCAAACAGAAATGGCGAGTTTGATTATCCTGAGACATTTTAAAGGCAGAGGAAGACAAAGGGCAGAGACTGATAGTTAGACTGCATTAAGTAGTACTTCTGATAATCTGGTCAAAGATGGTCACTGAAGTTTGGGTACTCAAACTTGGAAAACATGTAGAAAAATGTGGACGAAACTGTCCTGTGATCTAAATTGCCACCGCCTGACTCTCAAAACAGACAAACAGGCCTGAAATTCCTTTTACCCGCTTCAACTTAAAACTACAAGTGAAAGATTATTCATTACCAATATATAGCAATGATGCCCCAAGACAATGCATGGATCAGGGTGCATTTGCTGCTACCCAGTTTGCATTAATGCCTTCTATTTTGCCTGCTAAAACATTGACACCTGACTTCTCCATGACTGTGGAAGTTTTCCAAGTGATCTTCATTACAATTGACTTTGAAAAATCACGCCTTACAATTTATGAACCAGAAAACCCTAACAAGAAATGCAGTTACGGAAGAAGCAAGGATAGCTTTGAGCAATATTTGAAGGTTTCTGTGAACATCTCAAGAGCTGGGGCAGGAGGAGATCTGAAATCATAGCTCTCTCTCTTCCCTAACATAATTCTTTATGAGATTGTGATAAGGAGGAAGTGTGGAAGTGATGATTATGCTACATCACAAATAAAAAGAATACTCTGCAAGTGTGAAATGTTTTCCAGCCTAGCATTACAAACTGCTTTATCAGTAAGAATTAAGTCTTAGAAGAGCATTGTGAGGTAAGAAATTACAATTCTCCTTACTCTAAAGATGGAGACAGAAGGCACAAGGCAAGAAAGTGCTAATTTATCTTAGCTGTACAGGCAGGAGTTCATCATTTCCACTCCCTAAAAAAAGTGAGAAGAGAAAGCCCTGGTGCACTCTAAAGAAGGCGTCTCCTGCAAAACAAGGAATGTCAAAGAGCTTACAGACCAGTCTTGCAAGGTTCTGTGTCTTCCTGAATGGAAGGAGGAAATGACATGTGAGGAAGCCAAGGCATTTGTAGGCTAGGTAAAGAGGGCAAAGAGGTTTGGAGCAGTCTCTAACTTTTCATACAGTGGTAATAATCACACACACATACACACAACCCTGATTACAATGCCACCAATGCAGCAAGTTTAGAGTACCAATAGGGAGCTATAAATAATTCAACCCTTTACTTTTTAACTACACAGCAAAACTCTACACAAAGCACTTGGTTAGACTAGAGAGCCTTCTAAGAGTAAACAAGCAAGTAGTCGTCCTTGCTCCCAAATTCATTTCACCAACTGAAGAAGCATTAAGGAGGTTTAAGTAGGATTACCACACTCAGCCTTTATTTTGGTATAAAAGCAGCTGTGTTACCACCATTTCAACAACAGGCAAAGAGAAATAGCTGCAAAAGTTAGTAAGAGCCTTCACCTACTTGTGCTATCCCAGCAATAAAGGCATTAAAGCAGGTTGAAACACGCATTTTTTGTGGTGCAATCATGAAGCATCCTTCCTGCTGGTCATAACCAAGCAGGACATACAGATGGCGCTTGACTGTGTTAAAAGCTTTAGCACTGCTGATGTCCGACTCAGCGCTGCTCTCATCCTTTGCCATGAACTTCATTAGCACAGTAATCAGCTGATGAACAGTCTGGTGATCAATCCCAGCATCCTCTGGCAGTAGGTCTTTTATTGTATTATCATTCTCTGGGGAGGGTTGTCCTATCAGTACAAGAGACAATGGTATCAGACACTGGAAAAGACTGCAAGAAGGATCCATCATACATCACAAAGTTCTTCCACAGCCAATTGCTCTATTTCTGCCCAAATACATGTGGGCGATGTCACAGGAGAGACAGGCATGCATTTTTGACGGCACTGTTCCTCTATTGCTTCAGTCTCGACAGCACAGTAATATATACTAAGTATACTGAATTCCATTTTTCAGCTTTCCCGTATTTACCAGAACTGCTTGTCTTCCCATTCCAGTTCCTCTCTGACAAGTTGAGTATTACCCTTCCTTTACTTTCATGTGCATTAAAAGAGAATCAAATTTCATGGTCATCAAATTCTCATCTGGCATAGTTTTCAGTTTTCCTTAGCAAACAACAGACATTAGACTTTGCCAGTTAAGAATGCACCAAATGGCAAAGGTAGGAAGTAGGGAAAATTCTACCCAATACTGATTAAAAAAGAATGAAGATTTCCCATTTTAACATTGTGTCCACACTTCTCTCAGATAACTTGGGCCAATATGTAGGCATTGTAATTGTTTATGTTTGAGACACTATGTAATATGTGAAAACTGAGGTGGCTTTTTCCCAGAGAAGACTCTTAAGACTTCATTTATACACTCAGAATGGAAATAATCAAACAGTAATACTTCACATTGTTGCCAGGTGAAAGACTAGAAGCTACTTACAAAGCACAATGAAGCTGAAGTGCTGCCTCTCTCTGTCCAAGAAGAACAGACTCACTGCACATAACAGTCACTAACTGGATATGAATTTTCATTTTCAAACTCCAGTATTTTTTAAATGCAGTATTTCCAGTTATTTTTTAGACCTGCCTTTGGAGTTATCCTCTTCCATCTCACCCTAGGTGTAAGGCTTTTTCTATTATTAAAGATCATTAGTGCTTAGCAGTTCCTACAATAGCAACTGAAATCATGAAAAGCAGCAGCTATTTCACACATCAGTGTATAAGATTCTTTTATTAAATCATTCTGAATATGTGCATGGCTAGAGCACAGTGAGGAATACTATTCCAACTTGTTCTACTTTAAAAGAGTAATTTAAATTAAATGCCTTCATAAATAAAAAAATATATAATTGTATTATAGTTTTATTATATATGCATTATATGTGAAATTTTTTAAAAATTGGCTAGGGTAATCAAGTAAGAACAGATAATACTATTTTGACAGCATCAAAAGCGACCACATTTTAAAATTAAGTTTTTATTACATCATTAATTTTAGTTTGTTCTGTAAACACTGTTACTATTAATTAAAATTGGTGCTAAAATGTATTTAGATATATTTTCTAACCTGTGGTTAAAAATCTATCTTACAATGAATAATTGTGATAAAGCAAGGTGGTATGAAACAGAATTGCAAAATGATCTATTTGTTTTCATTTAATGGATAAGTCTTTTCAAGTATTGGAAATAGCCCTTACTTTTGCAAGAACTGTTTAAGTTGAAGTTTGTAGGACTGACCGTACAAGTAAGATTAGCTTAAATGCTGATCTTGCATTTGGATTGTGCAAGGATTAGTTTTAGATCTAGAAAAAACAGATGAGCATGAGGACTAGTTCATTTAAGTGGTATGCATAAAATAAATTATTTTCTACCACAGATGTACAGACTATGTTTAGGAGTTGGTTAGGTCCTTAGAAGAATGAGATACGTTCAGTACTGTGATTGCAAAGTGTTAACAAACGTAAGTCAAACCTTCAAAAAACATTAAGATATCAGAACGAAAGAATAAACAGTGGGCAGGTAGAGAGGGATAGCCATTTGAGGGTGAGGCGTTGGCAGCAATAGCTGGCTGCCTCTGAACAACCTCCCGCCAGCCCTGCAGTACTACATACAACTGGGGACAACTTTCAATACAAATCTAGAACAAAATTGCAATTTACACTTTTTGGAACCATGCTGTGCTTGTTTCCAAAAGGGTGTAGATCTTGAATATAGCTTTCATCTTGCATAAGTTTATCTCATGAGTCAGCTAGAAAGCAAGCACTAGTGTCTTCATTTTCCTTTCCTTTCAAAACACTCCCCTCCTCTTCACACCCACCTGGTGTTTGCTCTGGTGTTCCGCCAAGTGCTGGAGCAGACTGCTCATGTCTGGTCAAGCTCACAGCTTAAAAAAAAATAACAAACAAACAAAATAACAACAAAAAATAAACAAGAACAGCTCTGTTTAAATAAGCAGCACTCATGACTTAAACTTCAGCATACATTCAGTGCTAGCATATTTATGTTCATCTACTCATGCACTGTTGTCAAGCAGTGAGTGTAACCATTTAAAACGTCACTTCTGTGCTATATAGATTTTGTGCACCCTGTTGTGTAACTCTAGTTTTCTCCATCATTCGGTTTTGCTGGTGGAAGAGTCATCCCACAGGAGCACCTGTGCAGGACCAGAAGTGGGTCAAGAAGGATTATGTAAGAGTTCCAAAATATGGTGTTGCCTAGTTTGGAGAAAATATATAAACCTTTTAACCTAACAGCCCACTAGTGCCTACGTTTGAACATTTTATCAGTTCCCATATAGGGGTAGGAGCAATGCAAGAGGTCCAATCTGAATATAAGACAACTCCGTGTTTGTGAAATTCTCTAAATGAGACTGTGTGTAAGCTTTAGTTTTACTTTGAATAATATCTGTACGTTGTTTCATACAGGCCTATGATTTTTGAGCACCTAGGCCCTCCTATGCAAGCTGGCAGGAAGAACGTGTTGCGTGGACAGTGTTTCCTTATTTTCTTGACAAAGGAATTCTGAAGATTCCCAACAGAACATTTGAGAACTTAACAGTTCTTTTTAAGATGTGTAAACACATGCTGCATACTAATTTGTTATTGCAATTATTCAGCAGTGTAACCAAGGAAATTTTCTATAAACATTATATCTATTTTAGACAAAATTACTGTGTATTAGCCACAAATAAAAAATAAGATTTATCCACAACCTAGTTTTGGAGCATTTTGTCCCAGCATTTTAAACAAACACAGGACAAACGTAATGTTTTGTCTATGTTCCTTGTCAAACACACTAACTTATTATCTGAATACTGCCCAAATCAGTCAAAAACCTAGATTTGCTATCCTGTTTAGATAAATATTGACAATTCCATTGTGTACCTAGCAATAGGATACAAACCTAAGGGAGAAGGTAAGTCTTGTCACAAAAATATAAATAGATACTCAACGAATTTTGGTGGTTAAGGTTTCTGGGAGGGAGAGCGCTCTCTTTGACTCCACTGGTCCCTTCACACTGTCCCTCAGGGAACGCACACTCTTCTGACGGTTACGTGCGAAACGAGCCCTCTTGATCTTCCACATTGCTGCATCACTGAGGTTGGCGACATTTGTCCGGACAGCAGTGATAGCTTTGCAAATGCAATTGACCAAGTTAGGATTCATTCCACAGCATGGTGAGGCCCTAATGCTGCCAAGTGCCAAATGCAACTGGGCCCCAGGTCCCACTCAAGTCAAGAAAGCTTCATATGGGTTCAAGGGGTCCATCTGCAAGGAACTCATTTGCATCTTCTCATTCTGAAATCCATAAAATCCCAAGAGATTAACTGTGTTTAAAAATAATGATGTCCCTTCCTTCTACGAGACCGGACAAAAACAGACTCCTGAACCAAACTGAATTCCGGGCTATGGGAATTTGAGGTGCCCTCTATTTATAATGGCAGAAATCGCACGAGTATGGACCACATTTAGTGTACTCAAATCCAAAGCGGCCTCCAGTTTTACCCCAGACTGACCTCATGTCCTGCCTACACCTATCATCCTGGATCAGTGCCTCCAAAATGCTATGAGGGTGATTATGTGTTTATAGTTGTGTTACCAGCAGTATCACTGCATGTCTTAATGGAGTCCACTAACACTTTTCTATACTTATGTCTAGAGTGCATTCAAATGGAGTTTTAGTATCTGAGTGACTACAGTCAGTGACCCCATCCCTTGCACCACTTATGCCTTTGAAAAGGCAAAGAGAAAGGTTCAAAGTAATCTTGAAAAGCATCTTTTGACCTTACATCTGCAACTAGAGGAGCTAGAAACCACTGCTGAGATTCCCTTCTCAGGCCACAGCACTATATCCCTGCTTTGTGCCAAGGTACTCACACATGAAGAAGAAGAAAATATGTTTGCAGCTCCACTTCTTATGTGGATGCAGCAGGAGCACCTGTGCTTTTTTAGGGCTCCATGCAAGCATAGGAGAAGGCATTAGGCTGCTGAGGGAGCACATGCTGTCCAAACAGCAGTTTCCCACCTCCTCCAAGCAAATCAGATGGAAATAGGCCTGCCTCATGGTCCATCACTTGGGTAAGGAAGTTTTCCATTACTCAGCATATTAAAAAATCGTGCACAAACTATTTTAAGCCCCGCCCACACACACATCCTGCAGCAGTGAATGAAGAGAGACATGCTATCTCAACAAGAAACCAAGTACGAACAGGACAAACTTTTGCTTTAGTCACTACAGGAATAGCTAACTGAGCACTGGCTCTAAGAATCTGTGCACCTCTTGCGCTGTGCCCCATGCATTTGCTTGTGTTTCAAGGACCATGCAGCTCCTAGGGCTATCTTTGTACGTATCATTACAGAACAGGGTCAGATGTGACCTTTGAGAATAGCAATGCTGATAGCATAAAAGCATCTACAGAAGAACAAGTGGGTTAATGCAGGTTGCAGTTGAGTGATTACAGAACCATACCATGTTTCAGCCAAGGCTGGCAACTAAATCCTATTGAGAGTAAAATATGATGCCCAAAGGTGCAATGGAATATAATCTAATCTGCATTCAGGCATTCAAAAAGTGCTCACTTTGAGTTACTCTCTTCTGGCCTGCAAGATTACTTAGTTTCACACAATTTATACAAGTGAGGCCTACATTTCTCTCAGACCCTTGAATACAGCTGAAATTCCAGAAGCTGATAAAAGGTGATCAGATTGATTTGGACTCTGCTTACTTGTTGGGAAAGGGAATTCTTTGTTGCAGTCCAGATGAAGCTGTGCTTCCAGAGACAAGGTCTCAAAGCGATTCACAAAAAACTCCCAGCTCAAAGCTGGAATATCCGCTTTTAGAAAATGAAGTAGCAAAAGCTTACTAAGAATTGTGGGCCTGTCCTTGACAACTGTGTCAAACTGGAAATCAAGGCAGAGGCAAAGACCCTACAGAGAAAAAAAAAAAAACAACAACAACAACACAGTACTGAGATGTGAAGATAATAAACATTTTTTTAAAGCAAAGGAGGGTCAAAGTTCTAACTTCTCCCCACAGTTCTTAAAGGATAAAAATTTAGCTTCTTTTCCTTTTTCCTTTAATTCAGGACTAATGCTACTGATATCAAAGGAAAAGGTAAGTAAGGACATAAACAAATGTGATGTTTAAAATGGGAAGTTTCCAAGGTTTTGAGGAATACAAAAGTATGGGCAAAAGTTCTGTCTTACTACACATTTGATTTGCAATATCAAAGTATTCTTTTCACAAATCCCTGGGTGAGAAAAGGCTTACCTTTATGCAACTGAATCAAGCCCTTGATCAGAAAAATAATGAATTGCCAAGCCCAAACAGAGAAAGGATTATGTGGTGAAATGTATCAGAAGGAATTTGAGTCATAAAATGCTTCTCTATTTTATCTGCACTAGAATTTTGGGCATACTGCAAAGACTTAGGTTTGAAAAGTAAATCCAGACATTAAATATGTAACTGTAAGATACTGGGACCAGTCCGTATTCTTCAGTGAACTATGCATTTATTTTTCTTAGTTCAAAAGAATTCAGTTCTCTGGAAAATATTTTGAAAAGATTCTATATGGAATAAAATTAGCAAGTATTAACAGCATTTCATAGGCAGCAGCACTAAACTTTTTAAAATACATTTTAATTATGTCCTCTAGAGAACTAGAATTGAATTTTATACTATGAGATTTTTTTTTTCCCTCAATATCTTATTTTTTTATGTAGGCTTTGATCCATTTTTATATGCACTTTGTTTTAATCATGACAATTTTCATTGGCAAGAGCCTCTCACACGCTTACAATTATATGTCTAAGTAAGTTTTGCTAATATTAAGACCATATTTGGTTTTGCTTGAATGTATTTTCTCACTATCAGCTCAACAGGATGTAATGAGAATCGTAAAACCTTTTAGTTTTAAAATGAAAAATGTCAGTACATTTTAAAATAATAAAAACATTTACAGCTTTCTATGATAACAGCTCAAATGTCATAGTAATCCTTTGTAGTCATCAAAGTTGGGGCTCAGGCAGTATCTTTCCCATGTGTATGTCAAATACCAAGACCTATAAGGCTTGTCTAAAGAGGTATCAGCAGTGACTGTGCCACTGTCCATGTGAACCATTTTGAACGTTGGGTCAAAACTCAAATTCCTGTTTCAATGCATTTTTCCCCTGTATAATGAACCTACCTGTAAAGCTGGCCGTTTTATGGTGTCAAGCAATAGCCCAGCTCTTGTAGCTACTGCTGGGTTGACATCTTCCACAGCAGTCAGGAAACAGCAGAATGCATGAGCCAAAGAGTACTTCAGTAGGTGGTTTTTTGTCACGGAGTGGATATCCAAAAATCTGCACAACACAGCCACTTTCTCCACTGTAGCAGCCCCCAGAGAAAGAAAATATGAATATTAATTTAGACAATGGCTTCTTTATGCCCTTCATGTCTTAATAATTGTATCTCTCCTAGAAATATGCACCTCTTAGAAAGTAGCAACAAAGAACAGCTGGAAGGTGTTATTGTGATTTTGGTCTTGCTCTGATTATCCAGAATGCCTTATGTTCTCCTCTATTCTATTGCATTTTTGTGCCATGGTTTTGTACCCAACTACCTCCCAAACTCCCCAAACCAGCAAAAAGATGTAATCACCCATTACAAGTCTCATCAGTTACAGCAGAGAAAGCTCTAGCTCTCAGTGAAGCAACAAGGAGTAAATAGCATATGTTCTCAGGCCTACCTGCTTCAAACCTCATCTTCCAATCTTTGCTGTTAAAATTGCTGTTTATGATTGTCCAGAAAATGTCGGCTCCATGGGGAAGTGAAAGTGCATGAAGAAGAAGCGGGACTGCCAGGGAAGAAAGCTGAGAGAATTCAGACTTCACAACTCCACATAAGCTGGAAAGACCAAACACAGCAAGTACGCTTATAAAAGCACTCCCTTGACATACTTTCTTCTAAATGCCCACACTGTACTGCTAGAGGGAGTGCACTTTTCGTGAAAATCTCTGTAAGCCATCCTTAGCCTTTATGCGAATACTGCAGAGTTGCTGTTAGGTGAATAGAGCCACTTGGAAATCTTCAAATGCAACAGTTTTTCTTGAAAATCCAGGTTCAAATATTCCTAACATTCAAACACTTTAGATTTAACAAGATTTTTCCTAATTCATGGCACAACTGCCATGAAACATAATCTGCGCTATAAATCATCATTTTCAACGTGACCAAGTTCAGCACACGAGCCATGTCAGCCTCCTTGACATCATGAGTCACATACATTCACAAATCACTATGATAATGAATACTCACTATTTATTTGTTTCTTAGCAAAAGTTTGAGTGTTGTAGAATAAGCTGCCAAAAGCTGACTCTAACTTCAAGGTCTTACAAGTTCAGACTGCTTCCTGAAGCTCTTATTCTGTAATTCTGTGGTTCTAAAGACTTTTTTTTTTTCCAACGAGAATGCCTTCTGCAAAATTTATATTTTTTGACAAAATTCTCCTTGTACTTTTTTTTTTTTAAATTATTTATTATTAAAAGAAAGCCTACGTGGGATAACCTAAAAGAGAAACAACCCTGGGATTAAGTGAATTGAACACTCCATTTTAGGTCACTTCAGGCTACCAGTATGGAGTTTTAATACTTAGACCACATGCCCTCACTTCAACAGTGGGCTGGGGGTTCTCATATTTGGTTCCTGTGCAGCACTTTGTTCTCTTCTTTTGAGCTGCTTCACTACTCTTTTAAAGTGTGGCTACAGCCTGAAGAAGGATCTCAGGCAGAGAGGCAGAGTTTTAATCTTATCTCTCTTGAAGTACAACACCTCAAGCAGACAGAATATAATGAACTGAACAATACCAGAACTTATTTGTAGACAGATTCAGGGCAATATGAAATGCTTATCTATGTTTCATTAGACCCCAAAACCTTCCCATTTCTCTAGGGGTATGGAAAAAAAATTACACACTTTGAATTAACTCAATTTATTTTTTTTTTTGATACGGTAGCAGAGATTAAAAGGCCTTTGCTCAACTGTACATTCACCTCTTTAAGATTAGAGGTGTTCAGGTAACATAGAACTGGACAATGCAGGGTACCTTGGCTCCATTTGAAGCTTCATAATTAAGTCTATCCAATGTGCCCTTATACAGCTACTTAAACTTTCGACACTTCTCTACGACCTTCTGTTAATTTTCCCTACTAAACCTGCAATTCCTTTAATATCACAAATGAATGTATAGTTGGAGAATCAAAAAAGTACAAAAACCAAACTTGTGATAAAAACCTACCTTGCAATCAGCATGTGATCTTGAATATAAGCAAGAAATTGTGGATGGTCCTTTCTTGCTATATACAGGCATTCCCCATGAAGACAAAGAATCTTCAGACAGTTCAGCATGTTAAAAAGAATTCTGGTTCTTCAAATCTTGACATTTCCTGTGTAAGCAAGATGCACTACTCTCAACACAGTGAAACCACTTAACTGAAAATTCAAACTAAACAAACATCATTAATTTTAACCTGCAGTATTGTGTATATGAGCTTCAAGGTAACTGGAAGTTGCTGATAACAAAATTTTCTTTCTGTGTCATTCTTTATTGCTGTTAAAAAAGTAAGTTACATAAATTGGTGACAAATTCCTCTCAATTTGTAAAATTTGTTGATTCAAAGTGAAACTACGAATGTGAAAGTAATCAGAGGTAAATTAATTCTTGCTACAGTAACACTGATGTCAGTTGAGTTACACTGCACAGGAATTTGGCATCTAATGTTTTGCTACTTTATATGTCCACAAAGCCAAGATTTCGTCTAATGCTTTTTGAGAGTCAGTCACACTTGCAGTCAACATAATACAGCCTTCCTGTTGATATTTGAATTAACTGCATGAGAAAAAAAGTGACTATGCATTGTTGGACCTGAAAAACTGCTTCAAAACCTTGTATTCTATGTAAGTGGAATGTTTCATTTAAAGCCTTACTTAAATACTCTGTCTTCTCACCCTGAACCTACCAGCATTTTCTGTGGTCTCTGTGTGATTCCTGGGTTTTCTCCATGTTTGGTGCTGATTTGTCATCTTCTTCTCCTTCAGTTCCTATAATAAACTCAGGTCCTAGTATACAGAAGACTATCCTCGAGGTTATCTGTGGGCTCCTTTAAGACATAGTAAGTTAAATTCATTTCTTGATGTTTTCTGTATACATTAAGCCATATGCTGTTGTTTAATATTTAGTGTGGATAAGCTGAGCCAAAATGAGGCAGAACACTGTCCAGTTTCCATGTACACTCATGCATTCAAATCCACCTGCATATCTAAATTCTGCATCAGCAAATGGATATTGACAATAAGGACTGTGTTTCAAACATGGATTTAAGCGATAGCACTTAATAGCTATTGTGTATGCATATTGGAGCTGAGGGGCATCCCATCACACTGGTTTCACTAAACCTGTCCTCCTTTTCAGCATTTTCAACAATGCAAGCATCAACTAAGATTTTTTAAGTTGCCCACTTGACATCTGATTCTCTCAAAGGCAATAATCATTTGAAGACACCCACTCTTAGCTTTTAAAAGAAGATGAAAAGCACTAAGTATAACATTTCACATTTTATTTAAGATGGTATCATAGGAGTGTACTTCCAAACCAGACAATGGTGAAAGAGAGAAGAGTTCATACTGCATGAATATTGCCATCTTCCCTGTGTTCTCTGAATCAATTCAAACTTAGAAGATTATAAATTCAGTGGCATTTTGCTTTAACCTCCCAACTCTTCCATGCCATCTCAACGGAATGAGCAAAATGAAGTAGAGGAGTTTCAGCACGCCAGTAACAGAGGTCCTTTCTTGCTGTACTTACCACAAGTCTGATTTCTTCTTTTGGAGCAAGCTGTTCCAGCAGCTCAAAACCCAGCTGGTAACACAGAATGCTGGACTGACAAAGACCACATTCTACTGCTTTTTCATCTTTCTGACAGCTGTGAGAACCACCCCAAGGTGCCTGTAACACATTGTTTATGATGGATATTATATCTTTGAAATGCTGTTCTCTAAGCCCAAAGTGACCCATCATCCGGAGTTCCTCTTGAAAGAGAGTGAAAGGAATAAGGACTTACTATTTATTTAAAAAAAAATAGAGCGCAGTCCTGCCTATTCCTGCATTTCTTCCAGTGTATTGCATTACTGGGATGAGAACTGAGATAAACTGTGACTCACAATTTTAAATTGCCACTGATGTTCAGGACAAAGCTTGAACAGCTGGAGTAAGATTTTGAAGGTAATTAGACAATTTCAAGCACAGGATCCATTAACATTACCTGGAGACAGTTATCCAAAACACTTGGGCTTAGATTCACAATGTATAACTTTACCTACCCAAAAATTATGCATCTAATCTAAGCCCATCAACAAGCCTCTGCTTCTAGTCTGTAGAAATAACCATATCTCCAAGGAGAAGTTAATTTCATTGATATGAGGCACCTAAAATGATGTGGAGGTATCTACCTTCTCTTCGCTGACCATGAACGCATAACTCTTGTATAGGTAAAGCCACATGAAAGCTGCAGAAAGATTTCAATGCCTTGTACTTCATGCCAGTCCCCAGCATAAAGGGACTCAATACAGGATTAAAGCAGAGACAAAAGTGACTACAGAACTTCACTGTCCATCAACATGGATGTTTTTCTTCTGCAAGTACCTGCTTCAAGATGAGATCAAACATCAGAATGAAGCAATTAAGATTCATTTCATCATCCTCACAGTCAAAGTCAATTGTCTTTCCACTGGGGTGTCCAAAGTTCTTGAAGGGACTATGAAAAGGACTACGTGTTGGACTCCGAAATGGGCTCTGGAAGGGACTTGGGAAAGGACTCAGCATGTTGTGCTGAACTCTGCGCCCAGGGTCAGAAGCAACGCTTACCTGAAGACACATAAATAAACATGTCCAAATGAATGTTAGGCATTTAAGCAATTTCATCCTATACGAGACTGTGGTAAATGTCTAGAACTTTGATACCCTTACTATTTTGTTTGGTAGCTTTTTTTTTTTGAATCTATGTATGTCCCTTAGTGCCATTAAATGATAAAATATGGTATAAGTACAATAATCATATTCTGCACAGATGTATGTATTCTCTTAGGTTAAATGGCTGTCATTACCTTATTTCCACTAAGAAGGAATTTTACCATCATAAACAAAACAGAAAATTGGTGCAGGTAGTATAGTGGTCATCAAGTTACAACGATCTTCCCCATGATCCAGACATACCAGCTTCAACAGCAGGAAGCTAATAAATGTGGGTACCTCACAGTACTCACAGCAGTATAACTAAGGCTATACCAAGGGTACAGGTAGCTGGAAATGAACTAGATATAACAATAGCAAGACATGCACTTCTGCACAGATTTACATTCAACCGCCACAGGCCACCTACAACACCATCAGAACCTCCAATTGTTCCAAGGAGATAAACAGTTAAGTAACACAAGATCTATTTTTAGGCCAGCTATGGTCTGGAATACCAGACAGTAAGATTGTCCATTTTTTTCTGCTTAGTTTAGAAGTGGTTACAGGCTAGTTGTACTCTCTACTGAGCTACATCAGAGTTTAGAAGGACTACAAGAAAAGAATCATCAATTGCCTAGATGCTGTAGGTCCCTAAATCTAAAGATCTGACCTTTGAACACCGCTTCTTCTGTCCCTGAAGCATTCAGTAGGAGACTACTGGGAATTTAATCACATCAGCCAAAGTATGGGTAATGCCTACGTTTGCAAACATTTTCTTCCAGACAGACAAGTTTCCTTGACATCAATTTTTGCATCTCTTGGAGGGGGAAAAATGCAGAAAACAGAAACAACTTCTGTTCTGTCATCCTCCCAGAACATCCCTAGGCCCACCGAATTTGTACCTGAATACAAAAACTCACTCTGGGTAACCAGTTGTCCAAAAAAAAAAAAAAAAAAAGCTGTTGTTAACAGCCATTAAAAGAAAATGAAGAGAATGAAATAGATGGAAAAGATACCATGACAAACACACCACAAATATCCCAACTGAGTCCATGGAGGAAAAACTGTGCAGTTAACTCCCATACTTGCATTATCTTGACACTGACCAGGTGACGGAGAGGTATTAACTGAAGAAGCCATGCCAATTTTCTTTCACTCTCAGAATTTGTATTGTGTTTCCAATCAAATGTTGCCATACTGAAAAATGACTTTTTAAATTTTCACATGCATTCTATTAGGAAAATTGTTCAAAGCAAAAGAATAAGCAGGATAAATAACTGTTACCCTCCGAGCTGCAAGATTTCCCACCAGTTCACTGGCTCTGGATTTTCTTTGATTTGCTAACTCTTTTACAGAATTAACTCCATCAGAAAACATGCTGATTAGTAACTGAAGAGGAACAACAATGTCAAGCTCAGATAACACCTGAGGAAAGACAATAAGTGAAAAAAAGTATGAGTTTCGAGATTGGTAAAAAATACTTTATAAGCATACTTATAAGCTACTTTATACTTATAAGCTACTTTATAAGCATAGTTATCACATATTGAGTTCAGCAAGTTTCATGCATTTAATTTTGGGATTTGGTCATGTGAGCTGAGAGCTTAGGTTTCTCTTCAAATCAGGGCAAAAGAGAACTGGCCAAAAAAGTGCATTTTCAAAATATTTGTTGGCATGATGCTTGGTGCACGTTGCGAACAGTTTTATGCGCAAACACATAGGTATGTGAAACTGTTCCACAAAAAAGTTTATGCAAAGCTAAAATATTACAAATACTTGGATGAATAACTATCTTTGTTATTACCTAAATTAGAATTCCTGTATTTACTCTAACAAACCAGCCAGAATGGTAGCCTACAGATGTCAATATACTGACAAGATTGGTTATCTGCAAATCACTGTGGTAATATGAATGAATAATGAAGATTACCAGTATTATTCTGAGGTGCCATGGAAAATTTTATACCCTTTTGAATTGACTGTCCCCAAAGCTGACATGATTTTTCCTGTAGTATTTGAATACGAACATTGGGTGAATGCCAGTGAATATGGACAAATGGGCAAATATAGCACGAGTCTGCCAGAGAAGCAGAAAGCTTGGTGGGTATAGAGCAAGTCTGATCCAGTTCTTCTTATGTGGGAATGACTACAGCTGCTTCTAGAGTTTGGAATTAATTTTGGAATTTAAAGACCAAATTCTGTGGAGACTAAAGAGTTCTGCTGGCAGAAAGAGATAACTGAATGGCTCTAAAGATACAACCAAAGGGAAAAGAATTCCCAGACTTCCTGTATTTGTTGTGATAGGCTAGTAAAGTAGAGCTTCCCAGGACCTGTCTACCAACCACCTTACACAAGGGGCAGAAAGGTTCCATAATCCCTTGTAAGTGGCTTCTTTTTTTCCTCTCAAAATCATAAGCTGCATCAGCATGACTTGTCAAGAGAGTACACTTACATGCAGCCAAAGCAATGCTTGCTCTTGCACAGAGGATGGATACCCTGTGAATCGACAACTAATGAAGCCAAACATCTCCTCCATGGAGAAAGGGAGAGGGCAAAGTTCAATGTCAAACATTTTGCTGAAAAGGAGAACAAAAACATAGCATCACTGAATTACCACAACATACACTGTGTAAGATATGAAAGCAGAAAACTAGTAGAAAGGCAATCTCATAACCAGCACTGATGACGCTTCTTGGTGTTTTATTTGCATCCTCATTCTCCAGGGGAGTTTTGCTAGGTCGATGATACCACCTGTCCTGATTGCACATTACCACCCTGAATTTATTGATACACCTTAAGAATTTGTACCACATCTCATCTCCTGCCCAGTTTCACTTGATTTCAAAATCCAATGTACAGGAAAATTTTCATCTTACCACTCCATCACTATTCCTTATTCACGCTAAACACGTTTTCATCAGTCCCTACAAATGCAAAATTACAGGCAGTTTCAGAGCATTTTACATGGTAAAAAGCAATGTGAAGCTGGATTGTGAAAGGTATACACCAAACATGAAATTATGACTCCAGCAGTCACCACCCCTATTCTGGCATTTTCTTTGCTCAATGGGGGAAGATACTAATCAATACAAATCAACTCTCTTTCAGTGCCAGCTCTACTAATCCCCAATATTTCTCCTCAACAGCTGGCCAGAAGGAGAAAGATGCTTCCTTCACCATGCTACAGGAAGCCACTGGAAGTGTGCCTTGTTCAGAGCAAAGAAGCTGATTCAAGGATATCAGCAGCAATAAAAGGAAACTTTCCCAAAGCTGAACTGCTCTAGTCATATAATTCATGAAAAATTCAGCAGCATTCACTTGCTAGTCTATTGCACACAGAGAGCAGGCTGAATGGCATTTTTATTCTTTGTCAACATTTTATTGCACTAATACCCTCAAAAATCATATATAATGATAAAATGGTTTCTACAAATACCTACATACCTTAACACTTCCCGGAATTCTTTCAGTTGATTATCAGGCACTTCTGTCCTTATAGCTTCCAGCCACTCTGGCATAATACATTCCCACACCGGCTGGTTTATTACATTGTACGGAATCAGGCAAAGGATTCGATTCAGCCCTTCTTTTAATTGGGTCACAGCACTACACGATTTGTCCCAGTATCCACCAACCTGTGGGCATTTCCAGGAATGATACTTATGAGCAATATTTCTAATCCCTGTAACTGGTCCAGCACCAATTTGCTCAGCGTATTACAGCCAAGAAATCATGAAGGATGATTATCAGCACCTGCCAGCCTGAATTTAGAATACAGCCATGGGGATTACATTTTTTTTTCCGCTCTAGTTTGACCCACAATCTAGGAAGCACTGTCCAAGATTTAGATGAAGTACGCTTACTTCCAGGCCATGACACAAAATAACCTCCGATTGCTTACAATTCTCAGTGAAGGACAGATTTGTTTGGTCAAACTTACACCTTAAAGTATTTGCTCTGGGCCACTAGAGTAATGGATCTTCTTTTGAAAGTTTGGTCTTTTGTGTTTTGTTTTTTTTTGTTTGTTTGTTATTATTTCTTTGAGGGAAGGTCCTGAGTGAAGGAAGCCAAAAAATATACTTCTAAGTACATAAATAACTAGTCTACAGAGACTAATTACTCTAACTGACCTCAGCTCACATCTGCTGTTCCTTACTAATGGCTCTAGAGATGCCTGCTGTTTTGGCAGCAACTACTGGTAATCTCAGCCAACAAACTATTTCTTCTCCATTCATCACAGCTAATTTCATGGCTGTTTGTCTTCATGTTCTAGTGAACCTTTGCATATCTGGCAAGTTGTCAGTCTAGTCTTCAACACTGCAGTGGGGGGTAATAAAACTTTTAAAAGGGCTGGATCCAAGACAAGAAAAAGGTCCACAACAGACTACGGCATGAGGTTCAGCCCTTTCTCTCCTTAGTCTTAAACTCAAGATCTGCTTTCTTCAATTCTAACACCCTGTGCATCCATTCACCTCTCAAATTCCTTCAGCTGTCCTCCAATCCTCCCACACAGACAAGGCCTACCTTCAGAGAGGTGGTTCAGAGTAAGACTTACAAATATACTGGTCTGCACTTGCACAGCAAATACCACTTACAAGGTCATGAAAAAACCATGGATGCACGCTTCATCCCTGATAATATTATGTATCACACCAAGTCTTTATGGCTCTTCCTATACTAGCCACTGAATTCTAGGAAATAAAACAGATGTCCAAAATGTGTCCAAAGAAGGGCAATGAAGCTGGTGAAGGGTCTAGAGAACAAGTCTTAGGAGGAGCAGCCTCAAGTTGCACGAGAGGAGATTTAGGTTGGGTATTAGAAAACTTTTCTTCACTGAAAGGGCTGTGAGGCATTGGAACAGGCTGCCCAGGGAAGTGTTTGAGCCACCATCCCTGGAGGTATTCAAAAGACATGGAGATGAGGTGCGTAGGGACAGGATTTAGTGGTAGACTTGGCAATACTAGGTTAACGGTTGGACTTGATTATCTTGGAGGTCTTTTCCAACCTAAAGGATTCTGTGATTGGACATTTAACATAAGAAGGTCATGAAATGAAAGTTGTCTCTGAATTCTACAAAAGCACATCTATAGCTGGCTGCAATAAATGTGGAAAAAGTCTTACACATCTCACAAAGTTCCTATTTTCATCCTGATATCTAGTTTTCTATAGCGGAATATTCACGTCTAACTTTGATGCATGCCTTCAGCATACAAGTTAAGTGGCAAGTTCTGTTTCACAATTAAAGGAGGGAGTAAGAAAGACTTTTTCTAGGAGTGATTCCAGCATGGGTCTCACTTAGGCACTCTGAATGACCTTCCAGGTAAGTCTCCTTCCCTCCATCAGCAATAAGGCATACCATGGCAGACTAGTCTCTTAACTGAAATTAGGTATCCAAAGCTAAAGGGCGTCAGTATGCTCAAAATTCCCTTCAGTTACAACCATGTGATTTCATGAATCTTACTTCACAGCTGCAGAGATGAAGTATGCAAAGAACAGAGAAACGTATTAGTAAAGCAGGCCAGTAAAGGACAGGCTCACACCTGGAAGCTGGCAAGTGAAACCTGTTTCTCAAGAGAAATTTGTATGCTTTGGCAGCATAATGGAGATGTGCAGCTATTGAAAAAGCACAGTATCTTTCAATCCCCAAAATATTCTTCCACTCTGTCTTCATATTACTGTAAATAATCCCCCACCTCTGGCACAGTAAAACCAGAAAAGCTATGAAGAGGAAAAATTCCTGAACTCTACTGCTCCTTTACCAATTATATTTCTTTTGCCTTGAGAGGGCTGGGGGAGAAATAGTCTTTATCTATTTTACGTTAATGTCTATGACAAATAAATTAACCTTCAGATAAATTACCCTCACCCTGGCAAACTCCATTGGTTTAGGAAGGAGGCACATAACCATGACATCAAAGCGAACATCACAAACTGTCTTCAACCACTTAGTAACAAACTGGGGTTTGAGTTTTTCAACCAGGCTACCAACTTCATCATCCATCATGTAAGCTGTAGAGTGAAACCACTGGAATACCATGCTAACCAGCCTTGCTAAACTCTCTGTGGTGTGTATTCTCACTGGGAGTGCAAAGGCTCACCTGCAAGACAGAAACACAAATCACGTTTCCCACCTTTAAGTCTAGAAATGTTTGTCTACTATATTTTGCATATTTTCAGAGATACATGGATGCAGATTACATAGACAGTAACTGAGCTGATCAGTTTTAAGTAGAGCTTGGCACAAGGTAATTGAAAAAACATTTTCCTAACCAGAAAATAGCAATGAGAAGAAAAAATTAAGCATTTAATTTCTTTCTTTCTCAGTTTCAACATTGAAAATTTCTACATAGAACGCTGCAACAAACTGAAATATTCTGGTTTAAGCTTTAAAATTACTTTTAATTTCAAAAGGTAATCTAATGTCCAGTAAAATATGTGATACAAATGCACATACAAAATGTAGAAATTGTAAAGACAAACCAAATGAAGGGTATCAAAAAAATCTGAAAGAGGATGTTTACTTGGTATAGGTGATCTTTGCTTTATAAAAGGGTTACAATTTTGAATTTTTGTCCTCAACAATTCTCACAGAATGATTAACAGTAGTCGTCTCTCTGTCTCCTAACTTACTTTTTTCTAGAACAGTATCTTCACTGTAAAACTGTCCCAAATCTGAGACCAAGTTTGTACATGAATTCACAGACCAGCCACATTGCTAAATCCATAATGATCCACTATTTGAGCTTTTACTACCATCTAGGGACGAGAGAGAAACTTTCAAGTCAGGTTCTGCACTGAATCCAAAAAAAAAAAAAGAAAGGGGATTGCATCTTAGGGTTAAAATAATGGCATTCAGCAGAGAACATTCAGCAAAAAACATTCAGAAGACAGAGAGATAATAAAAAGCTGAAGAGGGTGAATAGCTATTATACACTCAATAGAGGAGTCAGAAGGCAGTGAGAAGCTCCATCCAAACTAGTCCTGTAATCTCCAAGTCTGAGAGTATCACAGAACTCCATTTTTCTTACAAATCAGAAAAGTATCCAACTAAATTCATACAATGGGAAAAGGAAATAAAAAAAAAAAAGGCAGAGATAACATTTAGGCTTCAGAAATAGAAGAAAAAGATTTTCTTACCAAGAACCAGATTCCAAACTGGCTTAGGAGGCGTTGGTCATGTTTGTCATCTTTATTATCAAAGTCTGTGTTGTCCAGGGAGTGATGGGAAGAGGAGAGGCCCATCTGCCTCCTGCGGTTGAGCTCATACTCTCTCTGCTCAGCATGGAACTCTGCTTCTTTCAGCAGGCTATAAAACAAGTTTGTGGTCAGTGAATACAGCCTTCCTGCACTGGATAGAGGTATCTGATCAAGGATTATTATAGATTAAGTCATCTTATGTCAACATTTTCCTGAGAACAGTAATAAATAAGATTGAATTCTAGGATTCAAGGCTGAATTCTTCCATGAGGACAACACTCCCAGAGTATTGGTGCTCTAATTACAGCAGCAGGAGTTAAGCACCCTGGCACTATGCTGACAACATTTACATGAAAACCTGACCCTGCTTTATATATTGATGCTGTATAACCAACAATATTACCTGATCACAGCTTCTACAGTACACACAAGCTCCTCTGCCCCACACTCCCGTGTATTGATTGGGGGTGGTGAGGTCTGGTAAAGGTGGGTTTCTGCTGCTGCCCCAACTTCAGTGCTGTGATGATTTGAATGGCATCTTTTGCAATAGCGCACTGGCCTGTTGCCATGGCGGCCACAGCATCCCGCTGAGAAGCATGTAACAACAGCTCTTCTGACATGGGAACTACAGTTCTGGAAAATAGAGAGATTTTATTAGGACACAAGTATCAGGCAGTGGAACTGAAAACAGTGATGAGGGTCTGCAATGAGGAACTGGCTCAAGTGCTGGCTGTTTCCAAATTCACTACGCATAAGCACAAATGTGTACAAACTCCTGACACCAACTGTCATTGAGCTTCCAGTATGAGCTGAGGCCTAAATGCTGGGCCTGGACTTAAATGTCACAATTGCTCTTCTTCAGGAGCAGGCCGAACCAAAAGTTAAGTCATCAACCTCTACTTTCCGGCTTGGAGCAACCTTTAAATTTTACAGTAGTTCTCTTAACCTCTGCTTATATTTCAAAATGTCTCTAAGTTACATATGGCAACTGACAGATCCTTGGGAGTATAATCAATGCTGACATATCATTTTACTCTATGTAAGGATCTGGCTTATCATATGTAACTGTCCAAACCTCTGAAATACACTCTACCTTCATTTTCGCCCTCTGGTAATCTGGCCCAACATAAAAGCTTTCTTTACCACACCAGATCTACAATATACATACTGTAATCCTCGTTATTAAACTGTTATTAAATCATAGTAGCTGGTATGTTTTGCAAGCAGATTCTTTTTGTCAGCAATCTTTTTACAGCACTGAAGACTTTCAGTCCATATATTTAAAATGATTTACTGTTTACAGTAGGAGTTTTGTTCAATTTAGGATTAACCCAGGACTTCTGGAAGACAAGATAAAAACACTTAGATTTAAAATTCATCTTTTTGCTCTATCTTCCTCAGAAGCAGACTTAGAATCACAACCCAGCTCAACTGCATAATTGAATTGCCTTACTAATTATGACTTCAATAAAAACCTTCAACTCCAATCAAATATCAGTAGTTCAACAAAAAGAAGTCTTGCTGCTAAATCATTCCCATCCACCAACAAATGCATTCATGGATAAATTGTGAAAATTTGGAATGGTACAAAAAGAATGCACCACACAGGAATGGAATGACATTACACACAACATCAAATCATGCCCCATCACACAAATGACTTCATCTTACCTTCTTCTGACATATAGCAGAAATTTCAGCTGTAAGGGGAAGGCATACAAAACATCAACACGGAATGATGATCCTTCTGTTTTACTATGGCAACCACGGGAAAATGGAATTGCTGCAAGGAAGTCTCTGAGGCTAAACTTGTGCTTCCAGATATAACTGAAAACTCTAAATCTTTTGGATTGCATGAGGTGGGATACTGTATACTTGGGCTTACTAGCTATTTCTACACTGAAATGAAAGAACAGCCTTGGTAAATTAAGTGTGGTGTGCTGTGCATCCCATCCACCTTGCTCATGCTTCTGCCTCACAGACAGACTTGTAGCAGTACTTCTGTTGGTGTGCTAATGTGATTGGCATACTGTGGGAGACATGGGTCAGACGTGCCTACGCTGCCTGTGAAAGCTGGCAGGAAGATTAGTGCATTTAGATTCACAATGTACATATAGCCACTATGTCTGTGGCCCCTAACTCCATAGAGAAATGTTTGCAGATTCAACCTGTAGTCAGTACCTACATGGTCTTTTGCCTCAGCAATATCTGATTCAGTGAATGTAGGTGGCTGAGTACTTCCCTTAAGTAAATGAAAAATTCTGTAATCTGGATTACGTTACAAGTGTAAGGAGACAGCAAGAAAAATCTCAACTGCCTAAAACTTTTCAGTTTGTAGAACAGAGGGGGAGGGGAATGTCTTTGTTCTGCCCTTGAAAGCTGTAATTTAGAGAATATGTGACTGCCCTTTAAGCCCAGGAAATTCTACTTAGTCTGTCAATAAGCTTTGTCTGCACTCAGGCAAATAATTCTACACACTTTCACTGGTCAATGGACCATGACTGGATCAATGAAAAATATTTTATGTCCTTTTCTGGTATCCTTTAAAACTTTCTGTTCATACAGTCAATTCTCTGAAGCTTTAAAAGCTTTAGAGTCAAAGCCAGATTACCAAAAGAACCAGACCCTTTTTTGGACACAGGTACTTTTAAAAAACTTGGCCCCACCTATGGATGCTTCAAGAATTGAAAATTTATTCAATTGTCTTCACTTCCTCACACATGACAATTTGCATACTATTTCAAGTAGAGGACTAGTTAATTCTCCATAGTACTTTAAAGACATTAAGCAGCATTAAATACAAGCTACTTCAAAATTCTACAATATTCCTTTAAAATAGAATGCAGCATTTCAAGTAATACAGTATGCAGAAATATCAGTGAGGACAGGGTTGTACAATTATGTTTAGTTTGCACCTACCCTTGAAATACCTCTTACCTTGCGGTAGAAGAACATCAATCAACCATTCACTGTGATCCCTATAAAAATTATATATCTAATTAGCTTTTCATTTCTTTGTGTATGCATTTATTTTTGCACAGAGGAAAGTTATCTAAATTAATGTGGTAGGATGACACTATTCCGAAGCAGCATTTTTACATAGTTTCATAAATTGCAAGCTGTTTTACATTACTTCTCTTTGTTGTGCCTGAATTATTGAAAATTACCACTCTGAGACTGGTATATCATGTTCAAAGCTTTTAAAAACTACTTTTAAGTCACTAATTTATTAAATGAAAATAGTGTGCGGTCTGAAAGTCTGAGGACTAAGAAATGATAGTGAAGAATGAAAGACAAACGTGGAAAAAATTTTACTTGTACCATTTACTGTAAGTCTCCTCAGAAGCTACACTTCTACTAAATTCAATTACTTTACCCTGCAGCTTTAAATCAATAACTTAAAAAACTAAGATGATTTCCACAATACTGCTCCTTCCTGCAGCTGGTATGATACAAAGGTGTCTGTTAAACTGAGGTCAAACAAAAAAATAATGCACATGTAGCTTCTGAACTAACTGTACCCTTGCCCGTTGGAACTAATGATTGGAAGTCACCTTAAGTACTAGTAGATCTTGTAAAGAAATGTGTATAAAATTTCCAATTAAAAAAAAAGTACGTGAGGTTAATTCATTTCAGGATATAGTCCTTTCATGAACTGGACAAGCCTGGACCAGTTTTAATTCTTTACTCTGCTGCTTCACAGTATGTGATAGAGAATAATCTGAAGTACATGCTACAGAAAAGCAACAAAGTCTCTGTGATCTTTCATTGTAACATACTTTTAATGACAACGAAAGGATGTGGAGAAAAAAATAATTAATAACCAAAAGCTTGCACATTAATAAGGTTCCCCTATCATAGTTAATTCATCTCACGCTATCTGTTCATTCAGAGATCTTAATTTTAAGGCTCATTACTGTCCAAGCTAGAAGTGCTAATCATGTGGGGTAAGTTTCTGTAATCCTTATTCATACTGAGTTTCACTATGCTCAATTTATTTCAAGGGGGGTTAACTATACACATCATATGCTAATCATACAAAAAAAAAAAAAAAAAGAAAAAGCCTAACACTCTTCTGTAACAGACTGTTCTGAACTGTGACATTTAACTGACAATACCTGATCATTTTCTGGCTCTTAGTATATATACCTACCCTGCAATTCTCTGGCTGCATTCCTCACAAAGATAAAGGGGAGGTGGTTTATCACCCAAAGCCACAGACAAGGATGGATCAATGCACATCTGAAACACAGAGAAGGAGAAGAATTAACACATCTGCCCATGGAAGTTCACTGAGAAAATGTTTGATACATTAATGCTAGTACAAAATATGTAATTAACATTTTGGTAACTGTTGAGAGCATTTAGTATTCCAAAAGATGCTACTAAGCATATGGCAATGGAGGATCTCAAATCATTTCTAATAAAGAAAAGGATGTAACTGAAAATGAGAGCCTATGGGAAAAGAACAAGGCATGTTCCAATATCAATATTGGATATTCGCTCTCTCAAGGACAAGTATCTTGTGTTATACATTCACATGCATTAACATTACATAGTCATGACACGCTTTTTATTCTTTCCAAAGACACAGTCACTGAGAAGACCCATTGCTCAGGGCAAGGTAAGGTAAAAGTCCAGATTTCTCTCTCTGAATAATGCCTCTTCCAGCAAAATCTAATTTTCATTCATCACAGTTGTTAACTACCCAGCACAATTCCAGTGACAGAATAAAGACTATGGACCGGTAGCTACCCTGGCAGCTTAGGTTGCCAAACTTATGTCCAAACTTCAAAATAATGTACTCTGTCTTGCATTAGCTTTTATCTTTCCACATGTCAGTCAATTACAGGACAGTATGCTTAAACACGCATTTGTTTAAGCACTTTGTACTACTTAAGGAAAAGTCAAAAAGTAGTATGCATACACAATATCTTAACCATTTAAAATGTTTCTTACTCCACCAAAGTGCTTTACAAAGGCAAATGCCTCTTTGAACGTTTCTCATCTTTGTTAATCAAATTTACATTTGTCTAGCCAAGAGACAACAGGCTGCATTCTTCCAAGTGGTGACAGATCATGACTGCTTCAGTCACACAACAGAAGCATGACGCTTCTGTTTTGCTCTGCTCAGTGATTAGTCTCAGTGTGGCATCATTACAACATGAAGCAACACCTTCCAGCTTTTCTTCCTGGGGAAAGGGATCATGGAGAATAATTGAAGTGGTCATCGAAGTGGTCCATTGCAGGGCTTGTGGGATGCATCACCATTAGGCCAATCAGTATAGCGGCCTCTGGAAAAGGCTAACTGAAGAACTTTTTGACTAATATAATTGTGTTATATGAACTGATGCCGGAAAAATTGGTTGTATCTACATATTTAACTACACACAAATCTAATTAACTAATTAGTATGCCAAACTGTAGCATGCTCTGGACTTGGGATGCTATTCTTGTCACTACAATTGAATAGCTCTATGATCTTGGGCAAACCATTTTACTTGTTATCTTGTGTATAAGCAGGAAAGCTATCATTTACCCCCTCTTAAACATGGGCTGTAAAACAGGTAAGTAAAGCCTTGTTGCCATTTGCTTTCGGACACATTCCAAGCAAAGGAATGAGTGTAGATGCATTGTATGACCTCAGTCTGATACCAAGGTGAACATACACCTCTGTAACTGACATAATATTTCACGTATATAATAAGATTTGCATATATATTTTACACACATACATGTGTTCAGGAAAACATTTAAATCGATTAGCCAGAAGCCAGCTTAGAATTTTTATAAAGTGCTCTGTAACCACTCTCACGTTTAGTATCAGACTTGAACACAGTTGTTGAAGGAAATACTCTATCTTGCTTCAGGCATCCAAAGAATATGTTCAGATAGTTCTGGCACCTTCAGTCTTGAAAGGCTCTGCTGTACCCTTAGCTACTGCCCTTAGTCATCTGCACATCACTAGGTCATACAGCTGGAGCAAAGTGCAATCTCCCCTGCCTCCACACAGTCGAATTTGACCTTGTAAGAAACAGCAGTACCTTCACAGCTGGTTTGTTAATCGCATTATGGCATTCAATGTGCTGGCAATGAATAGGATTCCAGGCTGCAAAATCAAAACACAGCAGATTAATCAACAGAGAAACGATATTTATATTCTTTGTGTCTAGCAGTATCAGTAAAGAACAAGATCCTCTTGTGTAAGTACTACATAAATACGAGAGAAGACCTAGCCATTCCTCAGGAAGCCTAATAACTACAATAAACAACCTAAAAAGAACAGAAAAAAGAAAGACACAGACATAGCCTTTGTAGGCCCTTCCTCATCTCATGAAGTTTTGAATGAATGAATTATTGTTCCCTTCCCACAGCAGGACAGTAGGAGTAACTCAATACATTAAATAACATTCACAGGCTAAATGAAAACAGTTATAATAAAGGAAGAATGGTTTAGCCACAGAAGGAGACTTATTTTTGTAATGACAAGAAGTAAACAACAAAGGTGTGTTCCAGCAGCATCAATTAGATGCCTTATGGAATGCCCCCAAGTGAAAAATGCCATGCAATTGCAGAAAACATGCAACTCATTCTGGGATACATTAACAGAAAACTTATATAGAGAAAAATGATTCCAGTCTACCCAGCGCTATTAATGGTTCAGATGGAATAGTTTAGTTTACAGACCTGGTTCCATGAAACAAGAGATAACAAGCAGTAAAAGAAAAATGATTAAAAAAATTTCAAGAAAATCTATCAACCTTTCAAGAGAAGGCTTTACGTACAAACATCTATCAGGAACTTTGGTAGACAGTTTGGTAGACAGAGGACCTTGTACTGTCTGCCTTCTCAGCTCCAGCTACGCTGCTGAGTTTGTCTAATATTTTCTCTCAGTATATTCAGTCTTGAGAACTTATCCGTTACACTGACTTCACCTGACATCACCTTTTTTTTTTTTTTTTTTTTGACAGCAACAGCCAGATAAAGAGCCTTAGCAACAGCAGCAGAGATAGAAGCTGGCACAACAAAAGCAATCAAAGCAATAATTGAAAGGAACGTAAGTCAGAACCCTTTTGAGGCCAAGAAAGCAGTTTCACAGACCATTTGGAATGCTGTATTTATTTCTTCTCCTGTTCTGCTTTAGGTAGCATTTGGAGTAACACAACATTTTTATTAACCACAATCACATTTTTTATTTTTCATAGCATCTTTTGAAAACACAGACAAATGGATATTGTATTGATATACTTATGGAATTACCAACTTACAGAACAAACGTTTTCAAAATACATCTTAGAACTGCAAGCATGTAATTATCACTCTCCTGACCATTTACTTTTTTTTTTTTTTTTTTTTTTTTTTTTTACTTTTTTTTTCCATTTTGGCTTATACAAAAAAGCTGCACTGACCTGTGTACTGCAGTCCTCTGTACTCACTGATTGCCCCAGGGGGTTTTAAATTGGGCCAATAGTGAAATAACATTTGCACTGCTGGAGGTTTAACTTGCGATGGTCCATAGGCTATGACATATAGCAAATCCTAAGGAGAGAAATGTACAGGATGTTTATTTTGCAAGGTAAAAACACCATTCAGTGTGTATTATTTTCTTTCACAAAGATACCCAAACAAATAAAATATAGTCATTTCATGCCCTACAAATTATCTTTTGTAACCTCTTACAAGTAGACTAGATTACAAACTTCAACAATATGTTTACAACTGGCCTCTGAGTTGGAATGAAACATCCAACATCTATGACCCCCCCACACACTAACATATAGTGAATGAAGCCTCTGTCTAGCCATGGGGCAAAGATCTGTGATATAGCTAAATAACTGCATCCTTCTCTGATTCATATACTCATAATACTCACCCAGAGTCCTTGGAAAAGTTCAGTCCCACATGAACTGAGAAGATTGGTGGTTATTAAAATTTCTGCCACTTGGAGCCACAACTACGTAGTATTTAGGAAAGGGCTTTTTTTTTTTTTTTTTTTAGAACTAGGGCTTTGTTCTACAAAAGGTAGAGCTGCTTCTGTAAACTAAAATTGAGGGACCTTCCTCTCCATAATTCAGGAGGATTGGATATAAGATCATTTAAGAATTCTTGGCACATAGTCAGTTCAATTTTCAAGTCATCTGGTTTTCGTTACTATCCAGTCATTTCCACAAGGTATATATGATCAGAAACTTACTTTCCATACTTCTTGTTTATATTTCATGAGGCATTCCAATAACTGGCAGTGATACACTGAGAGAGAAAAGACAGTATAGACATAATACTGAAATGGAAACTCAAGTTACAGAAGTGATGTAATTAACTAACTGGCTTTGCTTTGACAGTCCAAAACTCTACGTTTAATTTAATTACTTCTTATTTTAAAGGGTTTGCTGAAGGATCACTGCCCAGAGAGTTATTACAAAAGACCAGAAATAAAATATTACTGGCTTGTTTCTGTCAAAGTGCAGTAAGATGAGAAGTCTTACAATGGTACACCTCTTTGCAGAACCACAGAGATCTTTTTCGGACACGTCTCATTTCGGAATATCTGCTAATTCACTTAAAATTTGTCCTTCTGGCACTATATAAAGTTGTAAATGTGTATCTTGTCATTCATCGTAAGGCAGTAATAGAAGTCACATGTGACAGCACACCATTCCTTTGTGTGCCACGGTGTAGCATGATGTGACACGTCTCATGCACATACTGCAGTGTGGGGTTCCTCCTCACACTCACACCATCTACCCAGTTAAGTAAAAACATAAAATGGGAGGTAGTTGACTACTATGAAATATGACAGATCCCTCAGATTAAGTTTTGTTTTGGTTTGGTTGTGTGACCCCACTGATTTAACTGGGGTTGCACCGAAGCGAGAGAGAATGGCATTTACGGTTAGGTACTTCCAATTACAATTAAATTAATTATAGTTCTGTTCTGAGCCTGCAGCCAGCATTACCTGCCATCTTTAAAAAATGGTAACAGTCATGAACTTGGTGGGATATGAATCATAACGTAAGACAAACTTTTACTATGAAATTCTATACTCAAAGTTAATAGCGATTTCCCTCCAACCTTGACGTTACAAATCAACACTATTTTCTTATGTCAAGCAGAAGTAGATCAGACGCTTCAATCCTGGGTCCAATCCTAATTCTTCACCACAATGAAATCTTATCTACATAATGACTTCAAGCATGATGCTCAGAAGTACAAGTTCTGACTGAAATCATTTATTTTTTTATCCTTTGTTGGATTGTGAGATGGAATTTTATATCACCGAACTTTTTTGATCACGTTTGTCACAGAACTTCATGACTGATAGTTTCACAGAGAATTATACCATACTGCATGTTTACACATACCTGGATTTGATGTGTACTGCATTGCAATCATTAGCATTGATGACGCAGATAGATTGACATGTGCTGGAACACCTTCCCTTTTTGAGGAGCCCACTTAAAGGGAGAAAAAAAGATTTTTTAGTGTACAACATGGAAAAATGCAAAAAAAGCATACAACTCTGATTCCAAGTGTTGAAAAGAAAAATCCTAAGGTACCAAGTAATTAAAAAAAAAACAGAACCATACTGTATTGGTGGGGGTGAAACCCCCAGAAGAAAAATATGACTAAGAATATGGTATTGCTTCACAGACAGCACACCTGGTCTCTCAGATTGGTGAGATTTCTTCCTCAGAGCTGCATCGACCAGAAAGTGATCTTCTGAGGCATTCTCCTTCAGAACCCACAGACTGGTCAGAGCAATTTCAGTCATATAGTCACATGCACCTATGACTTGGATCGTAGGAAAGGCAAGGAGAAAGTAGAGGGAAAGGAAACAAGAAACGTAGAAAGCCTACTGTTGAGGTATACCGATGAAGGGTTGGTGCTAGCAGTAGATGGCTGTTGCGTATGGCACAGATTACTTCTCAGGGACCACATGGTATGAATTGCAGTTATTGGCTACATACCAGAAAAATCATTTCCCCTTGTTATTGTGAATTACGCTAAGGACGAACAGTAGCGCTGCAGTGTAGCTAAGCTGTTGTAACCTTGACCTCACTCAAAGTGGCTTGAGTTCCTTCTCCTCTGCTACTGAGTGGTTAGTATCAACTAGTATACTTGGAATACCCTGCACAGCGTAGGTGTTTATTTGCAGAACTGTATCATGGCAATATGGCTTCAAAGGCAACCTCCTACACAGAGATGTGGAACGTATCTTCCCCATTCTCATTCTACAGCTCTACCCCAAGCCTGTCTGCCAGCATTTGGGATAAAAGCACATAATTGTAACTAACAGTTCAGAGAGATGCTTTCATCCCTCCCATCTGGCTCTTCAGCTGCTTATACAATCTCTTGCACCCTCCCTTTCAGTTCGATTCAGAGCTAAACACTAGGAAGAGGAAAGGTTCTACACTTGCCTTGTGAAGGGACAGATCATTCCCAGTAGAGAAAGCCTAGGACGCTATTTAAGAACACACATGACTGGAAAAGGGAGACCTCTCTTTTCTGTCTGGTATTTCTCCACATGCCCCAACATTGCTATGGCTCTCTTTATTACACCTCAACCTTTTTTTGAAAGTCATCCACACACAGTAGCAAAGCATTTAATTATATTAGCTATGGATTTGGATTAAGCAGTTGTTTTGGAGATGTGAAGATAGAGCAGGAAAAGTTACCTACATCAGCTCCTTTTTAACAGGTAAGGTCAATGGGGAAAAACACATTTAGTGCAACTTTCTACTCTTAATCCAAAGAGACCTTCTCTAAGAAATTTCTCCAAGAACACTGACCAAAGAAAACCTTAGGTGTAAGTTTCCACAAAATCTTAATCTTGAAACACTGGACCAAACTTTTTTCTTTGTTCTAACATTTTCCATGCTCTTCAGTAGCATCAGTGGAGATCTTTGTACAAAAAATCACGTATTTTCCATAAAGGTCTGCAATGCAGATAAGGGGAGACATTCTCATAGAACTACAGAATGGCTGATGTTGGAAGAGACCTCTGTAGATCATCTTGTCCAAGCCCCTTGCTCAAAGAAAGGTCAACTAGAACAGGTACTCAGGACTTTGTCCAGCTGTATTTTGAGAATCTGCAACCTTTCAGGCAATCTATTCCAGTGATCACCTTCACAGTAAAACATCTGTTGGTTAAAACTGACTTTAATATTAATCTTAATGTTTTTGTCTGCAGAACATGGCTAAACCTCTCTCTACTACTGAAAGCCCATCAAGCTTTATCAGGTACAAAGATGGGTACTCAGAACACACTTCAGGATTCACAGTCTGCAGGAATTCTGAAATTAAAAAGTCCTATCACACCTTGAGGGAAAAAATAACAAAACAAAAAAGGCAGCCACTGTCAGATTCAGTTTTAACACTTACGAATCGAAGACATGCACTACTATTTAGTACAGAAATTAAAGACAAAAAAGAGAGAAAGAGAAAACTGGAAATTCATCATGGTATCATTGATCGTGGTATCATTACATTGATAAGAGTCATTATTGTACATCCAGATTTAGTGCAGATGCAAAAAATTATACATGTTGTTATTGCATGTATCATTTTAGCAGCACTCTGCCCATCAATTCTGTACTCAAGACCCCCTCTACTGGCACTGAAAGTTCTGTTAGTCTGAAAGCTGTGTTTCTTTATAGAATTTTATCTTTGCCCTTCAAGTGAAGAAAGAATTCACAGTAATACTTCATAATACATAAAGTATTTCCATTTGAAAATAGTTACATGGAATTGTTTTTGTATACATACAGTATATTGGTGTCACACAGCAATTCTATGACAGATTACACTGACTCTTAGAGTCTGACATTATAGCAGTGTACCATTTTTCTGAGACATAACAATACTAGAGTAAGTTCTACTTACAGATAGCCATAGGCAGAAAAGATGTGCTGAGATACTCTATAATATCCTTGTGCAGAAATGGAGGAAAGGTAGCTAATGTTGAAATCATTGTATAGGGTAAAGTACTCAAAATATCATCATTGAGAAAAGGAAGCAAGCATGTAGTAGTAAAAAATTGATTGCCCAAGATCTGTTGAATAAAATGAAATACAGAATCATTACAATGGAAAAACAATTATGACTATGTACTTTGTACAGATCTTCACAAAATTTACATTTAAATTCAAATTTTCCCCTCAAAGTATTTCAGAAACTTAACTCCCATAGTCACACACAAGTGACTTCACCCATCACTGAAGCCCTTCCTAAAAGAGAAGGGAACAGCTGTTCAGCAGTATTCAGAACAGTTTGGAAGGAATATGAATACTACAGCCAATAAAATCAACACACCTACATAAAGCGGCCTGCATTTAAGCAAAGGTGTTATTGCAATCAGAATTGATAAGTATCTCAGTATGAGAAGGCCTGCTTTTGCAAAAAGCTTCCCATACTATCTCTCAACAAAAATCAGATTTTGATCTTAATTACCCGTAAGAAAGCTACAAATTGCCTCCCACGTAGAAACTAGAGGGAACCTCACTGCATTTTGCAAACAGTATGTGATTAAACAGTGGATTTTATTTCTATGGGAAGCCATTGAGACCAAAAATGTTCAAAGCTTAAAAACAGTAAGCCATTTATAAATAGTTTCCAGACTTTTCTAATTAATTACAATATAATGCTTTGGAAGGGATACTTAAGAAACATGCAATAATTCAATATGTAAATAGAGGAGACGAGTTGCAGTGTAAGCGGCCATTGTGGCATCTTACACATGAGGAACTGAGCTGTGACCAATAACCCTCTGAGAAATACTAGAGCACCCAATGAACCCCAGGTTTGAACCTGTATGGTGACTACAATACACCATAAGGCCTTCTGCCTGCAAAAGAAGGGATTTCTTTTGTCACTGACTCCCTCTGCAACCTCAAGGTGTATCACACAGGTCTTCACCCTTATCTGTACAACTAGGACGATTTAAAGCTGCCTTTTAAAGTTCTCAGAGATCTGTAGCTGTAAACATCATGAGTCATAATATGCAGTTAACACTTCATTCTAATGTCTCTGTGCAACAACTAGGCCCTTAATGTCAGACAGTATTTGCTCTTGCAATACATATTTACTGTCTAAGTATTGACAATTTTGTATAGTCTGACAGGACCCAAGCTGAGGAGCATCTAGTGCACCAGTTTACTTACCCAAACAATACTGATTATTCAGTATTCAGATTTAAAAAAAAAAAAAAAAAAGGGGGGGGGGGGGAAGGAAAAAAACATACACACATACATATATATATATATATATAAAAGTCAAATTCTACACTGAGGGAGAAATAAATAACAAGTTCTACTGCAAAATGTAATTCTTCGTACACAGAACCAGAGGAAATAGCATGACCTTCCCCTGCCCCAAGCATGAGTCAACCAAATTATTTCTGGCAGATGTTTATTTAGCCTGTTCTTAGAAATCTGCAAGACAAAATTTCATTTGTTCATCTGGCAATTCTAAATGCTTAACCATCTTTACTGTAAAACCATTTTTCTAAATTTTCTTTGCCGCAATTTAAGCCCATTACTCCTTATCCTGATCCTAAACACAAATAGTTTGTTTATTCTCCTTGCAGCAATCTTTACATGTTTGTAATCATGTCTCCCTTCAGTTTTCTTTAAGCTAAACAATGTTCTTTCAGTTTTTCCTCACTCTTCACAGATTCTAGACCTCCAATCGTTCTTGTTTCTTTTTCCTGGACTCCTCCCAAAAGGTCCATGCCTTTCTTGAGACCAGATGGACAAATCTGAAAATTGTACTCCAGCTGACGTCTTGCTAGGGCTATTAAACTAAATAAATAAAAAATTTGGGTGTCTAATAAAGCATGTGTTTATATATTTTAGGATAATATTAATACATTAGTGAGTTATGGTCAGACTGTGATCTGCTGTAACACTCAGATCTTTTTGCAGTATGACTTTCAAGCTATTACTTCCCTCATTTCATTTCTTTATTTGATTTACCTTGCTTAAATATAGTATTTTACACTTCTTTTTTGAAGAGGCTTCAAAACAGAATGAAATTTGCCAAGATTATTTTGAATCAAATCTTCCACATAAGAGACATGCTATTCACCATCTTGATATCCCCTGTAAATTGTCATCTTCTCTCATTGCTAACAGCCAAGTAAAAAATTAAAATATTTAATAACACTAGATGCAACACAGACTCCTGTAAAATTCCCTCTTGGTATACCTTCCAACTGACATGAGACACTAGTAATTACTCCTGGAGTGTTTTCCTCACCAAAGTGGTGACCATATGTCCCAGTTTGCCCATTAGGACGTCAAGTGACACAGCAACAAAAGCCTGCCTAAGGACAAGAAAACCACAGCAGGAGAACCACTGTCCTGCCATAAAACAAAATTATGTTTGTTCAGTGTTATTTGTTCTTCACAAGTCTCCATTGGTTGTTAATTATCACCATGTTATCTACTTAGAAAAAGATTGCTTTGAAAATTAACTTCAATTTCTGGAAAAAGTCAACAAGTCTATAATTTGCCAAGAGTGCCTTTTTTCCAAGATCATACCATTTCTTTGCGCAGTAATCTTTGATTCAAAACATGCTGCTGCCAACTCAAAAGAAATTCAGCATTTAACAGAATTTCCTGCTAAAGAATTTAGCAGTGTATGAGATTGATGACCATACTCCTATATCTTGATGTAATACACCCTGTTACCATGGTGAAAATTAATATTTGACTTTTACCACATGAGGAAATACTCAGCTCCTGTACCCCAGTATGGAAAGCCAGACTAACACCACATTTGCAGAACTTGAGAAAAAAAAACAATATAAACACAACACAGTCACAAAAATCTGGTGATGAACCAATTCAAAACATACGAAAATACTGCTTTTCAGCAAGTTAGACAGAGATATTGCTATCTTTCTACCCTGGAATATTTTAAAGCCATCTCTAGAGCCATTGTTTTTCTTCAGTCAAATATATCTTATGTTCTATTCAGAGATGGACCTTCACCAAAACACTAAATCTGCATATTCCTTATAGGACAGGTATACATTTCCAAGCAATGCATGCCTCTTTAGAGAGCCACCCCAAAAGGACCAGTTTGAAGATATCCCAGCAGATCCAAATTCAAGTTCCAGATTTTTTTTAGACCCATTTGTATTATTTTAGTTACACATCACAAAATATCACTGAAAATCAGACAGCTTCAGAATTCAAACCCAAATCCACAGTTCACAATAATAAATAAATAATCTTTTATTTTAAAAAGACAAACCAAACACTTGGATATAAACATCCCGGTAGATTTGAAATCCAGATCCAGGTCAGTTTAGGCCCATCTCTTCTACTGCATTTATGCATCATTCATGGATTCACGGCACTGAAGTTAAGCGTACTGGAAGGGTTCAAGGGCCTGCTTACCATGTTGACCATGTTGTAGCAATGGAACTAGATCCAGCAGTGTCACCAGTGTCACGTAAAGTCCTTGATAGTCCAAAGATGGGTAGTCTGATAACTGAGCATCACGACTTTGCTGGCCACGTTCAGATGGAGCATCTCGCAGGACGCTGTAAAGGAGGGAGCGAGTAACAGTAGGGTTGATGGAACTGACCTGTGGTCTTAGAGATGGGGTGAGTGGGAATGGCACAGGAAAAAGACACATGGTCATGGGCACTGTCAAATTGGAGGCATCTTGATTCTCCTTCTTCCCTGTGCGGGACAAAATGCTGTTGGGGGGACAAAGAAAAAAAAGAGACAACAAAGACACAAAGAACAGCACATTACATTGAAATGACACTATAAAACAAATAATAAAACACCAGATACATCCCACATAAGATGCAATTGCTACCAAAACCAGTGTGTCTACAAATCTAGCAACCATTCATTTTCATGCTTCAAGATACAAGAATTAAAAATTGACATCTACGGAAATTTTCATTGCATCTCATGTGTTATCTGGTTCATAAGGAGCAAAAATAAAAATGCATGTTTCAGTGCCCTACCCATGTTTCACAGTTAAGAAAAATTCTAGGTATTAAAAGCATTCACTACAGAAAAATAGCTGTGTCAAAACAGATTGGTATTTTGCTCTGAGAAGATTTTGAGGATTTTGAGTGTTCCCCCCCCCATGAAATCTTTGAGCCAACTAACTAAAACATGTAAAATATAGGTGTGGCACTTGCAGAAACATGTTTTAGCAAAGAATAAACATGTGTGTTTGTTAAGATAGTCTTAAAAATCACATGTTTATTGCATTAAAATAATGTCTATGTATTTTATGATACTGTTTCATGACCACTCAGTCAGTATCATTTGAGATAATGAAGTTTAAACAGGCACATGGATTTAGAAATAATATAATATTTCTAAAATGTTAACTAAACTACATTTCGAAAAGTTGTAAAATAATATTAGTAGATGGTCTTTAGCATATGTTTGTGAGCTAATGATAATGGTTGTTTATGTGTTTTTAATTTTGCTCATGTTTAGAGAGGAAACATTTTACTTTACAAATACAAACACTTCTTGGGTAAATAGTTACCTTCAAAATCTAAGGGCTAAGCAAGCAAGACCAATTACGTAACTGCAGATCAGACAGTATGTTACCATACATTCCTGCTGCTACTTACGTTATTATTCAACAAAACTCACTATAAACTAAAGGAGAGATAATTTCAAAAATAAAAAGGATTTAGTGGGAATCAAAATAGAGGCTATACGTCAACCACCTTGTTATGTTGTTTTAAGAATGTTGAAAACATGGTTGTAAGCATGTTAATTTAATTTTCTAATAAAGAAAAATTAAAAACTACTTTAAGTAGATATATTGTCTCTTAAGCAGTGCTGTATTTTAGTTATCAGGCAATTATAGGGTTAGCCCATAATCTTAATATGCCTACAGTACACCTTTAAATATATTAAACCACACACAACATTGTTTCTTTTTTTAAGCACATTTCGCATCTCTCAGGAATTAGGATTTCCAAAAGTGATTTCTGTTGGTTTAACTCCACTCCCAAAATCAGCATTAAAACTTTTAAGGCAAGTGGGTGGCATTCAAATTTCCACTGACTAATGAAGAGCAGAGTTATGTCAAGAGGGAGCACTTCTGGAAATCTCAGTCCCCTTTACCAGTACAGACATCCCTGCCATATAACCACCTTAGCAAAGATACACCTGTGTCAATGCAACGACTCACACAAGTAAGCTAAACTCATGCCAAGGTGCTTATAAGAGGAGGTGCCATTCATTTACTATATATATAAAACACTTTCACAGGTACAGTCTTATGCCAAGTGGCTACTACAAGGCAGGTCTCATATCACACTTTCAGTCAGAGATTACAGACAAATTGTCTATTTTAAGATTGTTTTTTATTACTGTTATTACACCTTATGTATTTGGCAGATTATTTTGGTTTCTGTTACCCAATGTCCAGTACAAGAAGAGTGATGACTGTTGTTACAGTGTTTATGAAATCATATCAGGAAATCACCCAAGATCTAACATGACTTTAAAAAACAAATGAACAGAGTGCTGATTCCTCTTTTTCATATTAACTTTTAATTTGCTTGACGTTTATATTGCCATACTCTGCAGCTCTTGCCTATAGATGTGATATACTAAACCTATTCCATCTCTGTCTCTAATGCATTATACCAATTATCCATCCCTTTACTGCCAACACATCACTTCAATCACCCTACTTCCAGAAAGAACATTACCGTATTACTTAATCCTTGCTTTGGAAAGTGTAAGGCAGTGATGCAAAAGCCTGCCCTATAGGCTTCCTATATGCCTGCACTATAGGCATTGTGTTCTGAAATGGAGCTAGGCCCATTCTGATTAGAAACCAGGCACATATTCTTGTATGTTGACAGGGGCATCCTTCTGTTCACTTCAGGAACAGAAGTGAAACCAATTCCGCTCCAATCATGCCAAATATAGGGAAAAACATATATTAAACTTTCAGACCATACATTATAATGGCAATAAATCAGAGTCAAAACTGAAATCTAGTAAGGTCCCCCTAAGACCATGATCCAATATTTGTAGCTTGTTCCTGTTTCTGCTCAAAAGCACGTGCTGAGAACCGATCATGACTCTATACTGAATTTGCCTCATGACATGCATGAAAGCCATCAGGGCTTGTTTCAAGATTTGTAACACCTTTCCTGCAAATCTATCCCAAAATTACCGTCTTCCAGGAAAGATTTCCTAAAATGTCTACAGGAGAATTGCACCTCACCAAGGCAGCAAACAAGCTTGATCATTAATCAGCTAGTGGGCATTATAAACTATCCCTTATGTAAACATTTTACTTAGAAATACATGTGAAGACCTTTCTCCAAGAAAATGTGAAAGAATGAGCTGTTCTGCAATATGTTTAAGTCTTAGATCATTCCTCAGATGAGGGAGAAACACTGAAATGAGCAGGGCATGAAACAAATTCATGCTGTAATGTAAAGGAATGCTTTTGCTCAGAGAGAAAATTAAGGAAGAACTAAATGAATCAATGTGCTATGTATTGTGTATGTGATTTTATGTAATGTTTGTTCATAGGAAATAAGGAATTAATTTTTTCAGTCATTCCACATCTGATCCCCCCCACCCCTGAGCACGTGATATATTGAGGCTACATACAGAGCAAAGGAACAATTAATCCTTTGTGTGATCCAACTATAGCTAGCAGAATGACACCAGATATGAATGTGATCCAAAACGGTGGGGCATACCCCACTGAAAAGAACACATTCAACATTCCCATTACATGGAAAATTACAAAGTATCATAAGTAGTAAATGCTACACCTGTAAAACCCAATCATCATATGGAATTTCTGTGACTACACGCTACTCCTCTATGACTCCTTTGACTACGTGTGTTCATCAAGAAACACTTATCCTAAAAATTCAGCTGCAGTAAGAGTACACAAACTGGAAAATATTTTTAAGTTATTTTGAAATAGAAGATGATCCCAAGCAACCTGTTCTGAAGGCCAGACCCAAATCTCTCAAAATCAATGGGCGTTTTTTGCTGTTGTTTGATCAGTATTCTTTGATCAGTTCAAACTCATTTCATATGTTCTGTCTTAAACTGGAAAGGTTATTCTCCATCACGTACTTCTATCACTGATGTTAAAACTTACGCAATGGAGTCTTAGTGTAGGAGGCAGAAAGAAGACTCAGCATGCAGAATGTTCAAAGAAATGTTTGATCAGACTCTTCAGAAAGACAAGTTCTTAACCAGTCTGTTTAGTTTTAGGGTAAATCTTACAGAGATCTGCATACAGTGGGTGGGAGTTTCCTTCTTTCCATCTGCCACACTAAATACAGGGTATGTTTTGTTTTGCTTTTTTATCCAGCTTCTTTCTTAGTATCAGCAAGCGTATAAACTTGTATTGGTTCAACCATAGCATTAAGGCTTTGCCCACAGTTCAAATTCCCCAGTCACCAGGATGTGACCTGGCTGAGGTATCAGAATGCAGGCCACTTAATAAATTTAGACCCAAGTCCTGGCTGCAATTTCTGGAATCCTTCTAGAGCTGAGGCTGATCAGATCCAAGATCTGAAAGGACAAAGCCATTTGTGAACCGTGTAAATCTATGAACAAGATATGAATAGCACTTCTGCCCCATGAGGTTCAGCATCATCTACACAGGATTTTGGTTCAGTCCCATTCCAAGCACAAATTAAAGAAGTGGAGCCACACAGCTGTACAACTGCTACCCTGATTCTGATCTGCTCTCATAGCTGGTAACTATCAAGTTTCTTCAGCAAGCCCAGAAACATCACTGTCAACAGAGTGTGAAGAACTTGTCACACAGGACATGTCAGCTGTACTGCTTCGGAAGATTAAGGCAACAGGGTGGTATGGAGATACTTTTTTACTTTCTAAATCTATCCTGTCTCAATTGACTTCTGCCCAGAAAGAAATGGATCTCATCGCAGCTAACATTTGGTAGTTACATTGAGGAGAGAAGAGAGAAAATGTCCAGAATTAAGCTGTTAAAGCAAGAAAGTCAGACTTGCAGGCTCACAGCAGAGGCTGTTTTAAGTAAGAGCCTTCCTTAAATGTGATTTAAATTTGCTTGTAGTACAAAATAATCCATCAAAACACCCTGATGTGGGAACAAAACCCTATCTCAGAGTTCTTTTCAAGGACTCTTTGAATGTTTTTTCACCACTGTTACAGTGTAATGAGACAAAAATTCTTTCTTTTTTAAGTATTTAAAAAAAGACCTTCTGGTTGTCACAATTTTATTCAACACTCTCAATGACAAGGTAAACAAATTTAAGTGGTTAAACAATTCCACTCTTGAAATTTTCAGAAGTTAATATAAGTGCTGGGTTTCTTTGTCTGGTTTTAGGTTTTGTTGTTTCTGTTGTTGTTGTTCTGTTTTGTCTTTTAAGATTGCAGTACAATAGCTATTCCACTGACAGTGAGTGTTTTTGTCTGTGTCTTCCCATAAACAGGGTCACGAATCTGCATTACATTGGCATTAAATGAATGTTAGAACAAACTACTGAAATTCTTTCAAGTTGAAACTTGCTTCTCCACTTGTATGCATCATAGGAGTATGTGTATAAATATATGGTTAATTGTATTTTATTAATGTTTCCTTATCAAATAAGGCAAATGCTGTTTTTCCAAACTAGCTTCTGACAACCTTCCCAGGTATAAATTAGGAAGCTATACACAGAAACGCAGTCTTAACTGTATTTTTCTGGATGTAAGAACTAATGCCAATCAAAACCTGGCAGACAAAAATCACGTTTACTGTCAAAAGCCATTTTAAAACCAATTTGAAAATATGAAACAACTAGGTAAGCACTACGGAAAAAAGCGGAATATGTATTCCTAATTGAGCCTAGTATTTTTTCACATCTTTTTTAGAAAGACAAGAGGCAGTATTTCCTATTCAAAATGTATTCTCTAATCATATGGTATTTAGCACTATACATCATCACTAAATACTGGACTAGATCAAACCCCTGGGTCAGAACTGTCCTGGTCTGTTTTTCCATCCATATCCAGATCTGTACACAAGCTTCATGTCTATTCATATTGTTATAAGGGACTGAACCAGAACCCAAACCTGGAAACCAGCTGAACGATGGCATGGTCAGAACCTAGTCCTGCTTTTCTGGCTCACTACTCTACAATCCCAAAGCACCAGGACTGTCAAGGAAGTCATGAGTACATACTTCTACAACTCTGCAGGTCACTAACTCCTTTCCTCGCAGGTTCAGCATATTTGTGCATTCACCTAAGTCTTAGGAGGGCCAAGCAAATGTGTAATCAACCAAGTTTATTTTAGAATCAGCCACTCAATAAGCAGCTCAACTGGGCAAATTGGGCAACAGCCACTGAAGAGATGAATTTATACCGCTTTTTCTTAAATTATGCTCTGACTTTCTGGTTGAGCATTGACCCATTAAATACTGCAACCAAGTCAAAGTCAATGAACACCCCCTACAATTCTTTAGCATTTTTTTTTCTTCAACAGCATTAGTTAAAACTTACCTTAATAGTGTCTGAGAAAAGTATTTCAAAGTATTTGCAATGTCAGTTCCAGAGGGCACAGGGTAAATGTTGTGGAGAACCCGGTTGTGGTATTCCTGAAGGTAACGGATTTTGGAAGCAACTACATAAAAGACAAAAAACAAACACAAAAACTTGCATTTAGCTTTTTGCACATGTTAAGGGAATCACGTCTGTTCCTACCATTCTTGATTTTTACTTTTTATATTTTAGATTTAAGAATTAAACTGTAAAAAAGTCTTTCCACTCTTTTTAACTGAATACACTGACTGTTCCAGTGCATGAGTACTAAGGGAAAGGCAAGGAAGGCAGTGAATGTCTGCATCTGTTTTAGACTGCCTTTGTGCAGTCTTTATTTATAAAAAATAAAAATAAAAATACACATCTTTGTGTCTCCAAAGATCTCAAGATTCATTATAAAAAAGTGAGTCATTGGATCACAGGAGGTTCATGTATTTCTGTAGCCAAAGCAGAGATAAAAGCTAAGACAGAGAGAGCTTATATGATTTACTTTATGCCATAAATTTACTTTATGCAATAAATAGCAGATATGAAAAGATCTGTGCTGTGTATTTAAGTGTCTTAGGAAATCTGATCAAGCAGGTGAGGGGATTTCAAAGAGCTGAAGAAGCTCTACACCTTTTCTGAGACTAATTGTTTTAGAAATAGCGTTCTTAATTTCCAACCACGATCCCTGTTTAGTATTGGAAGAATGATTACCCACCGTAGTTGTGATGCCTGACACTGCCTACTTGGCACAAGCCAGTCTCATGCAGAGATCACCAAGCACACTCAGAACTCTTTCTTGCTCTACTTAGACTAACCAACTGCACTGAGGAACCAAGTCTTCCAGCACTCAGTTGCCCTAACCTGATCATCCTTTCTCCCTTTTCCAGCTGTACTGACCATACCCTTGCAACTTCTTCAGGAAGTGAAGCTTCTACAGACAAATGTCTCCTTCACAGTATTCCCCTGCTTCATCATGGGGAGAAAGCCCATCATGGGACTGAATAGGGCTGGGGCCTATTAGAAAATAGCAAGTAAACTAGGGAGACTACCATACATAATACATATGCAAAAGTAATAAGGTTGCTTATGCATCCTTAGTTTATTTATTTCTCCCCACTTTTAAGCATTTTACCTTAAAAACTTATTATTTTAATGTGTCGTTAATTTATTTTAATTATACTTCACTTCTTTTTTCTTCCCAGACAACCAGAAGATGAAGTTTTGTCCCATGGACACATGCTGTCTCAGAGTAGCTATGAGTAAGATAGCCTTCCAGATGACCACACAGGCCTGGGGCACATGAACTGTGCTTTGCAGTAAGTTACCCACGTCTCTGGAAGACCAGTCAGAAATGGCTTCCTGTAAGACTCCAAAACCACTGGGATAACATCTAAACATCAGGGGTTTCACTCCAGATTACAGGTGAAATTTATTTCAGCCTGTTTATTCTCGTCTCATGCTTCATTCTTTCCACCCACTATCTCAGTTCTGATCCCCGCAGTGCAGGTCAGTTTCAGATTTATTTTTCTCAAAGGTAACTATATATCTTTTACTATGGTAAAGGTATCTATAATCTAGTCTAGGTTCATTTTTAAGAAAAGAATTATTTAATAAATGTATTTTGTGACATTATCTTCGCTTGCTAGGGAAAAAGACTATGAAGCCAGGCATATTTGCAAGGAAACTGACCACGTATCTCAAAACCCAACACAGAAAAATTCACACAGCAAGATGCACAGTTTACTGTGGCTGCCATGGTCTGCTGCCAGAAATGTGTAAATGAATTGGATTAGCTAAATGCTAAAGATGATGTCAGAATTCAGGCTGATATGTATTTCAAAAAAATGTCCACCTTCCTAGAGCCATTTCCTTTCAATAAAGCGTATAGGAAATCTAGAATTAACTTTTTCGCATAAAGAATTAAATCTATTTTTTTCTATTAATCAGTACTGTCACACAATTATGTAAGCTAAAATAACAAAGCAGAAAGACTTAGTCAGAAAGTCTAAATATTAATATTAGCTTTAGGCTCGAGGCTTTGGCCTCAACTCCCAGAGCTGCCCAGAATACTGATCATTTCAGTACAGCGTGGCAGAACACTAAAAAGCTTCTGAAAGGAGACCCCAGAGCAAAACTCTGGGAGCCCCGAAGATACAGAAGTATGTCAACGACCTGATTTTCTAAGTTTCTGAGCACCCAGAGATACACTTCAAAATGCAGTATCACTCTGTGGAAATACTTCCTTTGTCACTGTCATAGGATCATCATATAAAACAAATTAAGAGGAAAAAAAGTTATTCCATGATATTTTGCCAGGTATCTCTCTAGTATCTACACAGACCTAACTGAACTTCCTAGTCCCCATGCAAGCATTTACTGAATCAAGAGTGAAACCATTATGAGTCTGTAAAAATGGTTTTGATTGCTCTCTGTCCTGGGGAAGAACACAGTGGGCATCAGGCCTTCCCAGGACATTACTTACCACAATTAAATGCTAGTTACTGTCATTTAAGGTGAAAAGAACTAGTTTTCTTTTGATACAAAGAACACCTCAGGCATGCTGTGGAGATGAGTCAAATGATGAAAGCCACTGTCGATATCTCTTAGTGTGAAATACAAAACCTGTGTGGTCACAAAGAAGGGAAGCTTCTCAAGGCGATTTCCCACATTGCCACCATTTTACCTGCTTTTCATACAACCTGCCAAAGTGCCGTGGGGTGGCCATGGATTCACGTTTAGGCCAGTGCCTTTTTGCTCTTCTGAATTGACTGGTCTGTTTCCTCATTCGCAGTGTTTTGTTCTTGGTAAATTCAGATTCATTGTAACTTGTGGCTCCTTTTTGAGACATTCTGGTTCTCATCTGTCAGTCAATCAGGGCAGAAGCAACAGCAGCAACAGTTGGAGTTTGAAGGTTTGCCTGACAGTGATGCACGTACATCAACATAATCCTTGTTGGAGACCAATTGTCAAAAATTGCAGATGAGTGAATCTTAAAGTTATGTAGAGAGAAAGACATTTGGTAATGCCATAATAACTAGTCACGGGAGTAACCTTGGTAAAATACATTCAGTAAGTTAGAATGCACAGGGTATTTCCACTAACCTGGAGGCACCATGAAAAAGCATTAGGAAGAGGAAAGATCTGCAATCTGGATCCCAAATAAATCTTAAAATAAAGAGCAGCACAGATGTGGCAGAGCCAAGATGCAGTCTTCAGAATAATACAAGGGGATGAAAAGGAAAGACAGACAGGGAAAAATATGAGAGAGAAGCTCAAATAGAGCAGACCAAAAACATCAGGAATGGAGGGACAGAGAAGGCAAAACAGAAAAGAAGAAAAACGCCAGAGACAGTGGTAGGACAAGGGGCAGCAGAAATCCTTCCACAGGGCAATGCGAGAGCCACAATTAACGTATGAGAAGGAATGGACAAGTTCAGAACTCAGGTGGGAGGATGGCAGAGCAGAGCGGTGCAGATCTGAACACTGCACACCTCAGGGTTGCTGCGCGGCCAGAACATTGCCTTTCCTTTATTTGCAAGGCCAGAAACACATCCCGACAGCAACAAACCAGCATCCATGTAACACTTGAACAGCACCACCATCCATCACTGTAAACAAGCAGCAAGCCCTAAAGGACAAAACACAAGCATCCTCCTCCTTAGAGCAGTTCAGCACCGGCTTGTAGGAGCGCAAGGACTCCTCCCGGTGACCCGAGGAGCCAGCAGGACGGAGGGCAGCGAGCCTCGGCCCGTCAGACGGCGCCGTGTCACGGCGACAAGCGCCGAGCCCAGCACGGCTCATGGCGGGGCGGCCACCGGCAGCCTCGCACCGGTTGCCACCAGGACCGGTGGCGGCGGGGGGCCGAGGCCCGGCGCAACGACCGAGCCTCGCCAACATGGTGGCTAGGAAAGAGCCAGAAAGGCAGCAGCCCCCCCAAATAAAAAAAAAAAAAAACACCTCTCCCCCTTTCTGCTGCCGGGATGCCCACCAAGGCGGGGGGAGGCCGGGCAGCGCCCCCCGTTCCCCCCCGCTGCCCGGCCCCCAGCCCCGCCACTCACACTGCTCCGCCTTGGTGGACATGCTGCCGCCGGGGGGGCCCCGCTCGGCCCCCAGCACCTCCCTGCCCCCGGCTGCAGCTCCCCGGCTCCGAGCCGGGCTGGGGCTGGAGCCGCTGCCGCAGGGCTGCGGGGCGGGGAGCGGCGGCGGGCGGAGCCTGGGCGGGAGCGGGGCCTTAAAGGAAGCGAGGGATGCAGCCGTGTCCCCCCGCTCTGAGGCACCTGAACCGGGGAACGATGTCCCGGAGGGGCCGGGGGGTGTTGAGGGGCCCCCTCGGGAAGCAGCAGGGTGTCCCCGCAGGGCTCTGAGGGCGCCGAGGGGCTCGGCGGCAGAGCCCGGCCACGGGCAGAGCTCTGAGGTGGCCGCGGGTGGCGGCGACATGGCAGGGATTTGTTCGTGAGGCTGTGCATAGTGCTCAGTAAAAACGTCTTTAATCGGGAATGTTGTTTCCTTGGCTGGTTCTCCTCCCCTCGGGCTGTCACCGCGTATCTCGGGATGTGCGCCCGGCTTGTTTTCCTCATTTGTTTCCATAGCGCGCCCGGCATCCTGGGGACAGTGTTGCGCTTCGACAAGGAGCTGAGGGCTGAGCCCAGGCCTGAGGGTGTCACCTCTGTCACTGCTTCCATGCTGTGGGTGCTGCCCCAGGCTCCGTCAGCACCGCACGAAGGTGAGGTGGGAGCACCAGTCGTGGTGGGACCAGTCATGGTGGGAGAAGGTGGCATGCTGCAAGGCCATCCAGTCCTGTGAGCAAGCCAGCAACCCGGATATCCAGGAACTAATACTGCCACGAAGGTGGCAGGATCTCCTTCCTTCCAAAAGTGGAGCTAGTGGTATAGCAATAGGGAGGAGAAAGGATAGGAGATGTCCTGAAATGGGTCCCTTAAAAAACATAAAATTTAGTGGGTACACAAACCTATGGACATGTGTTCATCTAACTTCGGTTTAAACAACTGTCAGTAGTACACAAATGAAGAACTCTGTGATCCATGGCAATATCCAGCAGTGTAGCTCAGAAGGTTGCTCAGCCCATTTGAGATCTGAATCCCCTTCCAAAAGTGCCTGGTTTTATCATCAATTGTAGAAGGCATCGGTGCTTTACAGGATCCATCCTTAATGTTACAGGTGCTTTAAGGTGGGTGGATGGTATCTGGACCTTGATGAGTAGCACAAATGAGTAGCTGTTCTTTACTGTTGGGTAAAAACATGTATGTATATGCAATCATTCATAAAGGTATATCTCCATATGAGGTATTAGAGGGGGGAGATATATGAATGCTAGGATATTTATACATGGACATATATAACTATAAGGGAAAGAGACATTTAAATACCAGAAAATGGAAGGCCACCTTGTATTGGTTTTAATTTAGTTAACTTCTTCAGCGAAAAACAATATAAATATTTTCTGTGGCATATGGGAATTTTATTTCCTAATATTGGACATTTTGAAATAAAATAGCCTTATCTGAAATACTACTGCCTGGAAGCATTCAAACGGGTCAAAATGTGGTAATAACAATATAATTTTTGTCACTATTCCTTTGCCTGCTCCAAGAGAAATAATTTCAGCAGTGTGTGTCTTTTCAGTTTCCCCTGCTTCCTGACTTTGCCAGGTCTTAAATATGAATGGTTAGCTATGATTTTCTTATCTGAAATTCTCAGAAATAGTTTTGCAGATCCTCACACCTCTGAGAAAGATATATGGAAGCAGTATTATTTCATCACCCAAGGTATGGCAGAGTTAATAAATATAGATAAAAGGCCATTTGCAGTATGCTCTCCCCAAAAGGCTGGGCTGCCTGAGATGAGGAGGTCTGCAGCAGCCAAAGAGAACAGTGCTATGGAGGTGGAGAAACTCGGGTACGTTTCCTGTTCATCATGCAAGGCAGTGCATCCAAATTACTGCGGCCCAGATTTGAGGATGATGCACATTCTGTGACAGGAACCATCATGAAGGGGCAGGTGCTATTCACTGATATTTTACAGGTTGGCTTTTTTTTCTCGAAATGATCTTCTAAAAATACTGAATGTGCAATGTTTTCCCAGCACCACTTAGTTCCAAAACAGAGCTCTTAATGCTTATCCTTGAGGCCATCACAGCCTTCGCACAGTTCTTCCCACACTCCCTCCTGTTGAGAGCCCCAAACAGAGAGAGGGACCAACATAAAACACTACCAGTGGCTTGTGTGAACCAGCTGCAAAGGCTGTAGTGGGACTGAGCAGCAACTGAAAGACATGAGTTAGCTGGGAGAGGAGTTACCTCCATTTCCTTGAGTAGTACTTCACAAAAGCAAAGAGTTCTGGGCTATTCCTTCTTCCTGTTGAGCTCGCTCCAAGATCCTGTAGATTGCCACCTGAATAGCAGAGGTGAGGCAGAGACTGCTGACACTTCAGTTCACTCTTTTATTAGAAACTGGCATGTGGTGTCAGATCCTACTGAAGTTGATGAGAGATTTTCTATTTATTTATTTTAATGAAGTGCCCAGGGAGGTCACATGGTGCTTCTAGCCCCTCTTCCCCAAAGCCTAGGCCTCACAAGTGATGAAAACAGTCTTTCAGAGTGTAGGCTTTCAGCCCATTTTTAGCCCATTGAAATAGGCTGTTGAAGGCAGGTTACATCTTTATCTTGAATTTCCGTCTGTTGAAGCAACAGATCATGCTAATACTGCTCATTGCAGAACAATAGGGAACTCTGTGCACTGAGAGGAACTGAGTTCCCATAGGTATCCTTTATAATATACCAAGCGTTTGCATACCACAGTGCTGAGCCTTCTAAAAACACTCAGCTTGATAAAGCAGGAGTACGCTGAGAAAATATGAATTCCATTTCTCATGTAAATTTTCATCTTTGGTTTAAGTGCCTGAAAATTGCAGCTATGCCTGCATTTACTGAGTAAGGTCCTATACAGTTCAGCATGTAATTTAAGTATATGGAAAGCGATTTATTGCTTATGAGTCCTTATGCATGCATAAACAACCTTAAGCCCCAGATAAATCCTGATACAAGTCAAATGTTATTTGGTCAAACAATGTGATAGATTTCCCTAGTTTGTTACTGTAACTAGGACAGTCATGCTTTAAATTGTGAACAAATGTCATAAAGGAGCAAATACAGGAATATGGCACTCTAGGAAGTAATTTCTAAAGTCTCTGGACAGAATAGAATTCGCCATTTCTCAGCAAGATCTTAATGGCTTTGTCTAATAAAATGGGTACAGTGCTCTCCTGGAAACATTTTTAAGCAGCTCAGTTTTAAGTCCATATGCTTTTTAACTCTGCATGCACTCAGTTAAGAGAAGACAAAAGCTGCAGGCATCTGAAAGCCCATAAGTCATTATTACAAGAAATATTTTTGGCAGTAAATGAATGGGAACTTAACTTTGGTATCAATTGATGAAAACCAAAAAGAACAATTTTTCTGAGTTCATGAGTGGAAATTTCATGGAATCACAGAATTGTTGAGATTGGAAGGAACGTCTGGAGATTGTCTGCTCCAAGTTTCCTGCTCAAAGAAAGGTCAACTAGAGGAGATTGCATGGGGCCATGTCCAGTCAGATTTCAAATATCTGCAAGGATGAAGACCCTACAACCTCCTTGAGCAATCTGTTCCAAGGCTTGACCATCCTCACAGTAAAAAAGCTTTTCTGACAGTTAAGTGGAATTTCCTGTATTTCAATTTGTGCCCATTGCCTCTGGTCCTGTCACTGAGCAGCGCTCAGAAAAGTCTAGCTCCGTTTTCTTACACCTTCCCATCAGGCATTTATATACATTGACTTGAGACCTTTATTGTTGAGGCTAAACAATCACATCTCTCTCAGCTTCAAATTGTATGACAGATGCTCCAGTTCATTCATCATCTTTGTAGCTCTTCCCTTGACTCACTCCTCTATGTCCGTGTCTTTCTTGTACTGGAGAACCCAGAACTGGACTCAGCACTCCAGATTTGGTCTTACCAGTGCTGGGCAAAGGGAAATAATCACCTTTCTTCACCAGCTGGCCATGCTCTTTCTAATGCAGCCCAGGATGCTCTTGAACTTCTTGCTACAAAAGCTCATGGTTGACTTGGTGCCCATCAGGACACCCAGGTCCACTACTGCAAAGCCACTTTCCAGCTGGTCAGCCCCTAGCCTGTACTGGTGCTTGGGTTATTCCTCCCAAGGTGCAAGACTTGAATTTTCATCTGTTGAACTTCATGAGACTCCTGCTGGCCAATGGGAACCTCTCAAGCTCCGTCTGAATGGCAGCACAACCATCTTGGGTATCAACTACTCATTCCAATTTTGTATCTTCTGCATACTTACATCATCCCATCATCCAGGTCACTGATGAAGATGTGAAATGGTACTGGCTATGGTATCAACCCCTGCAGAATAGCACTAGCAACTGGTTTGTATCTGGATTTTGTGCCACTGAACATATCCCTTTCAGCCCAGCAGTTTGTCCACTTTCCAGTTCGCATCATTGTCAATTTATCTAGCCCATCCTTTAATAGTTTGTCAATGCCAACATTATGGGAGACAGTGACCAAAGTCTTGCTAAAATCAAAATAAACATCCTCTGCTCTCCCCTTGTCCACCAAGCTGGTCATTTTGTCATAGACAGCTGTCAGGTTGGTCAGGCAATATTTTCCCTTTGTAAGTCCACACTGACTACGCCCAATCACAGTGTTGTTCTCAGTGTGTTTGGAATTGGTTTCCAAGATTATTTTCCCATCACATTTCCAGGGATCAAGGTAAGGCTGACTGGCCTTCAGTGTCCTGGATCCTCCTGTTTGTCCTTGAAAATAGGAGTGACATTTGCTTTCTTCCACTTCTCAGGACTCTCCCAATTGCCTTGAGCTTTTCAAGATGATCAAAAGCAGTCTCACAATGACATTGGCCAGCTGCCTCAGCACTTGTGTGTGCATCCCATTAGTTCTCATGGCCTTGTGTATGTCTGGTTTGTTTAAAATTTCCCTGACCTGATTCTCCCCTAGTGAAGGGTAAGTTTTCTTTGTTCCAGAATTTCATGCTGACCTCAGGGGCCTATAATTCCTGAAGGCAGGCCTTACCAGAAAAGACCAAAGTGAAGAAGACGTTGAATACTTTGGCCTTTTTCATATCCTTCATCACCAGGTCCTCCATCCCATTTTCCCTGGCCTTCCTTTTGCTTGTGATGTTCCCATAGAAGCCCTTCTCATTGCACTTCATGTTCCGCCACCAGATTCAACTCCTGGTGCACTTTGCCTTTCCTAATCCCATCCCCACACACTCAGACATTCCTGCACTCTGTTTCTGTATTCCTTGTAGGTCACCTACCCCTGCTCTCACCTCTTGTACACTTCCTTTTTATATTTGGGTTTTGTCAGGAACACCTCTTTCATCCATACAGGCCTCCTGTGACCTGTGTTTGACTTCATGTTGGGAAGAACCATTTCTGAGTTTGAAGGAAGTGATTCCTGAAAATCAGCCAGCTGGATGTCTGGATAGTAAGGTGACAAAGTATATTCAAGAGAGCTACAAAATTTATCTACCTCTTACAGAGGAATTAGTTATAATCCACATTTTCTTTTCCACTAGGAGACTTAATTCTCATATTTCCTTCCACTGTGTCTTTTGCAGTGTAACGCGGATAAGGTTTGGAAGGGATGGGGAGCACATTGCCTCTGTGGTTTTTGCTGTTTCTGTAACTTAATTTTGCCTGCTGTAACAGTGCGAATTGCAATTATAACATATTTCAAGAATAAAATAGAGCATAATATATAAAATAATGTGTAAAAAAATACTCTAAGAAGAAGTCTTCCAGAGCTGAACCACTTATGTGACTGTTGTCGCTTTAAATTAAATTTTCAAGCATTCAGCTCTGAACAGAGGCAGAAAATGTAGTATTTTGGTTTTAATCTCCAAGCATTATAAATCCACTTTTAGAAAGGTAGTCCTTTTGAAAAATATGATATCTGAAGCTCTCCTACTGTAAATTGTATACAGAAAATTTCTTAAATTGTTTATAAATTAAGGTAAATGTATACATATATAAAAAACACATCTGTGTATCTGATTATAGGTATATATGTAAGTATTTCTGTACAAATATGCTCACTGTTTACCACCTCTTCACACATTCTCGTGGTGTTTTCCTTAAAGGCTCAGCTTTCAAGTCAGGGAATTATATGAATCTCTATTTGAATTTTAAATAAAAGTTAGCTCTTGCCTGGCACATTTAGACACTCAAACGCAATATGAACACTATTTGAAACAAATGAGCATTTAAATGCCTAAATGTGAGGGAAGGATCTAAATGCCTCATAAGTTTATCAAACAACGCAAAACAAATAAAGACAGCCAGCTTTTAATTTAATTTGTAACCCAATGTCTCAGTTTTTTGAGACTTGCTCACAGTTTCTGGCGCGAGGTTATTATTAACTGCATTGTGGTAGGATTACTAAACCCCACAGCAGAGGTGGGAGAACACGGAGGGTGTCTCAGAGGCTTGCTTTAGTCACTGCAGGCCTCTGAATGGAAGGCTCCGCCATGACATGGAGGAGGCAAGGAAGAGCAGAGTCAGACTGGTGAGGCAGCAGTAATCCCAGCAAGAGAGGTGAAACATAACAAGTCCACGGGAGCAGAGCCAGGAGAGGGCAAGCTTCTCTGGCCTCAGGGCTTTTCAACCCACACGGTGCTCCCTGGGTATCTAACTCTACCCCCAGGCTAACCCAACCCAGAGGCCAGGTGCTTGGAGCAGGACTGGAGCCCCCGAGCAGGGCCTGCATAGGGACTGACCTCCCCCGTCAGATGCAAACAGCAGATGGAGCCCCTCAGGCTCAGACATGCACATCTGACAGCAAGCGTTAGACCACATTAAATTTAATTTGTCCCTAAATCTTTGCTCTCTGTAAACATTAATCCTCATGAATGATGGTAAAATAGATCATCGCTTGAGGAAAAAGTCTATCTGGGATTAAAGTGAGGCATTAGGCTCAGCTCAGATATGCTACCGCATGTATGCTGGTTGACACAGGATGATTTCTGGAAGCTGCTTCCCAAGGCTCAGACACCTGGGCTAACTGGCATCAGCCAGGATACAGTGAACACTCTTCCTCCTCACAGAAAATCATGTCTATGCACAAAAGCAACGCAATGTCTGTGTGTCGCTTCAGAGCTAAATCTTACTGACAAATCGTATAGTCTTGTGCTGCTATTCCGCTGAGAATTAGTTTCTTCCTAAGAGAAGAATATTCAGGCTCAGCCTCTGTGCTGGGACTTAAATATACAAGGAAAACTTCCTATCCTGATGGCAGTGTTACTGACACAGAAGAAAATCAACCAGACCTCCTGCTGTGGAAGAACAGGAATGCAGCAGTTCTGAGGAGGAAGATGTAGAGTAGGATAGAAATTAGGATGGGATGGGATGGGATGGGATGGGATGGGATAGGATAGGATAGGATAGGATAGGATAGGATAGGATAGGATAGGATAGGATAGGATAGGATAATAGATGTTGGCAGTCATGGCAGAAGTGATCGTGATGTGTTCAGAGGCTCGGCTGAAGCCACCAACACGTATCAGTTATGCCATCTGGCATGTGACAAATGCATTTCAGACATCACTGACTTGGGTTGATTTAAAGTGAGAGACTGAGTAGTAAAGAGCTCTGGGCCTCATTACTTCTGCTGTGATCCCAACAGGGTAGCCAGCTTGTGTTGTTAATATTTGTTCTTTCTCTCCCAAATATAGAATATTTAGGACTTTGGAAAAAAAAAAAAAAAAAGCATCATTAGGAAATACAGTTGTTGTTTGGTTTTTTTAAAAAGTCTCCAATTTTATTCTTATTCTGAGAATTACTTCAATTAACTCTGTGGATGTTAGATTTGTTTGTCTGTATCTGTCACTGTAAAAAAAATCTAATAAATGCCTTCAATTACTCTTCTAGAGTAATCTCATTAGCCTCTAAATGAACAAAATACTTAATTTGTTGCCATAGCAGTGGAGTTTAGAGAAATCAATGGTGACCTGCATAGAGAACCAGCACAAACCTGATGAGCATGTACTAGGACTATTAAAAATCAGAGATTGGCTTTACTAGCTCTAAGAAGCATGGTATTTGTGATAGCTGCCATGCCATGTGGGTGAAAGTTAGCATCACCCGTGAATTAGATCTCCCTCCAATAATTTGATTTTTTTTTATTACCTATAATCTCACACTAGTGCAGAATTGTCTGTACCAACTACGTGCGTGGCCAAAGTAAAAGTATTGCAGTATTAGGAATTATGACAAGTGACAAAAAATCACCTTCTTAAACCTATCAAGGAATCATGGCCCAAAGGATAAGACACTAAAACGGATGACAAGAAAACTGAGCATAGTTTTCATTTTGCTTTAGTATTTCTGCACTTAGGTAAAATGTTTGGGAAAGGGCTCTACTGGGCAAAAACAGTGACAGACAGCAAAAGAAGGCGTGAGATTTTCCAGGAAGGTAAAGAAAAAGTACACAACATTGAACACTTCTAAGATCCTCAGCATTTTTCTGGGTGGAGAGGCCCTCGGTACCATGTTTGTGACCCATGCCAGGGTGCAGGTCTTGGCCCTGAACAACCAGCGTTGGCTCACCTTGCTCATGTAAGGGCATTGCTCCACCAAGGCTAGTTAGACAGCCAATGTCAAGTCCGCTAGGTGAGCGTCTCCTCCAAATGATGACACCAAATTGGCTTGCTCCAAATAGGAGTCCAGGAGCTACACACAATGAACAGAAGGGTGTGGACTGTCAGAGACCAGAGCCTTGGTATGAAACAGAACTGAGCTACACTGACAGAATAGGGGCGCCCTTAAAGCAGCCTGTAGGAAAGCTGCTGCACTTTACGCAGAAGTGTCCACATTTTTCTAATGTGCAGACCCTTAAAATATTCAAGTGGACATATTGCCTGATTTATAAAGCAAATTTAAGCATGCTAACAGTTGGATAGTTTTCCCCAGCTACTTTTTGCAGACCCAGTGAGTATACGGAGCATAACCTGAATATTACTGAGTCTCTTAAATTAATAGAGTGAGCTCACCTGGAGCATCCGTTCATGGAAGAGGCAAAATAGTGGCTGAAAGGCACCAGGGCCACTTCTACTTACTCAGAGTTATAATGAGTATTTTAGTGAAATAAGTACTGAAGCACATTACTATAATCACTATATTCCAAAGTTTAATTCCACACAAGACCACTTGTCTCACTAGGAACAACTGTTGTTCCTATGGAAGGACAGACTTCAGCTACTGACTCTCAGGCATACGTGTTACCTGTGCTACTGCCCATAGCCAGATTAAAGCCATCTGCAAGAAATGCAAACCCTTGCTGTAGATACACAATGAGAAACACAGCAGGGGTTCTTCCTCCAACAGTCTGTTTCCACCTACTCCTAGCCTGCTGCCTGATCTCGAGCAAGCACTTTATTCTTGGTACTCCCCATTTGTGTGTCGTTACAGGAGGGTGGTTCTTGCCTCTCTTTGCAGAGCTTGCCGCTGATGCCCGCACACCAAGCGCAGCGCCGCTGGCAGAGCCCTGAACTAGCAGGGAGCCCCAGCACTGTGGTTTGAAATCCATCAGCGTTTGAAATCCATCAGTGAAGAGGGCTACATGAAAAGAGCACTATTTTAAAGTATCTGTAAAATGTAATCTGCATTACTTTTAGGGAGAATGCTTGAAGTGGACAGGAAATTTGAAAAAAATTATATATTTATGAAGAATACTTATGTTTCAAACAGTTCTTTAGGTAAGAAATTTCTGAAAATCATTTCTGCTTGAATATAAACATCTCTATATACTTACACTGCCAGATGTTAAACACTGAACAACCTTTTTTTCACATTTCATCTAGTGCAATTCTCCGTGCTTCACTCACACACTCTAAGTGCTCATTATAACCAGGCAACCTTATTATTCAACGCCATAATTTAGAGAGACAGCTACAACGATGGAAAGATGTCATGTCTTACTGATTTATTTAGTTATTACTAGGTGGGATATGGATGACAAAATTAGATGCAGGACAAACAGGCACGCTGAAATGTTCAGAACACTTTTTTACAAAAGATTCTGCAGAACAGCCTAATTGATTTCAGTGGATATACTCATGGCATGCAAGAGCAGTGTTTTGCAGAGCAGTCACACGGCTATATTTCACTTACTGGCATGGATTTTTCTCTGGTTACCAAGAATTTAGGCCTGTATCCAAAACTCATTAAAATCTGTAGGAAACTTTCCAAATACATAACTGGGCCTCAGATCAGACTGTTGGATTCACTAACAAAGCTATAGTTTTCTGGAAAAAAAAAAACCAACACTTTTCATATACTACTAATCTTTAGGTATCACAAATGGTCAATATTGTACTCTTTTTGCAAAGCAGACATGAAATGATTATTCCTTTTTAACACCTATAACATGGCATGACAAATACTATTTATTTTATTACATAGTCTAGATTTCAAAGTATTTATCATAGCATTCATTTTAAACAGCAAAACATAGCAAAATCTTTCAAATATCACAAGTTTAGATCTGATTCAAGCATCTGACAATCATGACCAGCAGAAAAACATCTATTCTTGTAGCAAATCAGGTGGGAGGACACCAAAAGAATACATCTAAAGGTCAAAAATAAAACTTTCAAGGAAACAATCTTTAACTCTTGGAGCTGTCATCTGAGATGAGTATAAATGAAAGTATATATATATATATAAACGTATATATATAGATGACTTCATGGTGTTTTCTCCAATTTGTTTAGCAGAAGGCATAAGAGTAGACCTATCACTATTTTGTATCACTGTACCATTTTGTATCAGGGTCCAGTTCTACAATATCTGCAAATGAGTACAGGTTTCTGACCGGTGAGCAGTCCCACAGGACTAATCCCTGTGTGTGAAGACTGAGTTCTGCAGAACTGGAGCTTTAGTTAGTCGTGTTCCCTATCCGGACTTTTTTCATACAGAAGCAATGTGGCATACATAAAACTTGAACTCAATTTTCAGTCATTTCGTTTTAAACTGGCCCTCAGTTGCCTGTGTGCTCCCTTTCAAGAGATTCCAAGTCAGGAGTATTATGGCTTATTGCAGCCTCCAGATCTTAATTTTGAAGGGATGTTTTCTATTTCTCTTTATAGCTTGGAAGGTGGTACAGGAACCATCCAGCCGGTCCAAGAACTGCCAGTGAAAATGCTGAGAATCCAATGATTGTCTCCTAAATTAAAGGAAATACGGTTAAATAAAGCTAAACAAACTGGAATGCTTCCAGGGTAAGCAGCCTATTGCCAACCAGATTATGTGATATTATTCAACTTCTGCAGCTATAATGCCAGAGACGTGACCAATTCTAAAGGAAAAATAATCCACAGAGGATTATTTTACATGTTTGAACTATAAGCACCAGTAATCCATGTCAGCTGGAAAAAAATGGTTTAGTCTATGCCATGCACAAACACACATAAAGAAGACACATTTGAAAGCATCCAGAAGAGGTAGCAAATTTCTCATTTTCCTATAGAATTAGTACATTTTGTGTTTAGTTGTTGAGTTTTTGTGTATATAACCTTTATTGAAACAGTACTAATTGCTTCATAGTTCCGGTAGTGCAGCTCGCCACTAATCATACATGAGAACTTCGGGCATCTACTACCCTGGGAGGTGATGTAGTAGGACAGAGAGCTGCTGCTGAAGATTTACTTATGAGTTATATGTCTTCCATAATCTCAAATTAGAATAGTTCTGCTGGGGAGTATAATCAAGGCTCATAGAAGAGCACTCCACAAAAATGGGGTTTTGTTACACATCCCTCTATGGGATGCTGTGAGAGCATTCCCTCTCCCAGGATCGAACTTGCTTTCTAGGAGGGAGGAACAGGAGACCTTCTGTGGAGTGTGAAGGACAGTTCCTGGGAAGTTCCTGGGCTTCTGGTAGGGGTGGGGGACAGGTCTGAAGCAAACCTCTATCGTCTGTATGGAAAAGAACAGCGAGAGGAAGCTCTTCCGAGAAGACTGGGCTTTAGCCCAAGCTGTGGGTGAGGAAAGAAGTGAGGGCACAAAGGCAGAACTCACCACCAGTCCCACTTTTTCCTCCGGTGGGGAGCTGTGGATGCTGTGGCCGCTCCAGCAGGCAGAGCCAAGGCGGAGGAGTCGGGATCCGTGGCGCGCTGTCGGGCCCATCCCTGTGTCCCGGGGGGGAGAGCACAGCTGGGGGATGCTGACCAGACACCAACAGCTGCTGTGACAAGCTTCACCCTCCTTTCCTGCTGCCTACTGCTCAGACCTGTAGGATGCTGAGTATTTTCCAGTGAAAATAAGGAGTCCTTCTGCTTGTCAAGTCCCTTTATTTTTAAGTTGGATGCACGAAGCGCCAGCATAAACCAGACTATGCCTGGTAGATGCTGTCCTGGTGTCAGCAACAGCAGGAGCGTGTGCATGTGCCTGCGGGGTGGGAAAGCTCCTCGGGATCGCTGCAGCCACCTCCCGCGGGCTCCGAGGTGATGTGCTGAGCCCCCGGCTGGGAGGAGTCTGCCTGCTGCTGGTGCTGCGACACAAAATGGAGAGAAGTCTCTGTCCTCATACCTACTACAGCCTTACAGTTCTCCCTTTGCCTATATTCACAAGCACGTGGCTCTCCACACAAATTAGTTGCACCCCAAATTGTACTCTGAATTTCCCATGTGCCCACACATGCAGTTCACTTCCCACCTTCACCCACAAACTGATCCGACCAACAAATGGCCAGTCCCTGCTGCACACCCAGAGCTGGCTGGACCCTGGGCTTGGGTGCTGGGGCTCTGAGCCCAAGCAGAGGATCTGCTAGCCCAGGACCAGCACCATGCTAACCTGGCAACTCAGCTTGCGGCTGGAGCTGGCTTGTAACTGGTCAGCTTTCACCAGCAGCAGCTGGGTGTTCGGCAGTCTAAGCACATCTGTGTAAAGTGTGCTAATAACGCAGCCAGAGGTTAAGAGGCAGGAAAGTAAATAGGCCTCTGCTCCACTGCAGTGTGCCGTTTCCTTCCAAATATTCCTAATAGATGGTATGTTTGTTACATGCAGACATGAAGATTTTCATTCAGTTTCATTAAACACGAAATGTGTTAGATTCCCTATTCATTTCTGTCTTAATACATTTTATTAATTTCTTCTGTGCCCTCTCTTGCCTTCAATTACCAAAGCCTGAAGCAGACAACCATGGGATCTTTCTTTAGGCTTTTCATCAGAATATATCCCCCAAGCTCACTTCCAAGAGAGCCAGCAACGCGGTGGTGGTGGTGAGAGCCTCAGCTTGAGTTTTTTGACAACGTGCAGAATATGTTAGCAAGGTGTGAAGAGCAAAGAGTTAGCAGTCTACACAAACAAACAATACTGGATCAGTGATTAAACAGACATGTCTGGCATGGATTTTACCAGTTCTGTGTTTTTGTTATCTCAGTAAATTTGCTTGCTCAATTTTATGGAGGAAAAGGCAACAGCCTTTTTTTTTTTTTTCCCTGTAAATCCTCCCCTTTCACTAAATGTCCTACCCAGGTGTAACAAGCACAGAATTTGTCCATAAATAAATATCTGAGAGGCATGCATAAAGTAATTGGGGAGCAAAAGATTGATTTGCATTCATCAGCTGTGGCAATACCAGCTAAACATGCAATACAAAACTCTGAGCAACCACAATTCCTGAGCCATACCCTCTAACACCAAGAGGTTGTGCTAGATATATGACCCTGACTGTTTCAAAATAGCACTTTTCAGGTTCTTCTACTTGTTTTCATCTATTTAGCATTAGGAGTTCATGCCTTCCACAGACTTTATTTTTCTCTACAGTGGTGAGGATTAGAAACAATATAAAATTAAATGGAGTTTCTCCTTTCATCTTGCAGCTGTCTACCAGCACAGACCTCACAGAATTACTTTCTGCATTAAAATGAAATCACTGTTCTACGACAGCAACAGTGGCTTTCATTAATCTTAACAGGCTTGGCAATTGTTTTCCAGCTTTCTGCAGGCTTGCTAGAAAATGAGACAATCTTATTTTTCTAGCTAACCTTCAAACTGCTCAGCTGTAAATTCCAACCCAATCTTCTTACCCATTACCGTAGACCTCTGCTCACTGTAGTGCTGCACCCTGGCTTTCACAGCCAGGCTATGAATTTTTACATAGCATTGAACAGCATTTATCAGACTCTCCCCCAAAAAAGACTTGGCTGTTCTTGATTCAGCACCGGCCCTTTTGTTTCTTGCTTGGGCTATGTCTCATCCCCTGCATAGTGCTTGGGGATGCCCAGCCTACTTCGGCACCTTTAATCACCTATAATCTTTCTTGCACTGCCAGCATCCCATACACCACTTACACACAGCTTCTGAACACTAGGAGTTTTCCCACATTACATTTAGATTTGGAAAGCTTTTTGCTATTCCTAGGTTTGTTATTGCTCCCTTCAAGGTGGCAGGAGGATTTCAAAGCTCTCCTGAGTACTTCTGGCTGGCTCGGATTATCCAGGATAATAATAATTATCCGTCTTCTCTGCTACCTTAAAAACACATTCTGTATTTTTCCCAACATTTCTGATCCCGCAGGATAGTTCCTTGCTCTTTCCCTCTTTCAAAGCCCTGCTTTTAATAGTATTTGCTCTTTAGACTGCTACCTATTGCTCTTTAGACTCCTTATTTTAAAGAGAATGGAGGATTTATTATTGCTTACAGCCAGGAAATTATGACACAGAAAGATCAGCTAGATTCTCCAAGCTTGCAGGAGAACCCCAAGAAAGAGCCAGAAAAGGGAATGTCCTGAGTGAACTGAAGATGAACGCCTTCCAGATCGCCTCTCACCCTTGGCCTCATTTTCTTTAATGAGAAAAAATATAGCAGGGACAATTTCTAATGCTGCAACTTTCTTGCCACAGGTTTTATATTTGGAAGAAAATCAATTCTATTCCTACTGCTTGGACACATAAAATCTGTCTTCAATAAAATTAAATACATTTGATATTTATAAATGTGCCTGATATCAGTAATATTTTTTTCCCCAGAAATTGCATATAAATAACGAATATAGTGGAATATAGAGGACTTGGTGGTGATTTTCCTCTTAGCCACTTCTTCAAATACAGAGCAACACATGCTCAAATTTGCAAATAGGAATTATTCTAAAGTCTATTATTCTAAAGTCTATGTCTAGACAAGATTCAGTCTAGATGCATTTTAACATAGATTTGTTATCTTTTCATTCTGAACGTTATTGAAACTCTTGTTTAAGCCACAAGGACTCTGGGGAAAAAATGCTGGAAGTGTTTTTTTTCACGAATGTGGCAATGGGACTTGGCCAAGCTGACTTCCAGCATAACTAAACACGAGCATAGCACCACCGTACACGGGATCACCTGGGTCTCTTCAAGCCACGACCTGGGCTTTTTTGTGTCTTTGCAGTGCAAACACTGCCACCTGGGGACTGTACAGCTGAGGCTCATTGCAGTTTTAAACTAGATGACCTCATTAAATTTGGGGAAGTTGCTCCTGAATTACAGAAGCATATGAGAGAAAGGACCAGATGCTGGAATCAAATGCTGTATAATCCAGAGACACCTTGCTCAAGAGTGTTACCAAAGCAGTCTTAATAACACTCAATTCAACATTACATTTTGAATAATAATAATAATAATAAGCTAATTATATTCTTTTTCCTTGAACATTTAACCAATCTTTGACATTCTACAGGTTGTTTCTGTTCAGAAGAAAAACTGGAGGTAGGTACTTCTTTAACAAGATCCTTTAAAAAAAAAAACAGCTGAATAATTCTTGTCCTTGAATATAGACACAGCAAATTTATTGTTCATAACTCTACAACTGCTTTTATTCTGCAAATATATAAATAATAAATATAATTATATATTTAAGATATAAATAATGTTATATATTACTATAATATATAATTATAAGTATTATGAATATATATAAATGGTGTATGGTATATAAATAATAATAATAAAGTGTTCTTTGTCTCAACTCCAGCCTCCATTGGATACATCACCCAGACTTTTTTGAGGTGTCTATGTTAGAAGCATGGTCTCCATGCATTCTTTCTACTGCGTTTTGATTTCTTCTTTGTATAGCTCTTCCCTTCCCACCAGTGTGCATAAGATCTAAATCTACTGTGCAGGTGTCTTTCTTCCTCTACTGACTTTAAGAATCATCCAGTGACTGTGTTCCTAAGATACTTCGGTTAAATACTGATATTTAATGGGATGAACCTATGCCTGACTCAGAAAATCAATGAGGCTTTCACAATTGATGTGGGCTTTCTGCAATGACCTAACAATATCTTTACTAATACACAAAAACTCATATTTCTAGATGTTTTTGAATTTACCAGAAAGAAAGGCTGATGCATATATTAGTGAAAGCATTCCTTCAACATTTAACAAGCCTGTTCTGCATTGTGTGTATATATATTCACAGAGGGAGAAAATATGTTCTTGATTTGTCACTGTATTACTGTGAGAACAATACAAATAATACCACTGACATAAGGAAACATTGGATCTAGTTGCAAAGACTTGTAAATACTGAGGAGGAATACAAGGAAAGGAGAAGAAAGGAGGGAGAGGAGAACAGTGAGGAAGGTAATAAGAGATCTTGAGATCAGTGCCCACTGATTCAGTTCTTATTCTTAAATCTGTTTAATTTTAGAAATAACATTAATGGCATAAAGTCATTCTTTATCGATGCCTCACAGATCACTGTTAGAGGTTTAGCTTGGGCATTCAGGTACTGCAGAAATTGCAAAGCTGCCCTTTCAGTGATTCAGAGCCTGACTGCCAATTTGTAAGAGTTTGGGATGAGTTCACATCCGACTGTCAGAAACTCATTCTACATCCCAAAGTGTATTCATGGCGTACAAAAGCAGAGGAGCAGCTGGGATCAGCCCTCTCACTGTGTGACTGTACAAAGGGAGAAAGAAGTGAATGATTCAGTTTAGCATCATGTGGAGAATAAATACCTTTTGATTTACTGCCTGGACAGAGCACAGAAGAGAAAAGGTAGCAGAGAGGAAGTCAGGCACAAGAGAACCTCCTTGGTGGATAAGATAAGGACAATAAAATATCATGTGCTTTGGTCAAGAGCAGAGCATTTTAAAATGGGTGACGTACTTCCAGGTTTTGAATGAATGCTCTGATGAGGAAAACTCCACCACGTGGGATTTACATAACAAGGCCTCATTGTCTCCTGGAGTCTAGGTAAGTCTTGCTGATGATACCAGAGGACCAGAGAAAGCTTGGTATGCCATTACCTAAACCTTATGAGTAGGGTGTACTGGTCTGGGCTAAGATAGAGTTCATTTTTTTTGGAGTAACTGCTCTGGTGCTATGTTTTGGACTTGTGATAAAAACCATGTTGATGACATACCAATCTTTTACTTGTTGCTGAGCAGTGCTTACACAGAGACTGATCCACCAGCGAGGAGCCTGGGGGTGGACAAGAAGCTGGGAGGGGACGCAACCAGGACAGCTGACCCCATTTGACCACAGGGATATCCCATACCATACAATGTCATGCTCTGCAGTAAAAGCCGAGGGAAAGAAGGAGAAGGGGAGCACATTCGGAGGTAGAGTGTTTGTCTTCCCAAGAAACCATTCCATGTGACAGAGCCCTGCTTTCCTGGAAATGGCTGAACATCTGCCTGCTGACAGGAAGTAGTGATTGAATTCCTCATGTTGCTTTGCTTGCACACACGGCTTTTGCTTTACCTACTAAGCTGTTGTGATCTTGACCCACGAGTTTTCTTACTTTTGCCTTTCTGATTCTCTCCCTTTTCCTGCTTGTGGGGGAGAGAGCAAGCAGCTGTGTGGGGCTGAGCTACTGGGGTTCAACCACAACAGAAGGGTTACAGGTGACTTTTTAATTTTGTCATTTACTTTAAGCTTAGGTTGATCAAGGAGAGTAAAAATAAATGGGCTGAGAAAAAAAAAAGTGTAATATATGTATACAGTGGTCTATGTTGAAATGAAACATATTCAAAAGCACAAAGCTTATTAATTACTATTGAATCTTCTGTTGCTATTTTAATACTTACCAAACTTTTAATTTAACTTCATAGACTCATCTAGGTTGGAGATGACCTTCAAGATCATCAAGGCCAACCATCCACCTGACCTACCAAATCCCATCACTAAACCATGTCCTTTAGGGCCATGTCCACACGTCTCTTGAATACCTCCAGGGGTGGGGACTCCACCAATTCCCTGGGCAGCCCGTTCCAATGCTTGACCATTGCTTCTGGCTTTTTATCATGTCTTTATTTGTTTAAAAATCCTCAGGTAATTTTTTGCTTGAACTGTTTTGCTTTGCTTGTAATTAAAAACCTCTGACAATTTTTGGTCTTCGAGACCCATTTCCTACTGTAGATGGCACTAAATCATTGCGCAATACAAAGCAGACTCATATTTACTTACGTCTGTTTGGGTATACAGTGACTTTGCTCTGTTCTCCTGAAGGATAAGATTTTTATCCACCTTAGTAAGTAGTTTGAAAAACAACTTAAAACTTGTTTGCAACCAGGGACAAAAATATTCTCTGCCATACTTTTGACTGATGCATACAATATACAACATTTTTGTTCTGGGAGCTCAAACCATACAGTCAACTGGTGGAAAAGCTGGAATACAGAGATTACTTGATATATGTCTAGGCTAGGATTCCTTCCACTACCCTTGCACACCCAATTGAGAGGGTTGTCGCGCACTGGAACAGGCTCCCCAGGGAAGTAGTCACGGCACCAAGCCTGTCGGAGTTTAAGAAGCGTTTGGACTGCGCTCTTAGTCACATTGTCTGAAGTTTTGGGTAGACCTGTGTGGTACCAGGAGTTGGACTCGATGATCCTTGTGGGTCCCTTCCAACTCGGAATATTCTATGATTCTATGATAAAGTCCCTGTTCAAAGTCTGATCCTCTGAATGGTCCAGTGCTGTCAGACTGCTCTCGGATGTGCTGGGGAGCTGGCAGGCAGTCTAACAGGCAGGGCAGTGAATGTGGCTCCTGGGGCAGCGCAGAGGTAATTATAGAGGATGCTGCTTTCTGTTTCTGGCTGTAGCTCTTTCACTAAAAAGCAATTACTTTTGAGAAAGGCAGAGGGTTCTGCAAGTTCTTTCAGCAGATATTTCAGTATACAGTAAGGACTCAAACTGGCTCCTATCTTTATTTACTATCACAAAGATAATCAACATATTGTTAAATTGCTAGAAGCAATAAAATGCTGAATTCCTCTGAAAATATTCTACTTTCATAAAGGGCTTTGATTTCAATATGTGGATTCATCCTGCATCCACTGATCAGTAACAATGTTGTGATCAATTTTAGTGGGACAAAACCAGCTTTTCATCACTTCACTTGAGACAAGAAAATTTCAAGACTTTACGCTTAGTGTATTTAGCTTTTATCTGCTGTTTAAATGGAGATGAGACTCCTTCATTTTTCTGTGGGGAGCTGTAAGAGAGCTAAGTACTATTTATATTTTTCCCTTGGAATCTGATGAATAAGCAAATGATAGTCTAGAGTCCCAGCTGGTATGAGCTGGCATTGTACAACTGAAGACAGTGGCACTGGGCCAACCCAGACGGAAGGAGGAGATGGCCCATGGTATGATTGTTCAACAAACTGCATTTTGGACAAGACACAAAACAGATCCCAGTGACTGGTAGTTATTATTTAGAGTCATTCTTGCAAAAGCAAGCAAGTCTTAGTACCATGATTTGTCCAATTTGGACAAATGCACTGCCCCTAATTTTAAAATCACTCTACTTACTGTTCTTTTTTCGATCAGCTCCCCCTCAACACATACATTTTTGGCTTGTTCTTCTGCTGCAGATAGGCATCACAAAGTAATTGTCATGTTCAGCTCTGGAAAATGGTGTAATTCTGAGGTCCTGTCCAGAGCCAGGTCATTAGTTTCTCTGAGTGATCTTTGACATTTTTGTCTTCTGCCTGCACTGCTCATTTTAATGTCCAAACTTGGCTGCAAAGAATTACTGACTGAAGGCAAACTCTGCCCATAGGAATGCAGGGGCATGCCTCCACTGTGCAGCAAAGAAATGCAGAGATTTCGGAGCTGGTAGAGATGATGTTGGCTCTGGAACTCTGTAGAAAGTGAAGTACAGAGAAAATCAGACACCAAGTGGGAAAAATATCAGGAATTGACACCAGTTCCTTTCTGTTCCGCAATATTGTAAAAGGAATTGGTGCAGTCACTGTCCCAACAAAACCTGAGAGGCGCTCTCTACTCTGAAACACCTTTTTCAAAGGCAGGTTCGAGAAAAAGACCGGCTTCAAGCAAAGCTGGTCTTACCAAGGTATGTTTTGGCACATCAGGATCCTGTCTGTTTAAAAGGCAGAGCCCGAGCCAAAAATAAATGTACATGTGGTGGGAAAAGCAAGGAGTAACAAGGCAACTGCCATATGCAGCACAGCGAGCGGTAACAGCGTACCACTGCTCGTAAGATTCATAGCAGAAGTTAATTTTAAGGAGGGATTTGAAAAAAGCCTTTTGCACAGATCTCCTCCCATGTACATGGGATGGCCTGGGGCAGAGGATGAAAGTGCTTGAGAGAAAACAAAGATCAGTGTGCAATGAATGCTAACTTCAAAGGCAAACGGGGAGGGCGGAGTCAAAGGCTTGAAACATAAGCAGAACCAGACTTTCAACAAATTATTAACTTAAACCACTGCGATGTTCCATCCATTTCAGTTTGCTGCATTCAGGGTTGACTTTATCGGTTAGATCTATACCTGTACTCTGTATCCAAAGGCCCTTGAATCATCAGTCAGCATAGAACTACATCTGACACAACCTAAAACTACTTAAAAGGGGCTCCCAAGGCAACCACCTCATTTAAGTAATTGCTGTAACTCCTCCTGCTAGCTTGAATGCTTTGCAAAGGATATATGCATACTATATATTGTGCATATATATATATATATATATACACGCAGCATGCCAGTGCAGCAAATGCTAATCCATGGTTGTCATGACTGGGGGTTACAGTCCCTCATCCCCCAGAGTTAGCCTGTGAAGACAGTAGGACCCCACTACAGTGTACAGAAGTTCATACGTGACCTTCTCAGGTCTCATCTTCATATTTAAAAGACTGATCAGAATCTGAGTGTGAATATTTGTGTGGTATTCTATCCACTTTTCCTCCTTTTCTCTCCTAAGAGGAAACTCTGCTCACACTCTTGATGTTGCCTTGGATCTCACAGTAGGAGTCATCGGTTGTCATTAACTCTTGATTATTAGCCATAACCTGATGATAACCTTGAAATACCTTGTGGCTCAGCGTGGAATTACCAGTCTCCCTGGCAACATCAGCACCACCACTGTCACAAAACACAACATCGGTCAGTCCCTGCTGTGGTACAGCCAACTCTGGTCTCTCAAGCTCCTGTCAACCAGAGGCCCTCTAAGGCAAAAAATCCTCAGTCAGTGCTTCATAGATTCCTCCTTCCTTGCACAGCCTTGGAGTAGCTCAGGACACGAACTTCTAATGAATTTATTTTCCTTCTCAAATTCTCCTTCTCATATGGAGGAGGAAAGCTAGCCAGCTGTCTACAGAAGCACCATCAGCTGGGGGTGAATTAGGTGCCTTTCTAAGAAGCCAGCTGCTTTTCAAGTCAGAGAGCCACAGACTAGGCAGCAAGCAAGGAGTTAGCACTGATGGTGAGGGAAGGAAAGCCACATTCCCCCAAAGATGAAGGACACACAACAAACAGAGGAAACAGAAAGTGGCAGCGGCCTCTCCTGCACTGGTCAGACCTGAACTGTCCTGCTCTGTCCTGCTCTGCCAAAAGAAGGGTGTTCAAATTCCTGGAAAGGGAAGTGAAGCTTTGCCAGCTCACTGATTATTTCCTCATGCTCTTCAACCACGGGAGTGCCAAGGATACTGCTAGGAGAAAGCCTGAATGGATCAGAAGCAACCGCAAGGTGCAAGGAGCAAGGGTGAGGCAGTAGGGGATTCTGCTTGTACTTTTTTTTCTTCTTCCAGTTCTGAATTAAGGCCAAGGAAGTGAGACATGCATCTTAGAAATGTGTATTCATCTGCATAAATGGTAGCAGCAGCAGGACCTCAGTTCTCTAGGAACACTTTTCTACAAATTACTGGGTAGGTGTTCAGCCCACCTTGTACAGAAGGGGGGACAGTATCTTTGCTTCAGCCAAAGTGTCATCAGGAGGATGGGAAGGAGAGTGAGCAAATTCCCTGAACATCCCAGATATTCACACATTAGTGCAAGAAACACGGGAAATAACTGAGAAATGGTAGGAATCTTAAATACAATAACCAAGTTACAACTCAATTAGCACAACCAAGAGTTACCGTACCATGTCACCAGAATGTTAACATACCGGTAAGGATAAAGAAGGAAATGCAAAAGAGCGTTGAATTCACAGGACACTAAGCATGCAAGATCATGCAGACAGGGCTTTTTGTCAGCAGCTTACAGATTCCACGTTTTGAAATAACAGAGACTTAGCCTTCTGCACATATTATAAGCGAAAAAAGATAGAGAACAGATTGTCCAGCTAACTCTTGGAATGCATTGGTGATGTGTTTATTAAGAATACAGCTAGAAGGGAGCTCGTTCTCCATTTGATTCCAAGCAATAGAGAGGAACCAGTGAAGAATGTAGAAGGGAAAGGTGACCTTAAGGGGAAATAAGTGTTCCTGGTTTTCATGGAGGAAGAGAAGAACAGTAAAATAAAGGTAATTAACTTTGCTTTCCTGAAGTTCAACAAACTCAGAGATCCTATGGAAACTACGCCTAAGGGGAAAAAGGAATCTCAGAAAATCGGTGCTTCCTTAGAGAAATAGTATGAATGGCACAGTTGAAAGGTAACCCACAGTGGAGAAAGACCAGGAGATGCATGTAACAAGAAATTTTGCTGATTGTAAGCAATTCTTTAGAGTGCTCAGCTCTCTTTAGGGAGGGTAGGAGATCATCACGTTGATTGCTTTTTTTGAGGTTGCCTCTCCTTCTGCACACTAGCTACCCTGCCTGCTGCTCTCACTTGGCACTCCAAAGACTTCCAGCAACTGAAGGTGCTGTTAGCATTGCTCTTTCACTGACAATGACAGATTGCTTCAATTTGGTCCTAACCTTACCTATTTCAGAAACCAGACTCACTCAGTCTTGTCCAGACCAGCTCAGCTTGACACCAGCTTCACCACCTAGGTTTTTTGCTAAGGCAATAAAGTAGAAATATTAACTTTGCAACATTGGTCCATCATTGATCAAGCAACATCTCAAGATGGCTACCAGTTCAGTAACTTGAATCCAAATAACAAGCTTTACATACGTCATCATTTCTTGCTTATTGTATCATGCATTCTCCCACTGCTCATCTACTATCATCTTGCTAGCATGAACTTTCTACTCAGTTTATCCATATGTTAAGCCCAGACAAATTCCACTAAGTGCTACAAATTCAGCCGATGCTATATAACTTCAAAAGTTGTATCTAGGTTCCCAGGGATAACTATTTTTAACATCAGCAACTGCACTTTATGTCATACAGATCCAACTGGGTTGTAGCAGGGTCTACCTAGACAGATAGCTTATAGGAGGGACCTGTTCTGGGACATACATATTAAAAAAATGTTGTCCACATGTTGACCTTTGCTCAGCATGTTGCAGAACTTGGAAAGTGCTAATGGCATGAGGCAAGAAATTCCAGGAATAGAAAGGCACCATCTCACAGCTAAGTGCTGTCCTGGGAATCCAACCTTGCCTTTGCCAAAAATTATAATGAAATAATGAGCTGATCACTTAAACTTTTCATAAGTTGTGGTTAGCTGTATGCTCCTCATGTTCTGAGTGCTTGACGTGAAATCTTGGTGCCAAATTTGCAAAAGGGCAGACTCAGAGCTGCAACTGAACTGAATGGGAAACATACGCTGAAGGTAGCAAGTGCTACAGTACTGTTAAGTACCCACGAGAGCCTGTGTACCCCCACTGGGCCCCCACAATTTGCAGGTTCCCCACCCAAATAATTCCGTGCCTCACATTGTAATCTACAGGGTGGACTTAATTGCTCTTCAAAAATTCATTAGTGTTTGTGTAGCATTTAGATGCACAGAAAGGGCATTAGGAAGTTAGTAACTGCATTTAAAACAGAGGCTGAAGACCGTGCAGTGAAGTAGGCACAGTGCCACTCTTTGAACTGTGGGGAGAGATCAATATATTGAGTAACTGTTCATTCAGTGCTCATCTCACATTTTGCACACTGCTCACAGAAATGGGTCCTGTGGAAAAAAAAATGTGATCATTTGATAAAGTACTAAGTGGCAGGAGAAGACCAGCAGCGCAGACATCTGCAGCCAAAGCAAGCAATTGCATTCATCAGCAGTGGTTTGGGTTTGGCATCTTTCTCTACACTGACAAATTGCAGAGAGCATTTACCAGGGAATGCAGCCACAGGGCAGCTGATTATACCCTCACCAAGAGCATTGGTGACACTACCATCAGTAACAACAAACTGACCACAAATTAAAACCATTTTAAGGACCCAACTAAAGGTTAATCCAGATGACATTTGCTTTACAAGGAGATAATGTTCCTTTTAGGACTTGCCTTGGTGATCAGAGGTAGAAATTTTCCCTGTGCGTGGGCACAAGTTAGCTGCATAAAGGTCACACAGGTGAAATGGTTAATTTTGTGTGCTTCAATTTGAGATCTTAATTGTATCTCCCAATGTCAGTTTGTCTTCCCCTAAACACGATGGCCACGGGCTGCTCAGCATTGTCATCCCACTGGCTTCACAGGCCGGCAGTTTTGTAACGTTCAGCCTCCTGGCACAGATCGCCACCAACCTTGTCTTCACTTCCCGAGGTGCCGGCCTGTCCCACAAACACACCTCTGCCCCAGGCCTCCCCTCGCTAACACAGGAGTCTAATGCCAGGTTTTTTCCTCGTGTCTCTTCAAAGGCCCATGCTGTACGTATATGTTCTGCCACCTGCCCCAGGGAGGGCGTATTTAACACCTCTGCCAGAGTAATCGTTTGGATGCAACTATTTCACCTCATCAAACTTGCAAGGCTTCTCAGAAAGGGTGTGTCCGTGCCCCCTAGCTTTCCTCACCTACAGCTGATGGGGAATTTCCCTCCTCACAGAAAAGGCAGAGATCCCGCAGCAGCTGGTCATGTGGCAGTCCCCATCCCAGCTGCCCCACAGCAGTGTCTTCCCCTCCTGCAAGCAGCAAACAAAATCCTCTACCCTCCCTTTCTCTTCTCTCCTGCCACAACACTGGGCTTTCCTCATCTCTGCACAAAGACCTGGAGACTCAAGGACGAGGAGAAATAGCATATTGCTGTCATTGCTCTGCTCCCACGCCACCCATTTCACGCAAGGAAGCACAGCTCTTGCCCTGCTATCACTGTCTGTAGAAATCCAATTATTGTGCACTGCACATCAACTCCAGTCTGCTCTGGGAGGGGCGATAGGATGATGTACAACAAGCAATGTGCATATAGGTATGGTGAATACCCTTCTGGGAAATTTTGAAGGAGGCAGCAATAAAAGCTCACATAGTAAGAAAGAAAACAAAGAATAAAATTAAAGAGTTAGTAATAGTCCGTATCTATATATTTGCAGAATCTCACTGTTCATCACTGATAAAAATGAAGCTTTCTTGGCATACGCATGAATCTTCAATCTATTTTTTCAGCCCCTGAGGATGTACTCAATGTGAATTAGCTACCAATAAAGAGATAACACTTAAAAGTATTCTAAGCTTTTCTTTAGCTTTGATTTACTGCCCTAAGTGCCATAAAATTGAAACTGAAATATATGCACTGTGAAAAGTCAGGATATATTGGACTTTAAGGACTCGATGTGTAATGCTAGGAAGTCACACTTCAGATGGCTGTGAATATAAAGGTGTTGCTTACAGGAAGACAGAATTGTATTCACTAAGTAATGCAGCAAACAGTATTTCTGTATTGGGCACTCAGGTCTAACTTCTGCAACATGTGGTGTGACCCAGGTCTCACTGAAAATTACACACATCCAGATGTCTCAGTGGTTTGCAGGAGGCTCTCTGTACCTTGCGTGACCATAACTTCCAGTTCATTTGTAAATTCTCTAGAGCATGTACTGTAATCTGAGTTTGGCCTACCATCCAGCAACGTGGGACCCCAGGTTTGGTTAGGGCCTCCACATAACACAGCAACACAAATACCTCATTAATAATGATAATCAGTACACACACACATTTGGAATGAAAAGAGAATGGAACATCCAAAAGTCTGAGAAATGAACTGTGGACAAAAAATGAATCAATATAAGTGAACTTTTTTTTTTCCCCAACTGTGTTTCATCTTCAATATACTTGGATTAATATCCAGAAAGTATTTCAAAGTTTGAGCTTCCCAGTGCAAATGAAGGGTAAATGAACCGCAATAGACTTTTGGGTTGGTTTTATTTTTAATAAGTGGTGACACATAATCAATTTTTCCTACTAGCACTCTTGATTTTGGAGATAAAATGAAATGTACAGAGATTATCATCAGTAAGTATTTCACAGAAGTCTCTGCAAAAAAATGAATAAAGCACTACATCATTCTGTACGAGCAGAGATACTGAGAACTGATGCATGGCTCAGACAGTATCTAAGTCTGGGCTTTGTTTAAAGAGAAGATGTCCTTTTACAATATTTAAGGCGTGTGAGATTTTGCTCATTAGGAGATCAATTATATTCAATCAATCAATCTGAACATATCTAAATCACACTGAAAATTGAAGATCAATTTATATCTGAGAGCGCTGTGTGAAAATTATAATTATGTGATCAAGGAGGTGACGTGTGCGCAATATGCACATGCTCTGGGGGTGTTTGTCAGATGGTGTGAAACTCTTACCTCCCATCTCAGAAAACACATTTACCTGCACATGAACCCAATTAGCTTCCATTTCCCACTCCCCCGCAGCAAGGTTTGTATCTCAGTGTTTTACAGCCTGTCTCCTGCACCAAGATCTGATGTGTCAGAGGGAGCTGGTCAGCTTACTCTTGGCTGGCTTCATAATTGCCTACCACGTGAGACCACACAGTCCTCAGAGACAACAAGACTGCACTGCAGGCAAGGGGTGACTGCTGTGCTTTAAAACGTCTGAAGCAAAATCACACGGTGGCCTTCCTCACTTCCAGCCTGACAGATGTCTCCCCAAGTTGTCAACCAACACACCATTTGTCTCCGAGACATAAGCGAGAAGGTTTAGTTTAGCTACCAGAAGGGTGATTATTGCCGAACAAGATCTTGGCACTTCAAGCTAACCAGCCATTTTGATTGCACTCTGCTTTATGATATTAGAATATTAAAAAATGCTAACAAAGCAAACATTCAGCGTGCAAGACTTCTTTTCCCTCACTTCCTCACATTTTTACTACTTGTAAGATTATGAGCCAGGCTTGCTAGAGGAAGAATGGATTTTTTATCTATCAGCAGAACTTTGGCAACAAATCTATAACTAGTTCACATCACCTGGAAACCAAGCTGGCATGCTATTTCCCCTCAGTCCAAAAGCTCTGTGACCTGCATCTTACTTAACTTCAACTAATTCTTACTTCTATGCTGATCTCAGTGAAGCACTGAAAATTGTAACAAAGATATTATAAATTGTGGATGATATACAGAAGCATGTGTCGTCTAATATGGCTGATATTTAAGTACCTTGGCTGTGACCATTTCTCTTAACAGGTATATTTAAGTTAGCAATTTCACAAGCACTAAAGCTATTTGCAGTTTAGTTTCCTATAGGTGTCTGTGTCTTGGTTGACTTTGATGGCTAAAACAAATGAAGCCTTTTCAATACTTGCGGCATTTATAAGGACCTGAATGAGAAACAGACCAATGAGTACAAAAAATTTAGTGCAGGGCTAATAGACCTAAAACCATATGTGCACAGACAAGCAGTATGACCACGAGCCACATGTCTATAGAAGAACAGTGCAAAATCAAACTAAGCTAAACACTAATTTAAGTGAAATTCAATGCATGTGGTACATAGTAGTAAGGACTGGGAAAGTGGGTTAGGGCAGGCTCAAGAAGAGTCAGAAATAGAAGATGAGAAGGCTCTAGCAGACAACAGTTGAAGAGACTGAGCCATGCCTGCTAGTCAGTTTGATTAGCTCTCCGGACAACGACAGCAGCTCACACAGACATAATATTTACAGAATACAGTCTCCTTTGAACAGATACAAGCGTAACCTTGAGAATGTGAACTTATCAAATTGAGATTATAAAAACTCCCTTATCTCCCTCTGGTACTGTGAGGATATGGAAGTCAAAAGCTTTGATTCTCTCAGATACTACAATATTGAAGACCATATAAATAACTGAGATGGTTAAACAACCAAGGAGAACAATATACGGGTCATCGGCCCAACTGTTTCTCCACCACTTTTTAGGCTGAAACCAGTTAAAGAACAGTCTGCAGCATGGCTGAATGTATCAGAAATTGTTTTTTTCTTAGCTTCTTGGTAAGTTGCTCAGCAGTCTGGAATGTTATGCCAAGTGGTAGTTAGGGAGGTCTGCAGCATTTAGGAAACCTAATTACAGAGATGGTTGGAGGACAGGGTGATGCCAAGTGGGAGGAAGGTTTTCCTCCAGAAATGGAGTGTCAGCAGAGCCAGGAGGGCACATAATTGGTCAGAGTTTGCCCTTATCAACCAAGAACGATCACGGATGTGGCTTTCAGCCTGCTGAGTATTTTCTGTCATGAGAATTAATCAGATTTTTGGCCTGTGCATGAAGCTGTTCTCTCAGACCTTCTCATATATAGATGTACGGTGCTTGGTGCTTTTAGAGAGCACAGGTGATTTGGATTACTTAAATAGTTTATTGTTCTAATAAATCTTTGAGACTTATTTTGGTCACTTTCTCTGATTTAGAAAACTGTGATTTTACAGGCATAGTGGCTGATTTATTTATTTATTTATTTATTTAATCCTGAATACACATCTTTCTACATGCACCTTTCTTCGAAGAAAACATAACAGGAGTGGTACCAGCAATAGTGGAAAATACTACAAAACGTTTTACTACTGACACCTACTTTCACCCAGATATGTGAAATATTAATTAACAATGTGAAGAGGTAATGGAAAGTGGGGAGGTGGTGAGGGTTTATTTCCAGGTGAACACAGTACATTTTATTTGGAAAAGTAAAGCTGGAATCTGATTGTTGCCTGCCTGTAACAAGCTCAAAGGGGGTTGGAAAAACAAGGAGCTAAGCTTATTCTTGCTATAAGCAGCTTAAGGAAGTCTCGAGGACAAAGAACGTGTGCTGATAAACCACCTCCATAGCAGACACTTGTGTACCTGGTACAACGAATGAATGCGCCCCGTCACGCAACACAAGCGACATTTGCAGGCTCATGAGGGGACGACCTGTCGGGGGCGACTCCCCAGCACTGCCTCCCCATCCCGTGCCGAGCCCGTGCTGCCCACCCTCCATTTTGCTGACTGGAGAACGAGCCCCCCCAAGCCTGAGCTGACTGGAACCCGCGACACCTCCCAGAAAAACGCCTTCTGGGGGGCTTCCGTGAGCTTCTACCCCCCTGGATGTGACCTCCCCACCGGCAACGGGTGCCACGAGGCATCACGGCTCTCCCATACCCCGGCCGTGACAGTGACGGCAGGGACTGCCACCCCTCCGCCCGACCCCGCCGCCCGCCGCCATGACGGGCACCCCTCAGGCGCTGCCCGCCCCCTCCCCGCCTCTCCTCCCCCCTCCCCTCCCCGCGCACCACGTGGCCGGGGCTCCGCATCGTCGCCGCGCATGCGCCGTGCCCGCTGCCCCTGCCCGGCCCAGGCTGGGGCTCCGGCGCAAAATGGCGGCGGCCGGAGCGGGGCCGGGAGGGAGCGGGCGGCGCTGAGCAGGCGGCATGGCGGCGGGCCTGGCGGCGGCGGGCGGCTGCCGGAGGTGAGGCGCCGCGGGGAGCCGGGGCGGGACGGGAGGGGGCAGGCTGAGTGCGGTGCGCGGTGGGAAAGGGGGGGGGGGGGGCGACACCGCCGACGCCCCCGCGGCGGAGCTCCGGGGACCGGGTGCCGGCGGTGCCCTGGGGCGGGCGGCGGGGGGCGCCCCGCGGGGCCTCGGGAGCGGGGCTGCCCGCGGCTGGCCCCGGCCCGCGGGCTCCGGCCGGCACGTCCCTGCCCCCGCCGGCTTCGCCCCGGGCACCTCGCAGCGAGCCCGTGCCCGGTGCTGGCCCCCGGAGCCGGCCGCAGCTCGGGGGGTGCGGGGTCCGTGGCTCGCCCCTGGCCCGGCGGGTGTCACCGCCTCGTTCCTGGGGAAACTTGGAGGGGTCTGTAGGGGGTGTGCGTGTGGTGCCTCTGGAATGTTCTTGCTGCCCCTGGGACGGTGTTCGGGCGGTTTCGTGGCTCTGCTCGCTCGCCCCTGCCTCCTCCTTTGGGGCCATGGGGTGAAAGATGGCACATAAGTAAAGCGCTAACATAAAACACACCAATAAGGTAATAAAATGCTTGTTGAGCGTGATGTGTGCACTTGCTTTATTTGTGTGAGAACTTAGCCTAGAGGACACAGCATCGCTTGAGGTTTTGCTCCAAACCAGAGTAACGTAATACACAAATCTAAAGCGTTTGGCAGATACGCCACGAGATGCGGTCACCTCAGGTTTTACCACATATTGTGTGCTCTGTTTTCATTTAGAACGGAGAAAATAAAAATAGTAACTTGGATATAAAACTTGTAGTGCTCATAACTTTTCTGAGGCAGAGAAGCCTGATGACCTAAAGCTTTACTGTTTTTGTCTGAAAGATATTAGGGAAGAGGATTATTCTTCTGAGATTCTCCTCTTGTTTCAAACGTAAACCTTGGACCACTTTCTCCCTTGCTCTGCATTAGTATGCTTCTTTGTGCAAGGAAGGGAATTCCTTTTCAGATCCAGTGCCTTTATGTTACTTTCTATTTGAACCTTATGATTAAGAAAGCAATATAAATCTTCTCCGTTCTCCCCTCCGCCCCTTGTTGACTAAGAGTCCAGTGCCAACATAACGAAATTAATTTTGTAGGGATTTATTTTTGAGTATGCGGAACAAGTGTCTTTTATTTAGCAGTGTACTGAGTCTGTGCACTGCATGATTTACAAGGCAAGGTCAGAGTGTGTGTTCTGTAGAATTCTTGGGTGAAGATATAATGTGTGGTGAAGCTATGGCTTGTGATGTTCTTTCCATTCATAGAGTTGTTTAATTCTTATTCCTCTCGGTTGATGGACAACAGTGTAACTAATCCATTTAAGAACTTGCTACTTTGCTGCACCAAATAATGTTGCATGAACATCAGCTCATGCTTATATGTAAATGTCTGGTGATGGTCTTAGTGAACAAGGCTTGTGTGTTCAGTCGTGACGTTAAGCTGCCGATTGCTGTCTGTCTTTATTCAGATTAGTGAGACTTGTATAGCTGAACCGCATACAGGTAATCTCAGAAATAGAGGTAAATATTTCACACAATGTACAGCCAGTGTTTGTTTCTATTCATTGGATTTGGGGGGGGCGTGGGTGGTGTTGAAGGTACTGAATCCTTTGTGTTTTGAAGCATTGTTTTTACTTGCTTTCAAACTTTAGCCAGTATATAAATGGGTTCGACTCTCTAATCTAGTTTTGTATGTTTAAACATAGAAGGAGCACCGACACGAGTCATCTTGGATTATTTTTTGTGGCATTATCATAATTGCTGGCTTCTTAAAATCCTTGTCTCCTAATAATGTGAGTTTTCTTCATATTTCCAGATTCCCTTGCTGAGTCATAGATACGGTAGTGTTGTAATGCTTATAGCTGGCATTGACTGATTTGCAGAGAGTCATACATGAAAGAACAGAATTATTTTTATAAGCGCTCCTGGAAGACTTGCATGGACTTGTCATTGTGATTTTTCTTCTGTTTTTTTTTGAGCTTCTCAGACAAGCTCAAAACTTTGTATTGTGAAGGCATGTTGCTCATTCTTAAACTACAGTATAAAATGCTGTCTTTGCAGCCAGCTGTTTGAATGTAATTCAGTGGGGCTGTCAGAGCTTGATGAATAGACTAACAAAATAGTGAGTCTTTGTTTTGAAAGAGGCTTTTCAAGTTGCTGCATACACGATGTCAGGTTTACACCTGTCACTGATGGTAATTAACCTAGAGGCTTGGACAACATCTTCCTCTGTCCTGCTTTGCAGGCTGCTTTGGTGCTGTGGTAACTTGTGGTCCTGCATAAGACTGTAGGAGGACATGTAACACTAGCCCTAGCCCTGCTGCCACACTAGTCTGGTCTCGATATGCCGGACTGTATGCCAGGAAAGGTGGCCGTCTTCTGATGCCTTGGCCCCGCAGTGATGGCTGAGGTGGTTCTGGCTGCCCTCCAGAGTCAAAAAGTTAGATGCATCAAAACATCCTACAGACACCCCGCATGGACTCCATGTAGTTCACATTAATCCAGTAAAAGGTGTATAAAGATAAAACGAGAAGTTCTTCTTAAGAAGAAATAAAAGTGCCCTTAATACTGTTACTAAGAATCTGACTGCTCTTGTGGCAAATCTTGATGAAAAGCTTCTAGTTTCGGTCTTTTTTTTTTCTTGTATTTCTGAACACATTTACATGAATTTTAGTATCTGTTACAAGATCAATGGTTTGTACCACCTTCTGAAATAACAGGTCTGGAAAACCAGATATACAAACTTTTTTAGTGCATGTGGTGGAGAGTGGGAATCCTAGCTCAGATCTGAGTGTTAGATGAGCTTCCCGTGAGTCGTATAATTACCGTATCTCAGTTTCATTACCTAGGCTCTTTCAAGAATGAGGCTTGTCAGTGTATCTTCAAATCTTTGGGCAGAATTTACTATGGATTTTTAGAATATTATTTCCTTTGTTGGCTTACCTATATGCCTGAGCTATTATATGAAGGGACTGTAGATGCAAGGTTTGATGCTGGTCTTGCTTTTTGTGCCTATCCAGTCTGTCCTGCATGTCTCCCAAGCAGGATGCCAGTTGTAATGATGCCTTCAGCGTAATGAATGGCTGCTAGGAGGAGACCTGAAATCTTTGTGTGCTTTATGTAGAGAATGATAGAACTTTGTGTTGGGGAAAATCGAAATGGGCAAGAGGAAAAAACGGGTAGGAAGGAGTTGAATAGCAGTGTTGGTGCATACCATGCTTCTTTTGTGCCTTGCTGCCTGAAATTCCATACAGCTTTAGCGTCTTGTTTTCATCGTAATATTATTTGCTGTCTTTTTTTTTTTTTTTGGTTTTGTTTGCAGTGTTGGTGCAAGGAGGTCACTGGAGCTAAGGGGATCTGAATTCTCTCATTTATCTGCCCTAGGGACTTGGGTGGGACACCTTTTTTGCTTTATCAGGATGTTTGTGAGCTTCTGGACAGGTGTTTATAGGCAGAATTAGCTCAAAAGCTTGTTGTCCACAGCTGCTTTTTCCTGCTTCCCACGGAGTCTCCTCAGCTGTGTTGGTAAAGTTGTTTATATTGCTTCATTCTAACCATTGCAAGAAAGTGATCTGTCTGAAAAATAAACCACTGAAACACAAAAAGACTTCAGAGAAGGTCTCAGATCTGGGTCATTGCATTATTATGGAAAGCTTGCTTGCTGGCACGGAATAGGGGCAAGGCCAGGTAGGTGAAAGGGATCTGGGGGTGGGACTGTGCTGCCTACAGTGTGTTGAAGTACATATGTAACTATACACTTAGTTAAATTTAAATCTGGTTTGATTACTCCATTGAGTGCAAGTGTTGCGTGAAGTTATATCAAACTACTGGTTGTGGACTTTAACAACTTACAGAACTTGTGGGACTTCCGGCGACTTCAGCTTGTTGGGGATTTTCTGAGGTTTCTCTGTGGGTTTAAGTTATTTCTGTAAATGGAAAATAGGAATTACCATGCTTTACCATAGCGTTAAAAACCCCAAAATCTTTTAACAGCAGTCAAAACTGATTAAGAAGAAACAATTCTCAGTAAGGCATGTGTGGAGGGGGAAGTGGAGTGGGTAACGTTTGAGGGTAACACCTTCCTAAATTGGTTTCTACGTCTGCAGGTCTTGCTTTATCTTTCAAACGTGACATTCTAACGCTAGCTGTTCTGTCTGATTGTTTTGTAAGTCCTGTTAGATCTTTGTGCTCAAATCTTGTCTGAATTCTCACCGTGTGTTCTTTGTGATACTGGAACTTTGCTGTTCCAGTCAAGTTGTTCCTGTATTTGAAAGATTGATTTTTTTTCCCGCTGTTCTTTACTTTTCTTACCTATCATAGGCTGTTGCCAGTCCACTGTAATATAAAGGGTAGAATGTAATTATTCTTTTTAAATCTCTGTTCAAGAATCTTTTCCTAGTGCTGCCATTAGTGCCACTCCCGATCTTCTTAAAGAACCTTTCTATTTCTGCTGACCTCTTTGATATGGGATTATTTCGGTGTACTAACTTGGGGCTTTTAAGATAGATATCCTCTTCCTGCCGCTCTGCATCACTTGAAATCTTCAGTGTTTTCCACAGGGAAGTGCTAGATCAAGCTAGTTAATGGCACGTGAGATCTCTCTGGTTTGGAAGCCTTGTCCAAGATCTGTTAAAACTGTTACAGGATGATTGTAAAGCCATTTTACACTTCTGTTGATAGGAACAATGGATAAACTCAAAGGATTTGCTTGAAACAGCAATATAATAAGTAACTGTTGCTTATCTTTTAGTTATGCATTTTATTTTGTGACACTGTACTTGCAGAAGCTCTGTGATCAGTGGAGCTGCAAAATGTATGTGTACCGGTGTTGTCTTTTTGGTGGTGCTTGTTGGTTTTCTCACATCTATTTTTAGAATTTAGTTTGGATCAAAGAAGACAACTTTCTCTCTGTCCAGTGCTGAGTCTTGAGTCAAAGTCTGGAATACAGAAAGCAAGAATCCTAATGTCTTATATGAAAGCATACCCTAATGAAGTTACGCCTATTTATATGCAAACAAAAGGTTTTTTTGAGTGACTGGGTAGACCACTTTGCATTAGTCTGAAAATGGAATGCTGCTTTGCTTATCATCTGCTACCCAAAGCATCAGTGATGCACTGAAGTATGTAAAACACTACAGTGATGGGTAGGTTATTCTAATTGCTTTTAAAATAATTGGTATAAATGACCGAAGTTCCTTTTCATACCTTTTTCCTGACCCCAGAATTGGAAATGCTGCTTGAGAGCTGAAGAAAAAGCCCTTTAAAATAACAAATCTAATCAGAAACTAATGAGGTGATATTTTCTGGGCTTGTGCTGCCTTTTTCCTTATACTTTTTTTTGATTCTCTCCTACTTTATTTTGTTCTCATGATGACTCTTGATGTGGAGAAGGGAAAAAAGTTATCCCTTGATTGCTGGAAATGAGGAACTGGGTTTGCCGTGTATTTCATGATCCTTGACTTTCTGCTGCTGTGATTATAGCGCTCATCTGTGTAGATTCTGTAGTGTTTAGCGGCGGGCTGCGCTGAAGTCCTTTGTACAACTGGAGGCATTTAGGGGATTTATCGCATCTTCCCAGAGGCCTGTTTTCTAAATGCACATGGAAGGCTAACTACTTCTAAAGCTGTTCATTCGTTTTAACTGAATGTCCATAGCATTTCCCTTGGAGAAGAGAGGGGTATAGACATATACATAGTGAAATTTTCTATTTTCTTGTATTTAAAAAAAAAAAGCCTAATCAAGTATGGGAATGCATTAAAGGCTGATGCATAACACCTCGGTCTATCCTGTAATGGGCATCTCAACTTCAGTGGTCTGAAGAGGAGAAATGCAGTAAGTGTAAAACCTCTAGAACGTGGCCGGAGGTGATCATCAAGTTAATAAGCTCATCGATTTCTTTAAAGTCATTCTAGTAATGAATGCGACTGAGAGAAATACAACTGAAGTGCTTATGCTTGCATTTTAAGTCGAAGATACTTTTGTCAGTTTGTAATGAGGTACTTGTAGGATGTTTTTGAGATGGGTTGTTTATTGTACTTCAGACACTAGCATGGCAGAAAATTGCTAAGTTGACAAAATGCACACTCAAGACAGGAAGTTTTTGTTATTCAGCGTAGTGATGGCCTTGATGCTGAAGAAGGAAGAATCTCTAAGCCATGTCAGTACTCCTCACGTCCTGTGAGGCTACCCTTCTTAGTGGTGAACTGGATACAAGTTAGCACCGTAGTGTCTACAAAGGAATGTATAGAATGTAAGAGGATGAGGAGTTGCTGGTCAGTGTCATTGTAAGTCTGTCCCCAGTGCTCCCCCCCAGCCCCAGTGTAGGAGGTATCTTTCTTTGTAATTTATTTTCATGAATGATTTGGGGATTTAACTTACCTAAGTATTGGTTAAGAGTGTGTTTATTGCCTCAGATTATCAAATTCCAAACTTGGCCAACTATTTTTTTTAGTCAGTCACATTAAAGAGAACAATTCTCACTCTTTTTAAAAAACAAATATGATTTGGATCAGAAAGTACATACTGTTTCTTACTTGATCTTTAAAATCTCTGTAGGTTTTAGTCCTCTGTTAAACACTGCTGGAAATACGCATTTGGACTTGAAATACCCAAATATCTTTTTAGCATTGTAAGGCTGTCATACAATATAAGATTATCCCCTCTGTAATAGTGCTTTGTAGTTCTAGACATAAAATTGAAGACTTGGTGACTCTTAGTAAAGTGATTCATGTAGTTCTGCACTGAATGAAAGCGCCTGTTTCTTTAAGTAATTGAATTTAAACAAGTTCTTTGCTGTAACCTGGACTCTTACTATTTTAAGTTGTTTTTTGGGGCTTAAACTACAAGACTTCTGAGAATAACAATGCTAAGAAATACAGTCCTAAAGGATCTGCCCATGCTACTTGGGGCTTTTCCATTTTAAGGAAAATACAGTTGGTTTTGCCTTGTTGCATGTTTCTCAAGGCCCTTTAGTTTCCCTGAGAATATATAAAATAATTCAGTTATGTAGTTACTCATTTTATTATTGGCTCAAAATTTGCCAGTTTGGTGTAACTGGCTTATGCTGATCTAGGTATTTCCCCTTGGTCCCCTTGGAAATGGAACCTTAGGATCTATTTCCCTTTCTCTTTTCCCTTCTTCCCTTCATTCTGATCTTTAGCTACCAGCTTATTTTTTCTGGAGAACTAATTTAGAAAATGGTACCTTAGTGTCTAGGTCTTACCTTCATCAAGGCTGAACTGTGTTAAGCCCTTGGTGGTTCTCAACAGTCTCGAGTGCTTATTTAAGCATCTTGTGAATTTGAGTTTCATCCTTGTTTTAAATTTGGAAGGAAACAGAACTTGCTTTTTTCCGTATGCATGATTAACTTCTTTCATTCAGATTAAAATTAACCTTTTATTTTTGTTAGGTTTGAAACTGATCTGGGTAAAATCAGTTCACTGAATGTGAATGTGCAAGGGGGAAGTGGACAGTTGGTGGTGGTCATCTGGGTAGAGAGGGAAGTTAGAGTGCTTTTTTCTGGCCATATTGACTTTTTTTCATATACTGATGAAATCCTCAAATATTGGAAGAATGGAAGGAGGTTTGGTAAATGTAGCATGCACTGGCAAAGGCTCCTCTTTCTGTATTTCTCTCTTCGAATGTGAAGGAAAGTTGTGGGTGGGGGTAGATGAGCAAACTTTGATATGAGATTAAGAATAACAGGTTGTTTTAATGAAATACCTCCTCTACTCTACGAGGTACAACTTAAAAGTTACAATCTAAAAGTTTTGCTTTCATTCTAAAACTTTTCTTTGATTTCTTAGGAAAATGTTTTCAGATGTTCTTGGTCAGCTGAAAAGTTTTTAAAGCCTTGTGAAAGGAGAGAGAAGAGTTAAGGCTTATCAGCAGTCTGCTCAAAGGGCAGATTTGCTTTAGCAAATAGTTAAACAGAAAACACCCAGCAAGGTCTCAATACTGCTGTCTTGATGTCTGTATATATGAGGTATGTGTGGATATTGCTAAACTTATTAAATGTGTAAATGATTGGTGGATCCATTTTTAGGAACTTACATCAACGTGTGTGCCGCTCCTTTGACTCTTCTGTAAAACCTGCACGTTCATGTTACAGGACAAAAAAATGAATGCTTTAGAAATGCAGAGAGCTCGTAGGAAATCTGGAAGACATAACTTCCTCTTCTTGCCAAGGGGAAAATGTAAACAAAGATCCGGCTTAATTGCAGGCTAACTACTAGACTGGTTTTCTGACTAAGCCTTTCCTTTAATTGATTGCTTTTATCGTAGAGAAAGTATTTGCTGTTCCATTTGAAATAGATTTCTGTATTTTGGGGGAAAAACACATCAAATTTTGTGGGCATTTAGTTCTGGCTTTGGTGGCTGTCATGGAATCCTAAGTGTAGGTACTGAAAGGGTTGGTGTAAATTCTGAGGAATTTGGTAGTTTGTGGAAGTCTATGAAATTTGCTTGAGGAGAGGCACTGTAATACTACTGTCTTGTTACTGTGCATGCTCTTAAAATGTCTGTCTACGAACAGCTGAAATCTTTGAAGTGTGTTGCATAGGAAGATTTCTTGGCATCAGATGTTACGATATAAATGTTAGCTGTTGAAGCCAGCATGGCTTTTAAAACTTTTCTCTCTCAGAAAACCCCAACCAAAGGAGAAATCTTTTAAATAAGGATTTAAAATCTTATGTACAGCAATAACTGATCGGGAAAACGTGTAAGATCACCACGTAAGTGGTGTTTTTATACTTCAAAATTAAAATTAATTAAAAAAAATATATTGGGGGGGGGTATCCTGTGGGTTTGACCTGGAATATCAGACTTCCTCAGGGCAGCAATGGTCCATAACCAGTTGACAAGCTCTCAAATGAGTCAATTGTATAAATACTGTGTACACTGACTTCTCCAGTTCAGTTTTATATTGCTGCCTGCTTCAGTGTGTAGCCTAGAACTGAAAGAGTCTTTGGTGAGTTGTGAAAGGGTAGGGGGTAGGTAGCAGGCCAGCACCAAAACCTGAGTTTCAGCATTGCCCAAGGAGGGAGGATTCGTCTGCGTGGCGGGGCCAGACTAGAGTGACTAGTTGAGGCTGAGCCTGAGGTAAGAGGGAATTAAATTGGTGACTGCAAGGATCTAGTTTTGTGAAGCTGTGAGGCAGTGTAATAGCACGTCTGCCCTCCACACATTCATAGCTACGTGTTCCCCTTCCAGTGGTAGCTGACTGTCAGACCAACCTGCCCAACTCCCTTTTTCCTTTGTTCCCTGCCGCCCCCTCCAGCTGTTGTGTGATGGATCAGGCATCTGAAACGACTTGTGCTGTGATCATGCAATCTCTGTATGAGGGGGAAGTGGGAAAACCACTTGGCTGGAGCAGAAGAGTGAGGGGAAGGTATAGCTCCTTGTTAGTTTGACTTCAGTGGTGGTGTTGGATCATCCGGATGTATCTGTCAAGAGCTGACAGGCAGGAAGACTTGCATATACAGTTAGCTTCTCGCCATCAGCAGCTTGCTGGTTTGAGGAGAACACATCGGCTTGTCTTTCTTTTTTCTTTTTCTCCACATGACTAATACCTAGGTGTGTGCATTCTGTGACTGCAAACTTAAAATCTTCCAGGCCTTCAAAAAAGCAACCCCTGCCCCCCTCAGTGTGGACATCTTCACTAGCAATGGCTGCCGTCTGAGGGGTTGTTAACGAAGGCCTCGCTGAGGACAGGAGCAAACTGTACAAGCACAGAACAGAAGTAGTACACACCAAAGAAGAAGCTGTGGTTCAGCTCACTGGGTACTGTGACAGCTTGCAAGTGAAGTCCTTGTGGTAGTTGGCGCTACGTACATTGCCTGTTTCTGCTAGGACTGCCCTTCATTTGTGGACAACTTGAAGGGAATCTTTCCTACTTCTAATTTCTTAAGAGCTCTATAGAAAAACTACTGTACTGTAAGAGGGTTTTTGTAGCTACTCTCATTAAGATGCTTAAATTTAGTGACAGATGACTGAATGGGGACATGGCAGTGCTATCCTTTAAAAGCAGAGCTGCTTGCAGTTGCACCAGAGGATCAGGTAAAAACAAACAAGGTCCTGTCGGGTCCCTGATAATGGGGTTGTTCTGGGGCTTCACGAGTGTTTGCTGCAGTGGAAGGGGGATAGCTCTGCCATAGGAATGAGTATATGGGACTGGGAATGTTTATTTTTGAAGGCCATGCCAACTGGCTGTTAGTCAAACCATACGTCATGTTTGGCTGTGGGGAGTGAACAGCCTTTTGGCTACTTCTTGCTGTTCTTCCCCCTCTGACGTTCCCTTGGTTGTTCACCGATCTGGTGCAGGGAACCAGCTGCATCAGAGAGAACTCCTGCAGAAGAGGTTTCCCTGGCTTCATTGGTGACAAAATGGAGGAGCTTCACGATTAGGGCAATAGGAGCTGAGGTGAGTGCTATTGAAGAAACATGTGGAACCCCAGTGCCAGTGAGACAGCTTTTTGGTTTTTTTTACATATACTGAATTGTATGTTTTGAATCAAGATTGGAACTGTTTTGGTTGCATCTAAGACTCATCGTGGCTTGTGACTATTATTGTAGAAATTCGATGTAAACTGTAGCTTCAATGTCAGTTTTATGTGATTTTTCTTTTTCAATTTTTGTTGCTTTTCCTTGTTCAGGAAAGGATTCATTATTTTATAAAATACCTGCTGTGTCTCATGAAAAGGACTGGACTAGATTACCTTTTGAGTTCTTACCAGTTTTTTCTGTGTTCTAGTTTCCAGCTTTTGTATTGTAAATAGGTGGATCCATTTGCCCTGAAGACATAAGATTATGCTAGCAAGTGATACTTCAAACTCTTCTTGTATCAAAGAGCAGAGGCTGCACAGGTCAAGTATGTTGTTGTGTGAGGAGAAAAGGATGCACGGGGAGGATGGTTTTCAGAACAGAATGAATGGTGGTGTATTAAGAAGGATGTAGAGAAAAATGTTTTTGAGTATATGGCAATACTGGTAATGGCTTTTCTGGCCACAGGAAGAGGTTTTCAGTGGAAGTAATTGAGTTCCATGTTGTCCCGTCACCAGGCGTCTCATAGAGCCATGTGCAGAAAGGAGGAGGATTATGCAGAGACACTGAGGTAATGAGCAATGATGTTGGTAATGGCTATGAGCAACAGAAATACCGCAAGATGTTGTTACTGATGCAGTGGCTGACCGGCAGGATGATGTGTCAATTGCAGCCAAAGACTGTAGAGATCAGTGAACAGAGTACATCCATGCGGGAAGGCCAATCAGTATGTGGGTCCAAGATTTTTAGCGTGCTTCAACACTGTGGTGCTGGGGTTAGTGTTTGGAAAAACCCCAAGTAGTGTCATCACCAGACTTCTACCTTTCCTGTTAAGACTGTGGTAGTTAATAAGGAAGCTAAGCATCAAAATGATGCTGTTCTTGAAGGTGAAATGAAAATGACAAATTGTAAGAGAAGATGGATGCTGCTGCTTGTTATATCAAAGCAGGTAGGTGCAGAGCATGGTATTTCAGATTGCCTCACTAGTAACTTTAATGTGCTCTCAGAGGAAGTATGTTCTTAGAGGAAATGTAGTGAATGTAAACTCTGTGCTGGATTTAAAAGCACTATTGTGTACAGGAAGCTCTGAGATCCTAATTCAGAGTAAATGGCTTTCTGTGAAATAATTGGGCCTGGAGAAAAGGGAAAACATCTCTGGTATGAGGAGACTGTAGGGTATATCCCACTGAGATGGTACCTGATGTGAGAAGGCAGCAGTGCTAAAATCCAGAGACAAATCTTCCATATGGCTGGAGTTTGAGCCAAGATTTCCCTGTCTTAGTAGACTTGCTAATTTAAAACAGCATCTTGTGTTGTAGCTGGGTCACAGCTCGAGCAAGAGGAGGAGTTCCCTTTCTGGATGAAACAAGGATCTTTATGGGGATGTCTCAAAGAACATAGAATAGAACCACGTGAATTGTGGAAACTGCACAGGCTACCTGCCGTTCCTCACAAAAATACCAGTCCTGTTGACAGATGGGCTACCTGAGTAGAAAGACTTTGAAATACACTGCATAAAGGTTCTTACTTTTGCTCCACTGCTACTTTTTCTTTAGAGGAAGAAAAGACACGGCCTGAGCACATGGCTGAGGGTACCTTTCATGTGTACTGCTGCACTACAGGACAGGCAGTATCATGGAGAGAGTGGGAGGCAGTCTTCCAAGGCAGGTTCAGTCCCAGTCTCTGAAGCTGAATTTAGCTGAAACTTAAGTTGCTGCCTGGCAAGATAACTGAATCTTGTCCAGAACTTCAATACAATTAAAGCTTGCTCTATTTTTTTATTTAAAATGTCTGATCCGTTCTTTGAGATACTTTGCAATGTGGAGGTTCCTCTTTCTGTCTTAAACTGCTGAATGTGTTCACAACATGTTTATTACACCAAACAGGACTTCCTTTTCTTTTAAAACAAAAAACATCAACAAAAAGCAAACGTTTTTATTTGCTTAGAATAAGTCTTCTGAAAAACCTTTAGACAACTCAAAATGCAATATTATGTCAGTGTAACATGCAATTACTCTAGATGGGCTAAAATGAATTATTCTCATTTTTTCCCTGTAAATAGGCATGTTCATAGCTAATTATTCTGCTCAGTGATATTGATAAAGATTTAGTGGATAGGATTTCTCTGATATTCTTGCAAGGTAGTTTTAATGATGCTTTGTGTCTGAATCAGATTCATGCTCATTTCAAGTGAACTTCTAAAAGTGGAAAATCATTGAAGGATACAAGCAGTTACTTTATATCAAGAGGCAGTAAGCAACTTCTTGCTGATTTTGCTAAAAGAAGTGTTTTGAATTAAACTTCTGGAACATTAGGTACGTCTGTCTTGTGAGTATCATCAATCAGACTTCTGGTAAACTAGTAGGTGCTTGCAACCAGCTGGAAGGATCAGTGATATGTAGAGATCAAGGTTCATATTTCAGTATATAAAAATATTTAAGTTGCTTGGGAGGAACTTCCTGTTCCGTGTGGCATTGTACTGTTGTAATTCAATTACTGCGTTTTATCTCTAAGTGGAATATAAAGATAGGTATATTTAGGGGAATATAAAGATGTTTAAGTCCGGCGCCTCTTCAGCACGGCTAGTGGTTCAGCCAGTCGCTACCCACATGTGACGTTACTGAGTTGCTTCTGGGATGTGACACGTTCACACTGTGCTCTGAATTGCTTTGCTGATCATAACAAGCCTACTGAACATCGTTTGCAAGACAGTACTGAAGAGATGGCTTTTTCTGTACTTTGTGTCTTTTCAACTGCCTGAATGCTTCTCAATGTTTTCATTTTTTCTAAGGTATGCATATCTTCAAGGCTACACGCCTTTATACTTGATTTGAATATAGTTCTTTTAACTTTCACTTTGATTCCTCAGAGGACGTGTTGAAAAGTAGTACAGGTTATATTATTTTTTCTAAAGCTGAGCCCTGAGAGTCTCAATAGGTCTAGAAATAAAAGGCAAGGTCTACTGTGGGTTTTTTGCGTCCTTCATTTTAAAATATCTTCTTTTTTTAATGGGCAAGTATAGTACTTTATGGAAAAGAAAATGCTTTAAAATTCATGCTTAACTTCAAAAAAGGGTTCTTTGTGATAGCTGGAACACGTGATCCGAAGCAAAGAACCAACCAATGCAGTCACTTTCATGATCTCGTTATATCTTGCCCTTTTGCGCTTGTAACTGCTGACATGGCTTAAGGTCTGGTGTTTGCTTAGGTTTTTTTCCCCATGCAGTAAATAATGAAATAATTTTTTTTTTTAGATTAAAATCATGAAAAACATTATTCATTCCTCACTTTTGTACAGTCCTAATCCAAACTAGAAACTTTCAGATGTATTAGCTACAACTTACTATTGTATCATCCGTGTATTTTTGAGTAATGAAAGGCTGATTGCTTGACTAGAATCAAAAAAAAAATCAAAAAGACTTCTGCGTGGATTTGCATATGTGTCAGGCTATAAACAGTTGGTCCTTCAAAATTTCAGTTGTTTTCTTTGAAGAGAGAATTACTTACCAGTTACACAGTTTATTTGAGATATACTGTCCTAGGTGCATTCAGTCCTTGAGTGTGTGTGCTCCCAGGATTGGAGACTTCCAGCCTTGGCAAAATCTGCAGGTATGGCAGTACCTTGAGTGCCTCATGCATGGAGTAAGAGGTGGGTGTGAATGAGTAATACCTGGTGCCTCTCAGCTCCTCTTCCTTGGAGCACCCCCAGGGAGGATAGTAGCAAAACGAGGTAGATAGTAAGTGCGCATCTGAACAAACGGCTGCGACTCCAAGCAGAAATAAGCAACTTTTCTTCATGCTTAAGTTGCTGGCTGGTAATTCCAGTAGTGATGCAGTGTAATAACTGTTGTGGCCAGGGCGGCTGTGTTTGGAGCCTCCCCGGGTGGATGGGAGCAGTAGAACCATGCTGCTGAATACGGGATTGTCATTGTGCTCCTGAGCATGGCTCGGTGCTCAAGTGCCCATTGCCAGCCTGCTGCGCCGTGTCTGGAGGCAGGTTCAGGCAAGCTGATGAACATGGACCCTAAAAGTTTGTCCTTGCTAAAATTTAATTGAAGTCCTTCCTTACTGGGATTTGCCCTTTTGATTGGTGTGTGCTTGGGTTGGTTAGTTGAGTTTTGTGCAAAAAGGGACCTGTTTGCTGCTGGATGTTGTCATCTCATCTGACATCCTTTCTGCTTCCTTTCTGCTAGAAGGGAACTGTTGGGGCAAAAGAGCAAAGCAGTCTTTGGCTAAATGAAAATGTAAATAAATACGAATAAGGTATGTTTGTATTGTCTGTTACTAGTAGTGAATCTCAAATATGTGAAAGTATAAAACCTGAAAAACAATGATGGTACAAGTATGTACATATGCTTGATATGATTTCTGAATTTTTTCCCTAGGATTATGCTATTTCATAATCCTGTGGCAACAACTGCAGAAGAAATACAAAAAGGTCTTTAAGTTTTTTTTGGTGGTGTGGGAGGATGTCTTTGGGTGTAGAATGTGTTGTAACACTCTCCACCTTGCCCTTTATTCCACTGGGATCTAATTAATATACAGAAACATTTATGAAAGCTTTATATTGAGTGATGACTATAAGCAATGTGTCATGTTAGCCGAAGTCCATTTTGTACACAGATTTTTGTTAAACCAAAATTCCCAATCCAGGAATTTTTGGCTGTCAGCCCAGGTACCTCAGATGCAAATCCTTTAAGGTTCTTAAAATCTTAAGTTCAGTTTGGCAAGTTTTGTGAAGACTGAAGAATTTAATTCAGGTACTAAGACTTAATTAGATCTATGGTTTGTGTGTTTTTTTTGTTTTATTATTTTTTATTCTCTAAGTATCAGTTTAATTTGGAAGTCACTTCCGTGTTTTCAGTAGCATTTGAAATAATTCTGGCTCCTAAAGCTTTCTGGCTTCATATAACACAGTTCATCTACTATTTACTGCATTGCAGGCTTTTTTTTTTTTTGAACAAGAACTTTGACATAGTTTAACCTTTTTCTGTGTACACGTATACAGAAAAACAATCCACATCTGTTTGTGTGTCACTGTTCTCAACAAGAGATCCTGTTTCAGTAGGTCAGCAGATCTTGAATTTAGTCTTGGTAATGTGTACGTTCACATGGATATGAACTGTACCACTCAAGAAGAAGTTCACACGATAGTAGTTCTTAAAAAATAAATCAGGATTCTATTCTGAGACTAAAATTAGATGTAATTGTTTAGTTAAGCTGAAATAGGAAGCTTTTGGTATTCAAGATAACATCTGCAAGGAAAGATGAAATCTTTCCTTTGGCAGCTAAGTATCTAATTATTTGGCATTGTTTCTTTGTTTTTCATTAATTTTCTTCTGCAGTGCTCTTTAACTATGGGGAACCGGCATTCTTGATTTGGCATATTGCATGCTGAGACGTCTTTACATCCATATGGGGCTCAGCAGGTACATGCAAGACTGATTTCTGTGCAGGTAGGCTGGGTTTAGTGTGGAGGCTAAAGTGGATTCTGGGGGAGGGAAAGAAACCCTACTGTATGCACAAGTGGTATAAGAAGTATGCCTTGCTGGCAGAAAAGATGCCGCTCTGGCTATAGTAGCTTAGTTCTCTGAAGCTCTTTCTTTTTCTACTTGTGCTTGTGTGATGCCATAAGAAGCCAACTGGTAACTGATACTGCTTAAAAATTGAACTTTTTGTCAAGGTTGCTTTTAATGCATGGGTCAGTTTTCTTGCTCACTGAATATTTGAGCCAGAACAAATAAGGTAGGGAAAGTGGATTTGAGGATGAACAACATAAAGCAGGGCTTCTTCCAGGACAGCCCTCATTGCTGCCAGCTTAAGTTGTTTGGGTTCTGGGTTATACAGCGTTACCTTGTAAAATCTAGAAATGTAATAAAAATTCAAAGACTACATTTTCAAGTGATACACAACATTAAGGAGAGTAGTGGTGTTAAACTATGATCAGTTTAGAGCTATGTGCCACAGTATACCCTGTAACTAACTGGAATGTTTGAATTTGAGAAGCAAAATGTCCTCAAGATGTCTGTTACCGTCTACTTGACCACTCAGTGCATGGTTAAATTAGAAAGGACACACCAGAAATTGTGGCATACGTAAATGGACAGAATGGCTGACCATAGTGCCTGTTCTGCTTAAATGCATTGAATTCCTCCTTCACTGAAATTGGCATATAGCTTATATACATATATTTTTATATATACAGCTTTAATGTGACACTTTTTTTACGTTGTCCTACATTTTGCAAAATTACTTGTTACATATCTTATGTTTAGTGAGTGAATTCATTCTGCATGGTATTCACTTGTGTTTAATGTGTAACAATGCTTTTGTGCCTTTTAATTAAATTATATATCAGACATTTTATGAGCTTTTTATAGTTTTCACATTCTTCTGTATTTTGTAAATTCAGACACTGAATGTCTAATGCATTGAATTATTGCGTATACTCTTTGATCATGTTCCTTACCCATCTTCTGGGGCATGCTTCTTGCCAAGTGGAAGAAGACGTGAGGTATTAACTTCAAACCTGAGAGAGACTTGGACTACACTTTTTCCCGTGCCAGGAAGAATTGAAAAGTATTAATAGGCATCTAATGGACGAGTTCACATCACAACTGAACACAGAAGCAGAAAGTAGAATAGCAATGACGTTATTGCAGGACTCAGTCCAAATGAACTAAGTCCAATTTTCCCAGAGAAAAGGGAAGTTGTTGGGATATCTACCCAGGATGCTGGCTATTATTTGTGATACAGTTGCCTTGCAGTTTGAATTCCAACTCTTATTGCTTGTACTAAATGTAACTGATTCCGTATAGAAATGGAAGTAAAATCTATGCAACGCAGCCTGTAGGTACACAAATCAGTTGAAGTGTCACTTTCAGTGAAAGTTGTTTTCTGTGTTTTTCCTTAAGTCCATGGAGATTTTCTTGTGTGGAGAAGAGGTCTGCATCCGTATGGGCATGGTTATCCTAGAATAACTAGCTTATTTTTATGTGTGGATGGTGGTGGGGAAGAACATTGCGTAAGACTGAACTAATCCAACAGCTTGTGTTTGCTGAGATTTGCTGGCGTTAGCAGGTGTGATGCTGCCCGTTCTGTGCACGCTCTGGTTCTCGTTTCATACTGAGCAGGCTTATCTCACCAGGCAAGCAAAATTTTTTTATTTTTCCATTTCCTGACCTGTGGTGAGCTGAATCTGCGTAGAGATAAGGTCGAGAAAAGCACCAGCTTACAAGCACTTGAGGAGACATTGACAGGTAGCTGGGGAGGGCAGGCACGGCAGCTCCCCCTTTCTGTGCTCGCGAGCCTGCAGACAGGCTGCAGTTGGCATACGCAATACCAGTAAAGCTGCTGTGTTGTGATGGTCTTCTGCCTTTGCAGAGGTTGGCTAGGGGTAACAGGCTGCAACTTTGTGAGGCAGACCTGGGCTGTAAGCCCTTCACGGTAGGGATTGTGCCTGTACGAAATGTCTGTCGCGAGGCGTTGTGGTTCCTTTCTGTAAGCACCTGGTGACCACAGAAATGCCAGATGGCCTGCTTTGAGGAACCTTGTTCTGTGGCATCAGATGGCTGGAAAGCACGCACCCTCTTCGTAATGCTTCGGTGCCGTGCCAGTGTCTCACCTCTTCGCATTGCTACATCTCTAAGCCAGGTTTCCAAACCTGGCTCTGCTCTTCTTCCTCATGTAAGCAGCCCTTGTATGTTGCGACACTTGTTGTTTTTCCCCCCTATGCCTACAGCAATCTGAAGCCTCTCACTTTCTGCTCCTCGAGATGGATCTGTTTTGCATGCTGCGTTTGTGACTAAGAAGCCAGGTGTGTGTGTCTAGCTAGGATCATATCTCACCTCTGCAGCATCATGGTAACTCCCACTTCTAAACGCATGCCAGAAATACAAATTATTAAAGCAGGGAAAAGAGACCAGGTGCTGCAACTTCCTTGAAACACATACTCTTGTGTGGTACTCAGCTGTCCAATCTGGCATGCCAGAGTTGTGCTGAGAAAGAGGATAAGGTTGGTAGCATATAGTAAGTATAGTTACACCTGTACCAGCCTGGTGGAATTTAGCTACATGTTCACAATATTAAATCTGAACCGAATTGAGTCTAAAAAATTCTGAGGGTAGACTTTACCTTAGAATTTACGGTTCTTTCTGACCTGTCCATCTGTTTGTGTTCTTGATGGGGGTGCACACGCTCAGTTGACTAAAAAGGAGCTCTTACTGTGATAACTCTCACTATGCAGTATTAATATTTCAGTGCTGTTAACATACAAACAAGCGTTTTCTAATTTATTTTTATGTACGATGCAAGTCCTTGTTCAGGTTTCTTCAGAACTGACTTCTAAAATGTTTTCAAATGCCTAATAAAGAGTAGATTAAACTTCGGGTTTGTTATAAATGTTCATTTAGGTAATGAATACATGCCTTATTTTGACTATTAAAAACCTACTTCTAGCTACTAGTCCCAACTTGAAAAGAAGAACTGAATGAGAACTACACAGCTGGTGTGAAATCAGAATGCAACTGAAAGCAGTTATGATGGTACAACCTTCAACAAATTGGCTTATTCTGCTTTCCCAGTCATTGTAATTGAATTAGGGATGTTTATAACAATGTGTGAATGCATCAGTATGCATGTAAAGTCTTTCTTCGCATAGTTAAAGGAGCAGCGCTAGTCTAGTCTAGACCATCCCCTGCTTGAAGACTTCTGAGCTTGCTAGCCATCCTGTTCCTTGTTGCAGTTTGTCATACTGAATTGTGAATGGCTTGGACATTACAGATTTCAGGAAAAATGTTTTTTGATCTTGGTTTAATCCTTCAAACAGAAAGTTATCTTTAAAAATAAAACCTCAAACATGTTCTAGAAACACCGTGTGCTGGAGGCTGAGTTTGTTCTAAATCATGTAATATCTACGAAAAACAATTGTTAAAGTAACTTATTGGTGTTTTGCTTTTCAGAAATGGAGGAACAGAATGCTGGATCTGGGATTGAAGATTTATAAAGGATTATGGGATTATACATTGAAGAGCCAGCAGGCGGAATGCCTGAGTGACTGAAGAAAATGGGTGCTAATGCATCTAACTACCCTCACTCATGTTCCCCAAGGGTAGGGGGAAATTCACAGGCACAACAGACGTTCATAGGTAAGTCTCTTCGGTTATCTTGTTGCTTATATAAATGGCTCTCTGGATTGTATATAAACTGGATTTAAATTCTTTGCAGTAATATTATGCCTAGTTTTTATTTTCTAGGTCATAAGTTTGAATCTGTTCAAGCTCAGTAGTGTGTGAAATTTGGTACTGTTCAATATCTGTTTGGTGTACATACGCAATGAGTTGGTCTGCCAGTTGCTAGTAAACAGCTGCTAGGTTATTTATTTAAAAAAAAGTGTTTTTGTGAAAATTCAGCCATACACACTAGCTCTTGCTGTTTGAAGAGCAGTTGCTAACTGTAAATAGTATTTACCATTTTACATTCTTCCTCAGATTTTCAGTGAAACTGTTAGAGCGCAGAACACTCCTGATCATCAGTGCTCCCTGTAGTATTGGCATTGTGTCTGTAGGAGAGTGAATTACTTCCTCATTGCCAGAAAGGTTATCTCTGCTAATAAACCTGTTCAAGTAACAAGCAGTCTGGAAGATAACTTCTCCTTCTGCCCTTTTCCTGTTTCTGCAAATTGGGGTGAGGAGAGGGGAGTTACTTCTTGTTTATAATACCGTCAGGACAATAAAGTACCTTGCTTAAGTAGAAACTTGAGTAGATGTGCTCTTAAACTACCTTCTCATCCCAGTCATAACTGGGGCAGGTACCAACTTTATATGCTTTTCAGTCTAGCACAAAAAGACCTCAGTGTAGATCTAAGTACTGTCACACTATAAATAATAATTACATGATGAATCTAAAAGAAGACACTACTTCAGAAGATAATCGAGTTTAGAAAAAACAACACCCTGACAGCCTGAAGAATGATCTTAGCAGTAAATAACATAAATACTTTATAAACACATTTCTCCTTTATGCCTTGGCTTGCAACAGTGAATAAGTAGCTAATGATATGCAGTGTTACTTCTATTTGTAATCACCACTGAAAGCGCAGTGGAATTCTTAGAGGAAAAATAGACTTGCTTTGTAATTTTTTTTAATCTCAGCTTTTGTGACATTCCTAACTTTTGGAGATCTGAGTAGGGGACAGCACACAAGTTCTTGTATGTGAAAGTTTCTTCTCTGGATTAAAATTGGGTGTGCTAGTAGCATGTCAAGAGAACTTTTACCACTAACATCTTGTACGTTCCATAGTATGTTGTACTATGCTGTAAAGTCCTCCTAAAGGCTTAGTTAAGATACACTGAAAATACATTAAGAGTAGTAAAAGAAATATCTCAATTTATATCTATGTTCTTCCTAAAATTGCGGCCAAGACTTTTTCAGTGCACATCTTGGTGGGTTTTTAATCTGCCTTTATATTGAATGAAGAGTAACCCTAGCAGATCTGCATGCCCAAACATCACTTGAAGTGTTTATAAGAGGCGGAGAAAGTTCCAAAGGCTTCATCAAATTCCCTGGGAACTTTGTCCTTTGTGTGTGGAAGGTTTTCACGATGCTCTTCGATATTAAAACCCAAATAGAAATCTATTATTTAGTATGCTGCAAACTTACGGATTCCCATTACCTAATGAAAATTGGAGTTGAGGCTTTTTTGAGGAAGGTTTATAAGCATGTGATTGTATCATCTTAAGCAACGAAAATGAGTGTTCTGATATTTAAAAAAACAAAAAACAAAACAAAAAAAAACCCGAAATCTTCTGGTATTATGGTGGCATGTACACTAGTAGTATAACTGTGCTACCTGTGACACTGGCATATATCCCTTCTTTCTCCCTTGTGGTGGTTGGCTATTTCTTGACTCTTGTTGGATGGCTGGCTTGTTGTAACTGTCTCAGTAGAAAATAGATGTCCTAAAATTGATAGATGAGATTTTAATCACTTGTCAAAGTAATCATGTTTTTGTTATACATGAACTTTTACAGTTTCATTATGTAGAAGGCATAAGGTGTACATATTTGCAGTTATGCTTTTGGGCAGCACGAAGACTGGTGGTGTAAGAGCATGATGTGTATTAGTTGCCTTCTTTCTGGAAACTGGATTCAGACCTGTGGGTTTGTTTAGACATGCTGCTTTGCCATTAAAATTGCACCATGCTACAGTATAAATGTAGGATGAACATTGAAAGCAGAGAACTGATCTAACAAAGCACGGTGTTTTCATAGTGTGACTTCCCATGTTAGTTAAATCAATGCTAAATTTGCTTGCAGATTTCAAAGAGGAGCTAAATCAATACAAATGAAGTGCTCCCTGCAAAAAATACTTTTGTTTTAGCAAAGGCTTAACTAGTCATTCTCTTGCTGTTTTGTCTACAGCATTCAGAAGGAGGATTTCACACCATTTTCTAGGGTGGTACATCTGTTCAAGATGTTTGTTTTTTATATACAGCTCTATAATTAGTTCTTAACGTGTAGGCATGCAGAGGACTTGACAAATCCCATTATTCATTGTCAAGTGCCCTAGTAGTTTCTCTTGGCAGGCATCTGTTTGTTATAAATATTTATCTGTTCAGAGCTAGACATGGTCTAGGGGCATGAAGTAGCTATTGCTTTTTAACAACGTTTAATCATAGAATTGTTTAGGTTGGGAAAGACCTCCAAGATCACCAAGTCAACCATTAACCTAGCACTGCCAAGTCCACCACTAAACCCTATCCCCAACACCTCATCTACACGTCTTCTGAATACCTCCAGGGATGGTGACTCAACTGCTTCTCTGGGCAGCCTGTTCCAATGCCTCACAAGCCTCTCAGTGGAAAAAAAAAAAAAATTCCTAATATCCAACCCAAACCTTACCCTGGCACAACTTGAGGCTGTTTCCTCTTGTTCTATTGCTTGGTGCTTGGAAGAAGAGACCGACCCCCCACCTTGCTACACCTCTTTTAAGTTAGGTGTAGAGAGCAATAAGGTCGCCCCTGAGCCTCCTCTTCTCCAGACTGAACAACCCCAGCTCCCTCAGCCGCTCCTCATAGGACTTGTGCTCCAGGCCCTTCACCAGCTTCGTAGCCCTTCTCTGGACACGCTCCAGGACCTCAATGTCCCTCTTGTAGTGAGGGGCCCAAAGCTGAACACAGTACTCGAGGTGCGGCCTCACCAGAGCTGAGTACAGGGGGACAATCATTTCCCTGGTCCTGCTGGCCACACTGCTGCTTCTTATACAAGCCAGGATGCTGTTGGCCTTCTTGGCCACCTGAGCACGCTGCTGGCTCATGTTCAGCTGGCTGTCAGTGAGCATCCCCAGGTCCCTTTCAGCAATACTAGACTTCCGCCTTTTATTGTAGAAGAGGGGAGTAAATTCTTTCTTCCGACTTCTAATGACAATGTCTCCTGAAGGAATACAGGTAGACCCAAAAGAGGCTTGTCAAAACTTTCTTTCAGGGATGCTGAGCCACCAGCTGTTGGGAATCCAGAGAGGCTGTGCTAGTGCATCTCCTCTTCTGCATCTGGAGAAAAGCAGTTGCCACAGCTCTATTAATAGCAGTGCTTTATCTAATTGTAAGACTTACTAGTGCTGTTTGCAGTGCTTCTGAAGTTAAATCCTCTATGTAGCTCAGGGTGTGCATAGGTTTGAATGGTATTTTAGTGTCTTGTGGTGATTCATGTGCAAGTAATACCTGATGGCAGCCTTCGGGGAAGAGAGAAATTGAGACTTCTGGTGTCCTAGTTTTTTGTTTAGCAGAATGTAAGGGAATATTGAATGTACTCAAATTTGCCATTAGAATCCAACATACTTGAAATAGTAATGAGCTGGCTTGTTCCCTCAGAGCAGCATCGTTACAGAATGTCCAAAGTGTAGTTACTTTTATTGTGAAATGTAATCTATACTCTTTAAGTATGGTGAAATTGTAGGCTCATCTCTATCAGCAGGAGGCTGAATGTCCACTTTTCTATTGTAATATCTATTATATAGTTTAGAAGGAATATTGCAGATTTTACGACGTGATCTCTTTGAAGTAGTTTTGAGTTACTAGTCTTTTCATTTAAATTGACTTGAATGTCTTGAAATTTCAATATGACTTACAATATGTTGCCTGATTGAGCGAAATTTAATGTAGCATGGCTAAAATAGTCTTTCGTCAAAGAAAGTAAAGTTCCTTCCCAAAACTTTCACTAACAGGCGAATTGTAAAACCATTACACGGCATGATTTGGGAAGTTTTTATTAGCTTGGCAGAAAAGCCGGTGTATAGGGTTACTTAAAGTTATTGAGGCTTAAATAATGAAACAATTTATGGTTTTATTAAATTGCTAGATTTGCCGTGTTCTCAGATACAACTTTGATTTGCTCCTGTCTTTTTCAAACTTTAAAAAAATATCTATCTGAAATAATGTGGTAACTAAAACTGTACTTCAACAGACTGGCCCATAACGTCAAAATAGCATCACATCAAATCTGCCTGGAACAAATGGAACTGAGAGACAGACAGGTGACTGAAACAAGTTACAGAAGGCCACACAAACTGTGGTGGTTGGACATGCTTTGAACTTAAAAATCCACAACAGGTAGTGAAGTTACACAAGTGTAGTAATAGAAACCTATTAAATGTTCCCAATAGAAATATTTACAAATATATTTCAGGTTAACAAAGCCTGTGATTGCTATCGATCTTTATGCCATTTGGAAGTGTCTTATTTTGGTATATTGTCTGGAAGATGTTGGTTTGGTGTACTTCTTTTTTCCTGTCAAGTCTGCATTTTCTACCATCTGTCTCAGAATGAAAACTCTGTAAATTAAATTAGAAAATAGCCCTTTACCCAGTGAGTCATAGTTCTGTTTAAACTATAGTTTTAATTTTTTTATTAAAACTTTAATTCAGTTTTCCATTGCTTCTAAAAATGTGAATCCTAACTTCTTTTCTTACTATCTGTGTTATTGTATACGTAGCTAACATCAAAATGGCCATCAGCAAATGCTCTTTTAGGAGAACAGGTCAGGAATGAAATGCAAATAATGTTGGGGGAAAATCTATTTTTCATGGCAGGTTTGGATCACAACGTAATTTACATGTAAATGATCTTCGATGAAAAATGACATGCATTCTTTAATTGCATAATACTACTTTCAAAGGAAATCTTTACTAAATTAAAGTTTGCACGTTCCATATCGTTTTTAATGGGGTGTACACACAAATTGGCATCTGCTCTGTGGAAAGGATCCCTTTTTGTGATTGATTTTCAGCACTACTTAATTATCACATGCAGGATTTCTATTTTCTTGTTAAAATCTGCATCAAAATTGGATTAATTGTCCTTAATTTTCTTGACAGTTTTGGTACTGTGTTCTTATTTTTGTTTTTTTTTCCCACCCTTTTTCCTTGTGCCTCTGTTAGGTGTTTGATGCAAAGTATGCTTTTCTTGTTGAAACAACAGTGCTAGAAGAACAGAATTTGAAAATTACTCTGGAAGATGAGGGGAGCTCACAGCTACTGTGAGACTACTGTTTCATTAAGTTCCTACAAGTTTTTTTTAAAAAGGCTGTGTTTTTGCATCTCCTAGAGCTAGTACAATGAAGCTTGTAACGTTATGACCACAGTTCTCTCTTCCTGCTTTGATAAGTGTGCCGTGTGCAACAGAGGTACATCAACTGGCACTGCCTGGCTCTTAGAATTGAGAAAATGAAGCTATAAATTTTAATAATTCAATAACTTATTATTAAAGTATAAACTTCATAATAAATATAAGCTTATTAGATGAAGAAAAAGGCTTTCTGTTCTTAATAGCCAGAAAAGGATTCAGTCAGGTTTTCAACTTGTTGAATTATCTTATGTGTGGAGAAGGAAAAACTGTTAACTTAGAGACACTGATGGACCGCTTGAATATTACAGACCTTTCTTTTAAAGAATAAATGTGTTTAATTTTCTTCCTTTTGTTTTGCCTTCAGGGACATCATCCTACTCTCATCAAGGTTATGGCTGTGAATCAAAGCTGTATAGCCTTGACCATGGCCATGAGAAACCTCAAGACAAGAAAAAGAAAACCTCTGGCCTTGCCACCCTCAAAAAGAAATTCATTAAGCGTCGGAAATCTAGCCGATCTGCTGATCATGCCAAGCAGATGCGAGAACTCCTCTCAGGCTGGGATGTCAGAGATGTTAATGCATTAGTAGAAGAATATGAAGGGACGTCAGCCTTAAAAGAACTTTATCTACAAGCTAATTTAGCAAGACCAGAAGCCAGGACGCTACAAAAAGACATGGCTGAACTTTATCAGTACAAATACTGTACCGATGTAGACTTAATATTTCAAGAAACTTGTTTTCCTGTGCATCGTGCGATATTAGCGGCAAGATGTCCGTTTTTTAAGACGCTGCTTTCTTCCTCACCAGAGTATGGGGCAGAAATAATAATGGACATCAACACAGCTGGCATTGATATGCCTATGTTTTCTGCTTTGTTACACTACCTTTATACGGGAGAGTTTGGAATGGAGGATTCAAGATTCCAAAATGTTGATATCCTCGTGCAGCTTAGTGAAGAATTTGGAACACCAAATTCCTTAGACGTTGACATGCGTGCACTGTTTGATTATATGTGCTATTATGATGTGGTTCTAAGCTTTTCATCCAACTCTGACTTAGTTGAAACTTTTGGTGGAAGTCAGAACTGTCTAGATGAAGAGCTCAGAGCTCACAAAGCTATTATTTCATCACGATCTCCATTTTTTCGCCACTTGCTGCAGAGGAGGATACGAACTGGTGAAGAAATCACAGACCGAACTCTACGAACTCCAACTAGAATTATATTGGATGAATCTATCATACCAAAAAAGTACGCTAAGGTCATCTTGAACTGTATGTATACAGATGTGGTGGACCTCTCAGTTTTGCACTCCAGCCCTTCAGTGGGCAGTTTAAGTGAAGTTCAGGCTCTTGTAGCAGGAAAACTAAACATGACTAGGGCTGAAGAAGCTATGGAGCTTTACCACATAGCACTGTTCTTGGAGTTTAACATGCTTGCACAAGGTATGTACGTAATGCTGTCCTCTCTACAGAATAAATGACCTTATTTAAACAATTTTTTTTAATCTTGAGAATCAGAACTGTTTGGGTTGGAAAGGGCCTTCAAGATCATCTAGTTCTAAGCCCCCTGCGATGGGCAGGGATGCCTTCCACAAGACTAGTTAATTGTGAATAGCTTAAATGTCAAACTTGGTTAAGAAAACATGAATGCTAAATGTCAGTATGAAAAGAAAAAATGTACGTTTCTGCAGTAGTCCAAACAGTAGTTTAAAAAGAAAGGAGGGGAGGAGGTATGGGTTTTTTCGCTTTGGTCCGTTTGAGGAAATCAACCTTCTTCACAGTCATACCTGTATGGAAGCCAGTATTAAACTGTCAGTGAAGCTTTGTCTCCTGTCCAGCTGTTGCTTTCTCTTCACAGTGCCTTTCAGTAATTCCCGTCCTACCTCAGCAGTAGGAGCAGGGTGTGCAGTGGGTATTATGCTTGCATGCCCTCTGCTTTCAGAAGGGGAAGAATAGGAAACACTTGCTCGAGTTTCTGCGCTGTGCTCATAGTCAGATAAAATAGCCTTCTGCAATGAAACTTGGAGTTCTATTCACTCATATTTGTAGTGCATCTTTTTTCACAATGTTAAGTGAAGAAGACTACGGTTATTGTACATTTACATTTAAATAAGGAAGTATAAATAGGAGCAGCCTGTGGGATCCAGGGGTATTTTTGACCTGAGCGTGAATGCACCTCTGTTAATTTGTCACTTTGGTGCTGGAATCCTACATGTCAGCCACCTTTATTGGATGTGGAAAGGGTGCTGTTGCTGGGGGTGGTGAAAGTTGAATTTCTTTGAGCATCTGAATGAGTAGAATTAGCAATGCCTGTTCTCACAGAACAGTTCAAGCACTATTCCTACAGCAGCTCGCCCTGTAACCTGGTCAGCAGAAGCTGTGAGTTGGGATGTTTGTCTGTGTGAAGAATTGAGAAAGCTGCTACGTTCAAGTCTTCTCAGTTCAAGCTGAGGTTTTGAAAAATGCTAACTACTTCATCTGCAGTTTTTATTCCTCTTTTGTAGAGTGTGTATTCTTTTCTGAAAATAAGGCCCTTTACTGCATTCATGGTACAAAGTCTAGAATTGCCAGCTTTCTTTCTGAAAACCATTAGTTTGTCTGCACTCTATTTTACAGCGTGAGTATGCATAATGAGTCTTGCTATCAGTGGCTGGCAATGTACTTGAAGAAAAAGAATTTATTTCCTATCTGTAAGTTGGAGATAATGCATCTGTGTTTTCTAGGGACAGAAGAAATGCCATATGAGGGCTTTTAGCCGCAATGAGCATCATTATTGAAGCATGCTGTTTATTTCAAATATGTGTAACAGGTCTTTATTTCTGATCTTTATCTACTTTCATTTACAATCCCTTTTTTGGGCCTAAATGAGGTATGGGGTGGAGGATACAAGAGATTCTTGCTGAGAGAAGGAAATAGCTAGAGTTGCTATGAGGTGATCTTACGTATTAGCAAGTCTGGAAACTTAAATTATTTCTGTGGCTTATGTCAAAGCAGGCACACCAAGCCTGCAATCTTGCTGTTTGAACGTAAACATAAAAGGTTTAATTGTGCAAGTGCTGCAGGACTTAAGTATCTATTTCTTGATAAGCAGAACTGAATTGGGGGCAGTTAGTGTTTTCAGCCTTACAAGGTTTCACTTCTGTCCGTTGTTCTCGAAGATCAAGCAACTCTGGATAGCTTTCTTCCTGCACTTAAGGGCTGGCCAGGGTTGTTGTAGGCTGAGATTGCAGAGCATGGTTGGTGAACTGATACCTCCTGTGGTGGCCTGAGCCTTGCTTGCTGTTTTGCCTGTTGGGATTCAGACTATTTCGTGGCTATGCCGTACGTAATGAGATACTGCAGTTGCTTCCCACCTTGACGGTGGGGTGTGATAATTTTACTTTTGAGGTGAGAAACTGAGAATGGAATTCCCTGAGATCAGTGACGTGATTTGCTTAAGCTAGTTTAATTTTAAGAAAATAACTTTCTGCAGTAGATCTGTACATCTGTAACTTCTAGCTATCAAATTAAACTTGACAAGATTTTTTTTTTTTGTATTATAAACTATCAAACTGACCTCCTTAAAATTAGGAAGGTTAAGGAGGGGATGGACAGATAACAGCAGCTATAAGCACTGTGTGAGGAGATCATACCCAGTTTCTTCAAACCATCCATAGGTTCTCCAGGGAGCTGCATCTAACTTTGATAGAAGATATGGGAAACTAATCAGTAACTATTGTATCTTCCCTAGAGGCTGGTATTAGGAAACTAATTTTCAAATGATGCTGGAAGCTGGAATAATCCTGCTGAAATAAAACTGCCAGGAAACGGGAGAGTTCCTTTCTGAGATACCTCATTCTCATTCTGTGAGATGTCCTTGGACTTGATTTTGTTGTTATTTCCCTCTAAGTACACCTAGAAACTTAACATTAAACGGAATGCAGGAGAGGCATAAAGTTTTACTATAGTTGAAGCAGTGTTGGATTCATTCCTATACAATATATCCAAGTTTATGCTACTTGAGAGCAGGATAATTCATAGATCAGCTGAAAGCAAGAAAGGAAAATGAGTTGAAATGAGGAAGGTGCTGCAAGTGTACAGTTTCTCAGTGTCTGATTATTTTGGTGCATGCGCTTATACAAGTGCTAAAAGGATTTAGTGTGCACAGGGAATGCTAATGAGGGAATTAAACTGTGAATGAAACCCTCACTAAGACGCTGAATAATTATTCACTGTTTCATAGATGAACAGGGTGTAATTCTTTCCCTCGGATTGGAAATCCAAACTGGAACAACTGAGGAATTTGAAGGTGCTCTGAAGGAGCAGCGTAACTTCTCTCAAAACAGATCAGTGTGTCGTAAATCAGTGCTCTTCAGTAATGTGCTGTGGGTCAGTACTTGCCTTAAAATATGTTGTATGAGTCAGTGGGAGAAGATCTTAGATTTTCCTAACTGAAGGGTTTTTGCCCACCCTGAGGGAGGTCAAGGAGAGGCTCCCGCAGCTGCAGCAGCACCGCCCAGTGGTGGCTGGAACCGTGGGAGCGTGGTCCCAGCTGGGTCCCAGCTGCCTGCTGGGTGAGCCTGAGCTGTGAGCTTTTTGGGGATGGTGACTGACAGTAGGTGCAGGGATGCAGTGGCCATCAGGTCTCTACTTTGTCTGGTAAATCTGTGCCTGACCACGAAAATGGTGAGCTGTGTAATGGTGAGGTAGAGCGTGGGGGTGGGAGGCTGTTATCCTTAGGGGAAAAATGCAGTAAAATCAGGGAAGGATTGAAATTTGCTATATTATGCAACAGTAGCAAACGAATGTGGATGTTCTCCCCCGCCAGCTACCCCTTCAGACATTGAAATTCCAGTTGATAACTTAATTATGATTTTATGGATGGATGCTGTGCTACCTAGATGCAGGAGAAAGCAGTAAGCAGTTTGTAGAAAATCTGCGCATGCCAGTGAAATCAGTATCCAGCAGTTTCATACTGAATTAGCATGCTGAGTTCATGCTTAGGTCAAACTGTACTATGCTGGCACTAAAGAATTGCTGTGGTTTAATCCTATAATCAAAATTAAAAGGAAGCTTATTAGATCAGGAAAAAACCAAATGCCTGCACTTGACTAGCAGATCATTTAAAATGTGCTTTAGTAGCGATCACACCTTATTTCAGTACATACCACAGTACCTTGTCCTCCCCTAGCAGGTGTAATACTTCACGTGAGGTAGCTGAGTCTCCACATGAGTAGTGACCCTCCCATTCCCTGATTCACAGCTCGCGCGCTTCTGTGCTAGAAGCTGTCACTCAGACATCTGACTTGCAGGCGTTATGCAGAGCGACGCTGGAAGAGACAGCACTGTGTGTAGTGGCTGGGGCCCGCTGGGCAGGCAGTTCTCGTCAAGTCTCCCAGCTTGGTCCTCTGACAGTGCTCTTCTCCTCCGCTGGGCTGCAGGCATCACTTTCACCCAGGTTCTGTGACCGATCGGTTGGCTTTTGCGGTAGCTAATGTCTTAAGTTTCTTCTCTAGACTTCCACACACACCCCAGCTCAAGTTCTTGATTTGGCTCGCTCATTCTGGCCAATTCCAAATATGCTAAAGCTTGTCTCCCTGGTTTCCTGCAAAATATTTTGGGTTCATTATATGCAGGTCTGGATACTCTTTCCAACTCATTTTGCTCACTTTACCCAATTTTGGCTGGATATTTGTAGCTGAGTGTCAAGTGGAATTGATGGATTTTAAAGCTTCTGATCATTTTTTTAATTTATTTCCAGCTGATTTTAGCTTGATTTGTCTTTGGGGTCCTTTCTAAGTATCCAGATGTCGTTCTTCATCAGTTTCAGCGATGATTCAGCTTTGACTCTTTCTATGGAAATCATCCTGTTCCTAACGCAGCCATGCTCCCTTTTCTAACTGTATTTAATAGATTGCTTCCCTGTGATGAAGTCAGTGATGGTTTGGGTACGTGCTAAGAATCTTTACTGTCCAAGTAAAGCAAGCCCCTTTAGAACTTACTTGGCTTCAGCTTGACTTAATGATCAGTGTAAATCATTTATATTCCTAAAGAAGTTGGATTGGGTCTTTGAGTGAAGTAATACGAATAAATGAACTAATCAGCAATCATTTCATCTGTAGGTCTCGTCATACCAAAACCCATTTGTACCTAATAACCCAGAAACTGTTATTAGGCATGCTGCACTATTTGTTAACTATGAGGAAGTGAAGCTCTTAACTGCTTTTGCAGAGGCTGTGTGGATTAGAGCCTTCTCCACAATGCTCGAGCACAGCCCTCAGGGGAATGTTGCTGTGTTCTGCCTGTTGTACTCCTGTTCCTGCTTTTGTCGTCTTGCTGCTCTCCAGCTCCACTGGTGATTGTTTTAACACACTGGCTCACAAAACTGGGTGTAAAATCACTTAGCCCGTCCTCCTCGATAGCACCATTATTAAAACCAGATCACTTCCCTAATCCTATTCCCTGTGCATGGTTAAAACAATCCCCCTTCCAGCTTTACCGCACTGCCACATGTACTGCTGTTTCAGAGAACTTTGACTCCAGTATCGTAATTGTTGGTCATCTACGCTGAATACGTGCATCTTGGCCCTAGTGCTGACTACCACAAGTAGTCCCGTTGAGGTGGTGGCACAATACATCTTTTCTGTTGCAGGTTCTTGGGTGCTGGGACCCTATGCAGTGGTCTTGCCAGGGAATCAAGAGGTAGAAGAAAGACTGCAAAAAGTTTTCTAAATTAAAGAAAATAATTTCAGACTTTTAGCTATACATTTCTTTCCTTTTATTTTTAGGTGTTTACTTTACCCTTGACAAGAATAAAAAGAAACTTTATTTTAATAGTCATATTCAGGAGCGCAGCCTTTGATCTGGAGGCAGATATCATCTGACATCAAAAGTACCCTTGATCTCAGCAGTACTGAAGTCGTGAAGCACCAGGAAGCCCGCAGTAGCTGTATTAAATACACACAAATGTATTGTGGGAAGATTAGAGCAAGTGTGTTAGTTATATTAGTGCAGTGTAAGTGCTCAAAGGAACTAGTCTGGGACTTATAACTGTAAAATAAATGGAATATGAAGAAGTAAATATTACCATAAATCTGACCTTTTATCTCCTTACCATGACTCACTTGTACTCAAGCCTGAAATTATTACTAAGGTTTTACATTAAGGAGATGAAAATGGGAAAGTTCAGAAAGCAGAAAATCTTTCGTACAGTATTGTTAGTCAGGATTATATGTAAGGATAAAGAATTTTGCAGAGTTGGCCAATTACATGCCCAATTAAACACACAATTGTGATGTTGCAAACAAATTTTTGCAGAGAAACAGATCTGGACACTGCTTTCAGGGTTTGTCACCTATTTTCTAGGAAGTATATGGCTAGTAATGCTACTAGGCGTCCCTGGGAACATCAGCTCAGCCTCCCTCAGCCCTTCATTGTTCCTATGTTAAGTTCTTCCGTCTGTTTCGTTATGGTTGAGTTGACAGCCTTTTGTTTCTGACACACGATTGTTTTCTGTTTAAGCTGAATCAGCGAAGCTGCCTGCTGCTGAATATTTTTTTTTTTTTAAGGAATGCTGCAGCCCAGTCAAGGGCTGTTACCAACTGGTGACTGCAAGAAGCCAAGGATGTAAAAGCAGATTTCAGGCTTCCTAAATTCATGTCCTGTGCTTAGGGTAGGAGCAGGAGAGTGGGTGTTTCCTTTGTTTGGCAGAGGAAATGTTAAAAAGTGTTTTGCCACAAATGCGAATACCTTTAAACATGTGACAATTTTTAAATTTCTGGCTAAGCTTATAACTTCAATAAACTTATAACTTCAAAAATCTTAGAAGGCTTAACAGCCTTACAGTTTGACAGCAATATCCAAGTATTTTTAAATTACACAAGTTGCATTGTTTTCATCTGCTACCTGATTTAGTATTTCAAATGGCTGCATGGTATGCTGTGTTGGAGTTGACGTAATTTATTGAGTTTTCACAGTGGAAAGTTGGTTAGCATAATACAGAATGCTGCCTGTCCTAACCTTCAGTTCATGTTTTGTATTTGTTTTAACCATCTGAAGTGCTATAAAGTCAAGCCAGCTCAGTATTTGAATTAGGAAATGCTACCATATGCATTACCAGGTCCATAGCAGGTGTTGCTTTGAATTCGGCTTCTCAAGGATGGGAGTACGCAAACGTTTTTTATTCTTTTGTGTTGAGACAAATCAATGGAGGGATTAAAAGTACCTCAAAAGAGGTACTGAACTTCACAATAGACTTCAGAAGTGTTTGACTGTTAAGGTCTGTAGACTCCTTGATCTCCAGTGCTGCTTAGGTCTTGTTTTCTCTTCTGCACAACACTCGTGTCATTTTTTACCTCTAAGTAACTAAAACTTGTTTGCCTCAGAGTCCTACAGTATGCGTGTGGGGAAATGCACCTGCAAGTTGCTGCCTTGGCATCAGGTTACGTTTCTTCCCTGGAGTTCCGTATTCTCTGTCTTAAAGGAATGCTAGAGGTTTCTAGCTGCCTTAAGTTTTAGCAGTTTTCCATCTTTTTCAAATGGTTTAAAAAAAATCTTTAAAATGAGATGAAGCTAATAGTTAATCAACTGGCAAAGTCAAGCCACTGAAATTATCTTGTTTTGTAACTATTGGGCTAGCCAAAATGTGACAGAAATGGATGCTGAAGAGAAGATCCCCTTTGCCCAATACAGTTACGGGAAAGTACAGGTTGTTGTATTGCTGCTTATGAGATAATAGTACAGACAGAAAACTAATAACCCATCTAACTCTTCTGACTTGCTCTTACTGTTTTCATAGGTGATGTTTTGCCTACTGCTGTGGACAACTTAAATTCATATTGCTAGGAATTGTCTTGAGTTATGTGAGGTCGCTTGAATCTGACACAGATTGGTTTGGCTGCCAGAAGTGGTACTGCTGCCCTGCCTCCCACATGGTTTGTGCAGCCAGGGATCTGATGTGGATGCGTATCTGACAGAAATGAGTTGACTGGTATGCTGCGTGGCCACCCAAGTGCCACTGAAACGCAAGAGCAGGAGGTGTGGAGTGTGAGAGGAGGACAGTCTGGTTTAATTCCAGTGTGCAACGAGGTTAGCTTTTGTGACTAGTTGACCAGCCTGTGAGTATGGGCAGCCTTCTTGTTAAACGTTCTTTAGTACAGGACATGTTTGCATCCTTGGGTCTGTAAGACATGGGAAGGAGGCTGAGCAAATGTCTTTTTTTTTCTTCCAATCAGGAACTTGGTTAGAACAGCAAGGATGCTCATGGATGACACAGAATCATCTAGGTTGGAAGAGACCTCCGAGATCACCTAGTCCAGCCTCTGACCTAACACTAACAAGTCCTCCACTAAACCATATCACTAAGGGCTACATCTAAACATCTTTTAAAGACCTCCAGGGATGGTGACTCAACCACTTCCCCGGGCAGCCCATTCCAATGCCTAACAACCCTTTCAGTAAAGAAGTTCTTCCTAATATCCAACCTAAACCTCCCCTGGCGCAGCTTTAGCCCATTCCCCCTCGTCCTGTCACCTGGCACGTGGGAGAATAGACCAACCCCCACCTCGCTACAGCCTCCTTTAAGGTACCTATAGAGAGCGATGAGGTCTCCCTTGAGCCTCCTCTTCTCCAGGCTGAACAACCCCAGCTCCCTCAGCCGCTCCTCGTAAGACTTGTTCTCCAGACCCCTCACCAGCTTCGTTGCCCTTCTCTGGACTCTCTCGAGCACCTCCATGTCCTTCTTGTAGCAAGGGGCCCAAAACTGAACACAGTACTCGAGGTGCAGCCTCACCAGAGCCAAGTACAGGGGGACGTGTCTCTGGAGCTTCCAGATACGTTGTAGTCCAGACTAGCTGTGACTCATGCCTTTGAGCTGTTTTCTGTGTGCCAGCAGATTCAAAAACATGGGTCCTGGTTGTCAGCATGGTCCCTTCTAAGGTGACAAACTTTAGAAACCATTTAAATAGCCTCTAGATCCTGTTTTGTTGTCAAGATGAATTCTTTTTAATTTAGGTTTTCTTGGCTTCATTGGTATGCATAAGTTTAAGGGGAAAGGTCTCCACTACAAAATGAGTTAAATAAAGCTAACAACTCTGTAGGAAGATCTTGTCTTAGTCCCACTTCTGCTAACTGTTGAGGGCACGTAATTTGTTTTTGGTAGGTCTGTCAACTGTCTTGATAAGATCCCAAGCTGCTAGTTAGTATGCTGAGTAGGGGCTCAAACTGTTTCAGGCTGTTCCTGCTTGGAAGGGCTGTGGAATCGTGTTTGAGAGAGAACTGGGGAAGCAGAAAGGACTTGTCTGTAGGCAGGACCTATGGCTATTGGCATCCAGCAAAAAGAGGGCATGAAAGCCCCAGTTGTCCATAATGGATAAAGTCATTCATCTTGGAGTCTGAAGAAATGAAAGATCTTTGGAAGGTGCTAATGGTCGCAGATTGGGGTAGAGCACTTAGGGACATTGCAAATAGATCTTGGAAAGGCTGTCGCTGCCTGAATATTATAAAACAGCACTCATAGGAAAAAAATGCTCTATTCCACTGTGAAGAACAATATTGTGGCTATTAGATGATAGCTTTTTTTGCCAAGTGGCTGATTGTTAAAGCAAGAAAACCTTCTGCCAAGGAAAAGGATTGGATTCCTTCCATAGCTAGAATTGGGTTGCCCTAATTTATTTAGATGTTCAGAAAACACTTTAATTATTACCTCATGCTTGCTTCAGAAGAAGTACTTTTAACATGCCCACTGTTCTGAGACGTTGATAAAAATACTTGGGAAAAGGACTGTTTCATCATTTAGGCATCTTAAATGAGCTTTTCATCTCCTGTCATATTGCTGGTAGCTGTGCAAAAAGGCTTCCCAGAAATGAGGCTGCGCTGATGCTCTGCTTTTGTAAATCGGTAGTGCTCGGATCCTCAGAACTGCATTTCTTGTGGATACATAGTCTTCCGTCTTTGCAGGGACAGCATTCCTATTGTTTCAAAAATAAATGCTGGATGAGGAAATGCTATGAAAGGCATTCACTGTGGGTTGTCTTGTGCTTACAGCTTGAGTTTTGTCGTGGCTGATTTCGGTGGATGGGCCTATGAACTGCCTTTGAAACGGAATGCTCCTTATGTGTACTCTTGAGGGGATGTAATCATCTGCTGAAATCAGCTTGCATGCAAACAGAATAATTAGAATGTGCAAAAAGTTGTGATAGGATTTAGTAGGGTGAGACTTGGTGCAACACAACAGGTGGCCTTAAAGAACTGTTTCAAACTGTGTGTTTCTTATTTAGGGAAGCTAACTCCTCTTTTAAGCATACTGTAACTAGTCATTCCAGTGATTGGTTACCTTTTGTTGGCATTGTCAAGTCTGTTGCTAGCTTAAGGTTTTCTTTCTTTCTGTTTTTTTTTTTTTTTGAGACCCAAAGGGGAAGATAAAATGGTTGGGGAGGGCAGGTTTGGGAGATAGAGACTATTCAATGCTATGTCAGCCATTAAAAATGTAAGTAGAATTGTAAGTAGAAACGGACTGTGAAGTGGAAAGCTTCCAGACTTCATTTACTCATACTCCTGACATATGCTGAAGTATTTTGAGCTTTTTTTTTTAAAGTAGCTTTTTCCTAAACTCCAGTTTTTGGGTTCCTGAATGGAATTTTTGAAGAATACAAAATGAGGTTTATCTGCTGGGCTTCTGGGGAATTCCCACATCTCAGGAGGGCAGTTTTTCTAACGCTTACCAAAAGCCAAGTGGAGTATTTCAGAGAGTGGTTCTGATCCTCTGCTGTCATTTGTAACGATGATCAGGTAGATGCTTCTTGTTTCTGTAAACAAGCTGAGCTGCATGTTCACTGCTCACTTAGGCCGATTCTTGCTCTGCAGATTAGAGGTCAACATCTGTAGTAAGTCATCTGTCCTTATTTTTAGTAGTAATGACGTGTAATGTAATGGTCAGAGGTAGTTTGAGAAGTACTGTATTACTTCAGTAATGGTCGAGGATTAAACAGGTGCAGTGGAACATGACTCATACGTTTGCCTTTGACAAAAACAAATGGAGAGCCTAAAAATGGGGAGCCTAACATGGGATGAATAGCATAATGCGACCTTTAATATGTCTTCCAGAAATGTATATGCATTTGTTAAGCGTTTTGGCAGTGGCTGCATTGATATATGGTCTTTTCTGAAGCAAGTCAGGTAGAAATGTAGAAATACAAATCATCCCAAGTGCTTGTTGAAGAAAGCTTATTTCAATTATAAGCGTGGCTAATTTATATTAATACTGGGGGACGCAGGCATTATTCTCCTAAATTACCTTGGAAAATAAATAAAAACTGCTTCCAGAACTACATATACATCCAGATACATTCCTGGAATTTGCTGTAAATGTTCTCGCTGAGCACTGACTGTATATATCATTCACTGTATTTTTTTGTACTTAACTTCAGAAAAAATAAATGTTGGAATATTATTCTCATAATTAACATGCTGTTTTTATACTATTAAGTAGAAATGCACATATGCGATAGGACAGGCAAATTTGTGACCTCCTTTGTGTTTTGTCTAACCTGTTGCTTCCTAGTACCTTTTCTCCTCTACTGCTTAAGTTTCCCATTTCAGTGATTTTGCTTCTAAACAGTACTTCAGCAAATAGAGTTCTACTTGTCTGAAATAGCACATTTACTTGTTGCTCCATAATGACTGCTTCATTTCTGTTGCAATTAATAGTGTGAATGAGTCAACGCTTACTATATGCTGGCCTATGTAGAAAAGTAAGATTTTCTTTTTGTTCTGTTACTTGCTGGTGTTTTGGGATTTTTTTGCACATATGCAACCGGTTTGAAGTATGTAGCACCATGAGTCTTTCTGGTCTTTGTCTTGACAAATGTTAAGATTACGAAACTAAACATTTTCTTCACCTAAGAGTTCAGTAAGGAGATTCAGTTCTCTAAACAACAGTCAACGTTTTTAATTCTTTCATGTTGCTGAAATAGAGGATAAATGATAATGTGTAAGAAGTAAAAGAACTGCACTGTAAGCATGCTGCTCTCAGCCATCCAGGAACCTCTCACAGGCCTGAGTACAGCTATAATTTTGTGGCTGTAATGGATAGTGGATTGAGACTGGAATGTATAATTCTAGCACGGGATTTTTTTCTTCAAGTTGCTATCTTTGTAGTGCAAATAGAAATCATATTCTGTGAATATCTAAGCCAGATGTGCAAGTGAAATCAGCACAGTGCTGCTGGGCACTGCAGTTATTCGCATTGTGGTGCAGTCTGTCTTAGTGCAGTAATCCTGACTAACAGTGTTTTTCAGCCCTCCTGCAGTGTGTCTCCCCTGACTTCTTCCACATCTGCTCCATCTCCTTTCAGGATGGGAAGATTTCCCGTCCTGTATTTGGAAGACACGTACTCTGTGAAGGAGTAACTCCTAATGCAGCAGTGGGTGCAGAGAAGGTGTAGCAGACTCGACACAAGTCAGAGCCCCTGCCTCTTGCATACTTCACTCTGGGGCTCCCTATCTGAAGAGGCGCTCTCTGCCCTGGCACCCCTCTGTGCCGTGTTTGGTGTGGAGGCCAGGATGGTGGCCTAGAGCAACTGCTCACTGCTTTCTGCCTTTGCTGCTAGTCAGAAAATTATGCTTTGCTGCCCTCATGCTGCGCTGAATAGCGGAGTATCAACAACATGTCACAGCTCTTGTTTCTGATCTGCTGCATGGTCTGTCTCGGGAGAGTCAATATGGAAAGTGATACTGGCAAAAATCTCGCTGGTGGTACAGTTCATGTATGCCTCTGAATCTGCTGTAATGACTCAAATTCAGGCTTGTGACTTTAAAGTGAGTTAAACACACAGGTAATGTGTGTTAATCAAAGGGCTTTCTAATATAGCTGAACTAGCTTTCTTCCAGTCATTCATCTTAGTGTACCAGCAGGAAGAGTTTCGTGTGGCTTTAGAGGGTGAATGACTGTAGCTGGAATCCCTAAACCACAATTAAAAATACATTAGACTTTCAGTCAGAATTTAACCCCGTTTGCAAATCTTGGTCTGTATGGCACTTCTGATTTTACTCTCACTGTAGCTCTGATGGGAATCGTATAATCCTTTATATTACGTATTTTTGACACTTGTATTATTTCTTCAGGATCGAAGTGTCTCTGTAACAACTTTATTGATTTTTTTTTTTTTGCTTTTGTTTCCTAGGCTGTGAAGATATTATTGCTGAGAGCATTTCACTAGACACCTTAATTGCCATTCTGAAGTGGAGTTCTCAGCCGTACGGTTCCAAGTGGGTGCATCGTCAGGCGCTGCATTTCCTCTGTGAGGAGTTTACCCAGGTCATGACTTCAGATGTCTTCTATGAACTAAGCAAGGACCACCTGCTTACAGCGATTCAGTCTGACTATTTACAGGTAATCTGCAGCTCAGAATACAGCTAGTCCTGCTTGGAGCAGGATATGTGATACCATTACTAGAAGCATTTGTGAGTAGCCCATCTTAAATTGTAGTCAGGAGGTGGCTTTGTATGCATGCTAAGCACTTCTTTTTAATATGTAAAAAATGAAATTGAAGTAGTTATTAAGAAAACTGTTTTGTTCTTGGCTTATAACACAACACAAGCTGGTGGTATATGCTGTTACTTAGAAGCCTAATAATAGCTTAGAAACAGCTGCAAATTATTTTAAATGAAGCATTTCTGAACTTAACATTTGCTTTGCATGTTAAAGCGTTTTGTAAAAAATGATGTGGTGGTAATACTTAACGCTGTAACAATGTATATCTTGGTTGGGGGCAGTGAGAGCTAATAAATTAATCGCTCAGAAGGCTTAATTTATTTTATTCTGGGGAGACAAAAATAACTTTTCTGACAAGTAGTGCAGATTTTTTTTGTTGACTTCAGTGGTTTTAGGGAGAGGACACCATACTGAATAATAGAAAACTTGTGCTTTTGATTTTTTTTATGCTGTATCTGTTCAAGAAAGATATCTTTAATGATGACCAGCCATATAGCGTAGATAGGATTTTTAAAATTATATATGTCCCAGTATTGCTTTTTAAACTACAGTGTTAGAGATTATTTAAACCTAGTTGTTACAAAAGTAAAAACTTACTTTTCAGTCTGATTTTTTTCTCTAAAAATGTTTGGTTAGTGTATATGTAGGTATAAACCAAACAAATGTGCTTTGTTCATAGTATAACAAATATGTCTCTTCACTGAGATTACTGTGTATTACATTTGGTTGTTACTATAACTTATGAGTCTGTGCAAATAATGTATTGTTAAATTTACAAAAGATTCAAACAACAGTCAGTGTTGGAACTGTCCTTTCAATTAACTCTAATAATTCAGATTTAAGTCATGTAAGTTTGCATGCTGGCCTCAAGTTTTCTTTCTGTGGAAATAATTTTTGTTTTAATTCCTGGGGATTTAATAAGGGACAAATCTAGGAATCATGGTGGCAATACACCAGTAGTACTACTGTAAAATATTTTGAGCAAGTGTTAGAGCAGATCGTAAAGTAAAAATACTTATTTTGGTACAGTTGTTGTTTCTTCTTAGCTGTGAAAGAGGTGTCTGTGATTTAAACTAATCATATACAAATTGTTGACTTTCTCTTTCTACCAGGCAAGTGAACAAGATATTCTTAAATATCTAATTAAATGGGGTGAACACCAGTTAATGAAGAGAATAGCAGACCGAGGTGAGGATCCTTTTAAACACATACTACCAAATCAAATAAACCAAAATGTATGGAAGTCCCTTTCTTGTTGGTAATCTGTAATTTAAGAAAACTTAATCTACTCTGTCTTGTGTGGTCAAAACTAAGCAGAAGCACTAGAATGTTTTGAAGAGGAAAAAGCAGAAATACTTTTTCTCCAGAAAAAATGAAAACAATAATTCTGAGGGAGCTGGGATTGTTTAGTGTTGAGGAGGAAATGCTTAGGGGGGATTTTAGCAATGTCTATAAATACCTAATGGCAGCAAGTAAAGAAAACATAGCCACGTTCTTCTCTTGGCACCCAGCGACAGGATGAGAGGCAATGAGGCATTAATTGAAATGCAGTTTAAATATAATAACACTTTTTTTTACTGTGAGAATGGTTAGGCAATGTAACAGGCTGCCCAGGGAAGTTATCAGGTCACCATCCATGGAGATGGTCAAAACCTGATTGGATGTGGTTAGGGGCAATCTGCTCTACCCTGCTTGGGGAGCTGTGAGGAGTGGGATGGCTGTGGCTTGCCATGTTTTTGAAGTCCATTGTTATTGCTTATGATGTAACTGTTTTTCATGGATATGTTGGATGAGATAAAACAAAAACTCAGTTAAAAGATGGGTTTTTTAGTGATCTGAATAAATACTAGCTTTCTGTCTTCAGAACTAGATTTCACGTTTGATTTCTGCATGTTGGAACATAATGGAGCTGGTTAAACTGGATCTGGACTGGTAGAGAAAGCTGCTCGTTCGGAGTAATTGCACAGCTTTGTGATCAGTAGTGTTCATTAAGTAAATAGCTCATTCTGTTTCCTGGGATCGTTGGATAATGTGGTGTACAAAAGCAGAAATAAGAGCTACACCAAGTTCTGTCAAACTGGGACCAAATTTAGTCCAGTAATTTTGTCTTAATGTAAGATGCTTCCTCACTGACACTCCTCTTTTGCAATCTGGATGCATGGTGGCATCAGTCAAATACTGGAAAACGTTGAAAAATGGTAATATGCTCTGGCCAGAACTTGGGCAGCCTGTCCTGAATGGAGGATGATTGACAGGTGTCCTCAAGGAGTGAAGTTAGTCATGTTCAGGTTGGGCACAATACTTAAAATACAGGTGAAGGTAGTTACCTGTGAGAGAGAGAATGACCTTGGAACGTCATATGGTGTCACCTTGTGTTCTTCAGGTATGTACCCACTGCTGGCATATATAGTGTGTGAAAGTGAAAGCAATTTGTTTGTAATACAGCTGTTACTAGGGTTACCCTGTGAGGCTAGAATAACTTGTCCCAGTGATCTATTCAGGCCTTAATTGGTAGAAAATAACTACGTTTCTGAAAACTGCTGGAGAAGAAAAGAGGAGCTGCAGGAGGGAGTCACCGGGGGAACGTCCAGCAGCTAGGCACAAATGTTTTCATCAAGTCTACCTGAGTTTTAGGGTCATTTAACCCAGACACTACTTTAGTGCTTTCTTCCTGTCTTAAGCTTTGAAAGTGACAGCTGTACAAATCACCCATGCTCATAGAAACGAAATCTGACTCTACTGATGTTTCATATCAGATTTTAGAGCATACACTAGTTTTGTGGAACAATGCTGATAAGCGCTGTCTAGTTTCAGTTAGACTCTTCTTTCCTCTTCTGTAATTTCCTGTAAGCCATGTAGCTTCTGCTTTCTTATTTAAACTTCGGTGTAAAATTACTATTTCTTGTTGTTCTTTCTCACAGAGCCTAACTTACTGAGTGGTACTGCTCACAGTGTAAACAAGAGAGGTGTAAAGAGAAGAGATCTTGACATCGAGGAGCTGAGAGAGATCCTGTCTCCACTTCTACCTTTTGTCCGCATTGAGCACATCTTACCCATGAGTAGTGAAGTACTGAGTGATGCAGTAAGTCAGTTGTCTCATACAAGTACTCTCCGGGTTCTTTGCATTTCAGATTCTACACGTGTTTAGGTTGTGAGACTTTCTGTGGGTTTTTTGAGGAGGAGGGATGAGGGGGGTGTTGTTTTTTAAGGATTACCTCCTAAAATGTTATCACTGAAAGTGATATATATATATATAAATTTCAGGTTAAAGTTTTTTGAACTTTAAATCTATCAGGAAACTTACAAAAAAAAACAAAAAAACTGGTGTACAGATTGAGTGTATGAAGTGCATTTCTTGCAAGTTTTTCCCCATACACTTTTTATTTAGTAAAACGTGAAACTTTTTCTTCATTCTTAAAGATGAAGAGAGGCCTGATTAGTACTCCTCCTTCAGACATGCTACCAACGTCAGAAGGTGGAAAGTCAAATGCCTGGCTGCGACAAAAAAATGCTGGGATATATGTGCGGCCAAGACTGTTCTCACCATATGTGGAGGAGGCTAAGGTAATAATAATTAATAGTATCTGGCTGGTGTCATCAGGGGGTTCTGTAAACAGGGAAAAATGTCGGTGTGTTTTGTCTCTCTTTGCATGTACTGGCCTAAAATACTAACATTTTCAATTTAACAAGACTTAAAGTTTGATCATCAGGCTCAAGTCTCTAGAACTGGTCAGAAAAATTTCAACAAAATTTTTTTTTGTCGAAATTGAAATGTTTGCGAGACAGATCTTGATGAAATTCCACCGGAAACAAAGCAGCGTTCTGAGGGAAACCTCCCTGGTTTCCAGCCAGTTTGCCGGCCCAGCTCCTCGGCAGCCCACCTGGCAGGCGGATGGCAAGGTGAGAGCCTGAGAGTCCCAGTCTGCAGCTAGTCAGCAACCTCGGTGCCAGGTCTTTCAGGCTCCCCAGCTCCCTCTAGAGCTGGGTGGAGAATTTCTGTTCCACTGGGCAGAGGACTTTGATATTTCACTTTTTTTATTTGAATTAGAGCAGAAGCAAAATTCTTTCGATCCTATGCAAAGTGGAATAAATATTCGGTGTCCAACTTGACTGAAGTTCCTCGTCCCATTCACGCAGTAGTTTTCTTATTAAATATCTTGTATGAAGACTGTAAAATTGAAGGCCTCTTAGCACCTCTTATGATGATGATGTTTGGTGACAGGGCTCTTGTGCAGGACAGAAACGTGCCATATTGTATTTGACAGAACGGGACCCTTATAAATGGTTAGCCATTGTCACCCCCCAAGGCGGCTCTGACTTATGTCAGGAGCTTGAATCCCAGCAGTGCAGGTGATGGCAGGACAGGAAGATTAGGTGGAGCTCTGTGCATCCACACCACCTGCAAACAATGAACACTGCTGTCTTGAAGTCAGAGCTTTTGGCCTCTGCTTAAGGAAGAAAACGCTTTCTAAGTGTGAATTGTTGTTGACATAACTCATTGAGGGGAGGGGAGAAAGAAAGCTATTTTTCGCTTTGGGCACAGATAGGAGTGCCAGGTGGCACTGAAGCAGCAAAGGAAGACTAGCCAGTTAAAAATGTATCTTTGTACCTTGGGTTATTAAAACTAACAATGTGTTAAAGAACATGTAATAAAAACACTGACTCTTAGTTTTCAGGTATACAGTATGGGAATGCTTTAGCATCTTAAAAATAAGTGCATTCTATACTTTTTTTTACATCAGGAGTCCTACTTGTTTTATTTTGCTGTTAGTTTATTTAAAAAAAAAAAAAAGCATCATTAGCTGTTTTACCTTAGAGGAATGATTCTCGTTTTCTGTCTGGTGACTGTACTCCTATTCAGTTTGATTATAGGAAAATGCAAAAATTGCACATAAGTGACTTGTAAGTTATTACCCTCTGTTAGCCTCTCATTATTTGGGGGGGGGAAAAAAAAGCTGAATGAGAACCTTAACCAAAAGCGTGCATAGTGTAAATCTTTCTATTAAGACATCTGAGGGAAGCACACTTCATTTTGAAGACAGTGTCTTCTACTCACTGTCACAGAATTGACAAGTATAGGTAAAAATCCTCTGAGGGAGAGTCCAGAGGGTCTTGCCTTGAGAAGGATACTTCCAGCCTGACAGGTACAAAACATACAAAGCATTCTTCCCAACCTTTATTCCCCTGACTGCTGTTAGCTCGGAAAGCCAACTCTAGTAGTGACTGGAAAATGGAATAGAAAATGCTGTGGAAAAGCCAAATACAGTGTGGGACCCAGTTTAGACCATTGTTAGGCTTGTGGCCTTGGGGCTGTGTTCGCGGCAGCTCCTGGTGGGTATGAGTGCGCAGTGCCTTCATGAGGGCTCCAATGGCTGTCGTTGCAGTCGGTCCTGGACGAAATGATGGTGGAACAAACCGATCTCGTTCGCTTGCGGATGGTCCGAATGTCCAACGTGCCAGACACCCTCTACATGGTAAACAATGCGGTGCCGCAGTGCTGTCATATGATCACCCACCAGCAAGTTACTGCTAACCAGTCCAGTCCTCCTTCAGTCATAGCCAACGAAATCCCAGGTGAGGCTGCTGGGTCATTTGTAATGCTGCTTGCTCTCAAGGGGGTGAGTGGTTGGGGGCTCTGGGACGGGGGGAGTGGATGTGAATAACTGAATATTATGATCAGTTGCCTCAGAGAGGGATGCTTCATAGATTGTTCTTCTTTGTACCGTGCAGTAGTTCTTTTTGATTTGATCTACTCTGAAGAGATTAATTATATACAGATGGCATGATAAATAGGTAAAAAGTAAGCTAGTGGAAGGGCTTTTACTTTAACCTGCTTTGGCTGAGTGATTTGGAAAGCCTAGGCATCCATTTTTAGATCAGAGCATCACATCTGAGTAGATGTGGATCAGTTTAGGAGTTTGTAGAAAAGCAGAGAAGATGACATGCCATCAGAAAAATGGTCTGCTTCTTCCCCCTGCCGTGCACTTCCCCACTCCAGTTCATAAGCTCTTTGTATGTCTGTGGTGTCTCCCTGCAGTCAGCTATGGGGAAGGAAGTAGATAAACTATTCTTACAGCTGGCTAGAGGCAGGACAAAATAGGAGGCTTAAATTGCAGCAAGAGTATTTAAGTTGAAGTATTAGGAAGCGGTTTGGTTAAGCACTGCAGTAAGTTTTCTAGAAAGATTCCTGGAATGGTTTTGTTCTACTTGATTGGTTTTTGTGATTGAGGAGGAGACTTGATAAAGCCTTAAGGAAATGTCTAAAGACTTCCATACCTTGATTTAAAAACAAAAACAACAACGAAGTATTTGTTCAGAGACCTGTTACTGTGGCCTCTCAGCTGTGAATTAAATTATTCAGAAGGTTTTCCCCCTCTACAGAAAAGCATAAACATACTGAACCCTCACCTCCAATTGAATCTGAAGTATTTCATCGTTACGTGTGACTTTGATAACATTATACTAGATCTTAGTTTCTGGAGAAGCTGATAAAGGAAACAGGTTCTCAGAGGTCTCTGATATTTTGCAAAAGTTCTCATAGTCAGGAAAAAAATCTCTCTGGGGGCTGTGAGGCATCTTGACCAATTTGAAACTCTGCTGCACAATGTAGTATGTAGGAATTGTTGCCAGTCCTTTGATTTGGACATGGATGCGGGCTGTGAGCCTGGCCAGTAGTTGGAGCACAGGTATTGTCTGGTAACTGCCTGCTTTGCTTCATTCTGTAATTATGCAAAAGAACTGATTATTTTGCCAGTTGCTTGAGGCAGGAAGGGTAGATGGGAGCCAATTAATTTGAGGAGATTCAGTCATGTACAAAACCCTTAACTTGTACAGAAATCCATCCCTGAAGCACAGATGGTTCACAGGAGCTGTTGAAGGGAGAGTCAGGCAACACCACCTCCTTGCCCCCTTGAGCTGGGCTCTTGGAACAGGAGGTTCTCTGCAGCTTAGGTATTCTCCATCTGTCACTTGCATCTTCCTTGTACTCACTGCCCATAGACTTGATTTGTGTGAAGGCTGTTGGCACCTTGTCCTGGTGCTCCTGTTGCAACGCTACTCTGAAATGAGTTAAACCTCTACTGAAGTCTGTGCTCTACTTTGGGGCTAGGTTCTGCAGGTAATCGGGTTTCTTTTTGTGCTTTCCAGTTCCAGTTTGAATTGGAAATCCTACAACTGAATTGCGCGCACGCATGTGTGTGTGTATATATATAAAATCTATTCTGTATGTTTCATGTGAATAATAGCGTGTAAAAACAAAAAAAAGGGGGTTGAGAAGATGGCAGTTTTCATGATAAATTCAGATAACTTTTATAACCAATAATTTGGAGAACTGAGTTAAACTTCTCAAATCTTTTTTTTTTTTTTCAGTGTTAGGAAAATGCTGGGTATAGCAAAACGTTTGATTGCTAAACTAGGGTTTCTAAGAACAATTGAAGTGTGTGGAACATAAGGTAGAAGACTTATTTCCAAGCCTTGAAGACAGGGTAGAATTGATCTGTATTTTTTCTTCATACAGGAACTCAATTTGGAAATATATATATATATCTTGCATTACTTAGATATATTTCTTGTACCAATGTAAACTTTATGAAATTGGGAACAGTTGTAGTTGCACGGTGTTGTTTTCTCCTTCCGTGTGATGCAAATGTCTTTTCACACTGTTCTTGCTGTCTGATCCACTTAATTTTTATGAGCTTTCATTATGGACATCTGGTCATGGTAATATATAACCCCTGTAAAGCTGGTAATGGATCAGATGCCAGGACTTACGTATTCAGATATTTGGATTTGTCTTCTCTTGATATGCATATTTTCCTGAGGACAGAAAGACCGCAGAGAAATATCATTCATCATCAAACAGCAGCAAAAAGTGGCATGAGAAAGTTTTGCAATAGCATAAATACCCCCAAATTATATATGATTTCCTTTTGGAAAGGCTTTGTTTAATGATTTCAACATGGCTGCATAAAACAACATAATTTAGCAGGTTTAGTTTGGCTTAGTTTGTATAATTTTTTTTAGAATTTACATACTGGTATTATGGTCTTGTGATTACAGAATTCCACTATAAGTATGAAGTGGATGCCAAGAAAAATCAATGAATTCTTGGCCTGTAGTATTCATGAGGGAACAGTCAGTTGTTATTTAAGATATCCTACCCCCACCCCAAATCATAAAATTCCTGCATTATAAGGGGTTTGAAAAGAAGGCTGTATTTGTGGTTTACTCTAGCAGAAGCTGGAAAAATGGTGTATATCTTTACCATTAGTATGATGTGTGCATCATCCCATGTGCCTTACCCCATAATGATATTCCAAGGAACACGTGCAAGTCAAACTTTTTGGCAGAATGTTTCTTTAAAAAAAAAAAAGCTTAGTCAGCCTGATGTTAGATTTTCCTTCAGAATTAAATGTACCCATTGCAGTTGGACTTGGTGTCTCACAGTTTGAAAAGTAATCTGTTGTCCTTAATTCCATTCTCTGCCGTCCCTCCAGTTCCCAACCTCCTTGTCGTAAAAGAGATGATCAAGCGGCTGCAGGAGCTTCGTCACACTGAGCAGGTGCAAAGAGCGTATGCTCTCAATTGTGGAGAAGGTGCCACAGTCAGCTACGAGATTCAGATCCGTGTGCTGCGGGAGTTTGGTCTTTCTGATGCTGCTGCTGAACTTCTGCAGGTAGGAAAAGTCGCTGTAGTAGGATCACAAATGCTTTGATTCGGGTTCTGTTCTGATTATGAGCTGACTTGGATGTGTAATCAGCAGTAAAAGAGCTGCTTCATGCACGCGCTGAACAAACACTGATGCTTTGAAATGCCTTCAAACTTTAGAACTGTCCAGGTGCAAATTGCAGTGAGACTGCTGCATTTGATTGATGTGATTTTATAAATGTATAGGTGTAACGTATAAATATTTTTCTCAAAAGTTGTTGCCATTAATGGTGTTCTGACTGCCACAGATATTTGGGAACAAGGTTGAATCTTGGATTTAAAGTAGATCGAGATTAAAGGGTTGTGTTTTAAGTAGGATAAAACAGTTTTTAAAGTATGCTGTCTGATTTTTCAAGGAAGCACCAGAAGTAGTAGATTTGTTTTTAGCTGAAGGCCCTTAAAAGCTATTTTTCTAGGAGACAGAATGTCAGTCTTTCCCCTGTTGAAACTAGGTTTTGAAATGTTACAAAATCTGAGTTACGTAATCATAGTTACTCTGATTTAGCCAAATATTTGGCAAATAGTTTTTGTACAATATCTCTAGCATACAGATGAGGGCATTCAGGTACGAATGACTCGTTCCTGCTAACTTCCTGAGATTCCAAATGTGTTACCTCTCTTGATTTTTTTTCTTAACACTTGAATCATTAAGATGTGAAGAAATAACTCTGTAAAAAGAATGCTGTGATTTAACTGACTGTGTAAATGGTGTGTAACTGGAGTGCACAACACAGAATCACAGAATGATTTGGGTGGGAAGGAACCTTAAAGATCCCCTAGGTTCCAGCCCCCTGCCATGGGCAGGGACACCTCCCACCAGACCAGGCTGCCCAAAGCCCCACCCAGCCTGGCCTTGAGCACCTCCAGGGATGGGGCATCCACAGCTTCTCTGGGCAACCAGTGGCAGTGCCTCACCACCCTCTGAGTGAAGAATTTCCTCCTTATATCTAATGTAAATCTACCCTCTTTTAGTTTAAAGCCATTCCCCCTTGTCTTATCCCTACACCCCCTGACAAGTCCCTCCCCAGCTTTCCTGTAGGCCCCTTTAGGTATTGGAAGGACGCTGTAAGGTCTCCCTGGAGCCTTCTCTTCTCCAGGCTGAACAATCCCACCTCCCTCAGCTTGTCCTCACAGGAGAGGTGCTCCAGCCCTCTGATCATCTTTGTGGCCCTCCTCTGGAGTAATTCTCTAATGCACCCATGTCCTTCTTGTGCTGGGGGCCCCAGAGCAGAGCTGAACGTAGTACTCCAGGTGAGAGTGAACGTGAGTGAACATGAACAGCTCATATTCCTTGTTAAGGAGGTAGTTCATAAAACAACCAAAACATAACTAGGAAACTAGATTACTTATTCTTGAATCACATAGGCCTTTTTCTCCCGTGACTCAGTAGATCTGCATAGGATGTATCAGTTCTGGGAAACTGGAATAACCTCTTCTGTTTTTATGTTGCTGTGCAGCAAATTGCATTTGTTGGGCAGCTTTTTCACATAGTGAACCTCATGCTTCTTGTGTTTAAAAAATAAAATTACTCCATGGTAGCTGTAATGGCTTTGAGCTTTGGCTAGGTTTTCAGTGGCACAACTAGCTTGTTACAGAGCTAGGAGATTTAAAGTTCCAACATGTGTCAGTTTAGGAGATTTTTCTGGATGACTTCCTACTTTTTGTTACTTTTTTTTCCCTTTGCAGAATCCTCACAAATTCTTTCCTGATGAGCGATTTGGGGACGAAAGCCCGCTCCTGACAATGAGACAGTCTGGACGATGCCGCGTTAACAGCACTCCCACTGCAGAAACCATGTTTACAGAACTGGACTCTTTTGTGGCCTTTCATCCTCCATTGCCCCCTCCTCCGCCTCCATACCACCCACCAGCAACTCCTATTCACAACCAGTTCAAAGTGGGCTGGAAGCAAAGGGTGCCAAGTCAACATCCCTCGCGTTCTTTTTCTTACCCTTGTAATCACTCACTGTTCCACTCCCGAACAGCTCCCAAAGCTGCGCCACCCGTCTACTTGCCCAGCGTGAAAGCAGCACCTCCAGATTGCACTAACACTACAGGTCTGGGGAGGCAAACGGTGGCTGCAGCAGCAGCAGTGATGGCAGCTGAGAAGCAAGTAGTAAGTATTACGAGTTCTCCTCCCCATCTCTGGCAGGTCGTAGTAGCCTGAGAGGAGCTGGAGAGAAATCTTGTGATGAGGTAACAGCTTAGTTAAAACAGCATGCTGGTCAGGAGATTCTTCTGTCAAAACCTGTCATCAGCCTTCTGCATCTGAAAGGCAGGGTTTCATCCCTGGGAGACGAATGCTCCAGGGGCAGGAGTGGTTTTGGAGGGGCAAATAGGTCTTGCAAAGCTTCTGAAATAGCATGGTTTGCTCCACATTAAAACAAAGCATAAGTGAACTTCAGTAGTGGACTGCATGCTATAACAGTAGAAATATTGATGATATCTTGGCTATTTGCAGGTAAGTAGCCCTGAACTAATCAGTTGTGTGTGAAGGGAACCTGTGGAGAATGGAAAGGCTTCCCATCGGTGAAAAAGATTTTAAAATGGGTAGGCAAGCGGAAGTTGGTAATTGCAGATATGATAGTTTGTTGCAGCATTTAAAGAAAAACATAGTTACTGAACTACAATATGATGCAATGAAAACAGTGAACTGTAACAGATGATGAACCAAATGATAGCTTTGAAGTACAGCAAAAGCTAAATAAAGAACGTGGTAATCATTTATTCAGTGAGAAAACTGTTTCAATATACTGTTCTGTCATACTGAAAACCTGCTGTCTAGGTGCAGGTTTGATCTGGAGTTCTGAATGGAAACATGATTTATTTTTTTCTTTAGCAATTGCCCTAAATATATTGCACTACTGCATTTCAGGTTAAAATATTTAACTTGAACAAACAATGGAAAAAAAATAAGTCTGAGTTAAAGGATTTGTCAGTGCAGACTTCAGAAAGGAAATGTTATGGAGATGTTTCTGTGATAGTTGATATAAATTTGAGCTTGTTCATCTATAGCTTAGGCAGGAGGGCACAGCTCACTGCTTCACAGTAGGAATATGTTGCCTAAAATATATTAAAAATAGAAGGAGAAGTAAATGTAGTATAGATGATATTTATGTTCCTTAATTTTTCTGCGGTGTGTGAGTTACTAGTAGTTAATGATTACTAGAATTGCTTTCATTAGAAACGTTAAATACAAGTGGAAGTTAACTTTTCTATCTGGAAGACTAAATCTGCTTGTCTCATTAAAGGTGTAGGGAAAAATGGCAAGCTACAAAATACATTCACTTTGTGGATCTTGTCAGCCTTGTAAATGGTGCTCCCCAACCCTGAGGCTAGTGCAGATACGCATACATATGATTAACTTGTTTTAAAATGCAAGCTGAGGGCTTATATCTACAGCGAGGAAACAAATGTTTCATTGTCTTCCCTGCACTGAAATTCTCTGCTGTAACAAACCATTTATGTTAGGTTCTGCACTGAGCACTTAGTAAATATAACACAATATACGCGTTTTAAGAAGGGACTCCTGTTGTGGCACAGCCACTTCATGAAGAGAAGAAGAGGTCTTAAGCTAGCAGGAGGGTGGAGGCTGGAAAACACGTGTTCTTTAAACAGTGTAGAAAACTTGCTGGCTAAGGTTAGTCTAGGTGAAGGTAGGTTAAGAAAATGTCATTGTGAATTGCAGGAACTGTGCTAAATACGGTTTGTTTGGCTTTTGCTTTTTTCCCCATGGACCTATTTCTTTTCTTTTCCAGTGTACTCAGCCCTTGCTAAACGAACTGATGCCAGATATTGCAATGGGTGTGTCAGCAATGTCTTTAAAAGACAGAAGGTTACCCGAGCTCACTGTCGACACAGAACTAAGCCAGACGGTTACAGAGGTAGGGCCCGGTCCACCCCAGCACATTTCATGTATTCAGAGCAGACACATGCCTACTTCTCGAAAGAAACATGCAATAGAACAAAAACTAGATGCTCGAGAAAATCAGCAGGAATATCCTGACTTCTATGATTTCTCTAATGCTGCATGCAGACCTTCCACTCCAGCACCAAACAGGCACAGCCCTTCGCCTTCGCAAGGCATATATTTTGGCCCAGATTTGTACAGCCACAATAAGGCATCACCAAGTGGCTTAAAGTCAGCTTATCTACCTTCCCAGATATCTCCTAAAAAGCAGGAGGATTCTAGGAGGGAATACCTGCTCTCCCAAGATGGTCATCAACACAGACAAAAGAATGAGCCAATACACCTCGATGTCTTAGAACAACCTCCCCAGCGGCTGGACTTGGCATTGGCTACCCAGGAGAATGCTGGTAATGGCCCAGTTCACATCAGGGGAAGAACAAAAATGGAAACTGATTTAACCTACGGGCTAACCTCCAACAGACCTTCGCTCTCTGCGTACACCTCCGAAGTGCAAGAAGAGAGACCCAGCAGGAGACTGGCAGATGATGAGCCATTGGAACATGGCACGCAGAGAAACGCAGATTTGGAAAGGGAAGATACAGCAAGCAGAGGAAGGAGGTCTCCAAACAAACCAGACTTCCTGTATAAAAAATCTGCTCTATGAAAGCAACCTCCACTATTTCTCTGTGCCTAAGAGTTGTATCCCATTCTTTGCAACTTCTGGCCTGACTTCTGTCAGACAAATTCATTCATGCCAGCAGATAAATTCAGCTTCATACACTTCTTTTGTACATACATACATTGCTTTCTTAGAGACGGCATGCTATCGGTTTTTTAATGCTGCTTCTGGTTTTATTTTGTGGGAAACTTTTTTTGATCAGATTTAATTAAGCCTTTAAAAAAAAAAAAGCTGGTACCTTTTTTCTACAACCTGGTAGCATTTTGCACCTGTACATCTATTTTAGTGTATTAGTTTTGTACTAATCTGTTAAACTTTATTGTCACATTTAAAGGACTGTATTTTCATACTTTTTGCATTTTGCCCTTCACCTATCAATTCCCTATGTGCATTGGGTTGCACATAATGAAATGTATTTTCTTACGAGATAGTAACAATGTGTTTATTTTTTAATTATAGGAATTCCAAAGAACAGCACATCAAAATACTACATTTTTAGTTTAATTCTTTTGTTTAGATCTGAAATCTTCCTGATTTTTATGACTACGGCAAGAATCCAGGCTGTTTTGTTTGAGAAGTTCTGGCAGCTGGTCTTACCCTTGTATAGCAAGTCCACTCCAAGAATTACACGTGGGTATTTAAGTGTCTAGGGGATATTTAGGAGTCCAAATTCCAGTGAAATTCACCAGGATCTGACTTTCTGATTCTGTTTGCTTTGTGGTTCGCCCGTGACCACAGAGAATTTCATGATCACCCAAAAGCACTTATTAATTAGCCAGACTCGAGTTGTTCATTTGACCATGCAGAGGTAAATCTAGAAATACTGTAAAAAGGATAGTAATAACTTGTTCTTCCAGCTACCCCTGCGTGGGGGTAAGTGAAGACTAGAGCTGAGGATTCATGCTAAATCCTGGTATGTCAGGAAGACAAGGCATAGTATCTTAGGCTGTTGCCTGAATGGTAGCTTTCCATCCGGGAGGTTCCCTCTCCGACAGAGGTGCTGAGGTGACTGCTCATTGCCTTGCTTTCTCCTGCCTATGATTTAAAAAGGGCTTCACTCCTAGCGATGTCGTTCAGTGTTCCTTATCTGATCTGAAGTGTTTCTGACTTCGTAGTTGCCACTGTTCTGTGAACAAAATCAAAGTGAAGAGTAACTGCTCTAGCACTGTCAAACATATGAAGCTTTAGCACTCTTAAATTACACTTCTCTTCCCTGATCTTGCTTTTTTTTAAAGCACAGGAATGAGATTCATCTATTAACATGATATGCAGAGGGAATGTGAAGATTTTGGGCTGGCTCCCTACTACTGGGTTGAGATGAAACAACGCAGCTGTGTAACGGTTGTAGTTAAGTGCATCCTTCTTAATACCCAGTGTGCAGTTCTTACAGCAGCTTCGTTGCATTTAGGATAGGGATCTGATGCCACTGCAGTGTAGTGATTACTGGTGAACACCTGTTTGTGGTTTTTTAATGCAGTTTCTATAACAAAGGATTTCCCTGTAGTTGAAAACTAATCCTAAGTGTGATCCAAGAACTATATCGAGGTTAGGTTGTTCCCTACAGTTCAGAATGCCTAAATACTGCTTAAAGAGAAATCTTCTGCAAATTTACTTGTAGCTGATGGCAGTTCTTCTTACCCACCTTGTTCCATTAAAGCATGCAAGGCGTGACAACAATACCATTTTACTGAACTATATTGAATACTGCATTTCAGAACTACCAAATAGCTTGTAGATAAATGAAGATGTGGGTTTGTGGACCAATAAGTCATAATGTCTCCTACATGCTTACATACGTATGCCTCCTGCTTCTAGGAAAGCTCTGCAGGCACTCCTCTCGTGGTGCAGCCATAAAAGGCACAGTGTAGGATTGGAGGAGAAACACGGCTAAGCTGCACAGGTCATGTAAGTGTGTTGTGGGTGAGGGAAGATGTGTGTTTTTTTCCTCCATTACCCTCTTTTAAACTGCTTTTTGACCACGGTCAGAACGAGCCCTGGTCTCATCACCGCTGTGTATAACTGGTGTGGGACTGCAGTGTAAAACAGTGTTAAATCCAGGAAGGTATTGGGAGGAGAGGGGAGGGGAGCAGTGTTCCTGTGGGTTAGGGACTGAGGTTCATTGGATTTATTCTGAAGATCCGAGCACAGTGCTGTCTTGCTGTGTAGCTGTAACCAGACACTCTGGTCTCTTGCTCATGAGCACTAGAAGCATTAGTTAGCATCACACACAAAAGGAAGAAAAAAACCTCACTGCATTTGTGTCATATATATATATGTTGGTAGCTTAACTGCTAAGAAGTCGTGGCTGTCCTCAGAAGACTTACTGTTCTGAGTAACTTATTTTTACCTGCAATTTATAAATGTACTTTCAAAGGAAACTATTTTTACTTGTAGTTTGGTGCGGCACTGTGTGCCTGGACTGAGATGAGGCTGAAGTCTACAGATTTAAGCTTAAAATTTGTGGGGACGTGGCTGATAAAGACTGAAAAGTTCTGAGGTTACAGCTTGAGGGAAATGATGAAATGGTTTGTCTTTGGAATAAGCTGGTGAGAAATGCCTTTCCGGGGTTGGGGGGGACATGCCTGCATTTTAGGATTCAAAATTGCTTCTGAAGTCTCAGAAGCAGAACAGTATTAAAAAGAATAAAGTATTTAAAAGTAGGTTCAAACTAAAAGGCGAGTCCTTTTGAGGCCACACAGACAATCAGGCCATTCAGACAATCTGTTTTCACTTGTATATTTTGAGTTAGGAAGATGATAGCAGCTAATGGCAGCTGATTTTGAGTGGAAAAGGATTTGTTAAATTACTGGAACTGTATTTTTGTAGTCCAGAGTAGGATTTCCTACCCAGTTGGACATGGAGGGATGGGAATGAGACCATCTTTATTCTTCTTCATGGAAGCATTAATCAGAAGCTAGTGTTCATACGCTTCTCGTGTAGCACACACGTAGCTGTGCTACCTGCTACTTTTTGTTCTCTTTCTACTGAAACTTTGGTGCAGAAACTCCTTGTTTACATGAAGCACTTTCTGATTAGGCTGGAAATTAACATCCTTTCCTCCTACAAATTTGATGGAGACAATGGATCAGTGACTGTATTTTGCTGTAGGATAGAGGTATGGACATCACGTTTTCTTGGGTGAGGAAGAGTTATGCTCCTTCTTCTGCTAAAGAGCTCAGACTTTCATTTAGTGAGCAACGTGCAAAAACTTCTTATTCCCCTTTTCCCTGACCCCTTCCTCGTTTCCTTAATATATTGTTGAATAACTTAATTCCTGAAACAGATTCTTCCTTTGAAGTGTTTTACTGTTCCACGGAGTTACTGTAGTTGTGTGTTAATAACTGCTGTGTTGTTTGGCAGTTTCTTGTCATGCTTTTCGTTTCTGAAAGCGAAGACTGTGGCCACCCTTACTTGTAAGCCTTGGGTTTTGGTCTTGGAACGTCCCAATGGCAATGTTTGTCTTTATGGATTTCCTTGGTTTGGGTTTTTTTGAGAGAATACACATGCTGTTTGAGGCAATGTTAGTTCTTCTAATAATTATGTGCTTATGGTAGAGGTGGTGCTGAGCTCTGCTCAATACAGGGAGCGGTTGAGAGATGAAACTGTAAAACCATATTTGGGGTTTCTGTAATTATCTGTACTTACAGAAGGTAGCTCTGCCTTCTGCAATGTCACGGTTCTGTTTCTTGTCCTTGTGTTGTTACTGGTATAAAGTCAAGTGCCTTCAATGCTAAAGGCTCAGAAAAACTTTCTTAAACTGACTTCATGTCCTATGCAAGTGTTTTTTCTACGACCTGCATAACCAGTACTTTGTAAAACTTGTTTACGCTTCAATTGTACATAGTGTTTTTAAAAAAAATAGTATTTTTATTTAGGTACCTCCAAACTTGAATTCTAGTCTTGTGTGATACATTGTAAAACAATACATTTCTCTTTTGAGTACCATTACAGTTGTACAAAGGTTTTCACTGGTTCTATTTTTCTACTGTTGCTGAGAAGCATGTAACACTGACTTTATCCTACGTATAGTTGGCATTTCAAATAAATGGCTTGTATAGAACACGCGTGTGGCTGCTTCAGTTACCTGCTCCCAGCAGTGCCCGAGCAGCAGAACGGCGTGTGGTGGTGGTGGCGTGAGCTTTTCTATCTGACTGCTGGGCTGGGGGGAAGGAGTGATGAGACACGGCCCATAAGGTGCTCTGTAACAACAAGGGCTCTTAGGAAAAAATGTAAGTTTTGTCATTCCTTCTCAGAGGTTGGACTGGGTGATCTTGGAGGTTTCTTCCAACCTAGATGATTCTGTGATTCTGGGAAAAAAACCTCATTAAAAAGTAAAGCACTTCACTAAAATAATTCAGTGAGTTCTGGCTAGAGCCTAACTGGCTATAACTAGTCTGTAACAGCATTCGTAGATAAAGCAGCAAGCCTTAGCCTTGCTCTAGAAAATGTTTATTTTCTCAGAGCCAAAGACTAGTTAATAATTAAATACACAGCATCCTCTCCTTGACTTGCAGGTATCCTGTGTCAGCTGAATCTTCATTAACTCTGTTTCACAGGAACAACTGTTTCACGACTTCAGAGAGATGACAGAAGTTTAGAAGTGTCATCCAGCAGCAGCAGATTTTGGCTACGCTCTCACTTTGATGTGCAACAGCAAAATGTTTTGGGTGATGTCCTGGCAGAAAGGGGGAGGAAGGTAAGGAGCGGGAGTACTGTATGAGCATAAACGCTAATGGGCATCCCTGCAGAGCCAGGAAGATGGGGTTTAAGGGCAGCTTCCTAAACCAGAAAGCGGTTGGTGGGGGCTTTGTGTTCACTTTGCAACAGCGTCCTCACTGCAATACATGGATACCCAAGAAAGGGCAACGCATGGCTTCAGTCTGGACCTGGTGCGAAGCTGTAGCTGCACCAGTTGTCCTGGAATTTGTATGGTTCACATTTCTAAAATTTACTCCCTCTATGCACCAGTGCTTTAATTTCTTGGGTACAGTGACTGTGGTATAAGTGGGTGTTGCTGGAGGTAGTTGTGCTACACTGTGGTAGCTGTTCTGTGTGTGGTGGGGGTGGTTTTCTCATATAGACGCTAGGGAGAGAACAGCAAAACAGTGAAAACCAAGGGTTTCAGTTCAGGGTGATTTGAGCTTAGAGCTGGAACTGAGGACAGCGCTTGCCTCTGGCCACCTTCTACCTCCACCAGTTTAATGAATTAAATGTCAAGAGCCGCCAACCAGGAGCCCCCATCCCTTCTGCTTTTTCTCCTGCTGAAACGTGTACCCGCACACAAGATGCCAGCCCTGCACAATGAAGTGGGTGAGAGCTGGAAGCAACGATCTAAGAATACCAGGTTTGGTTTGGCTCAGCCCGTCTCAGCCTCCCACAGGTATCTTGGCCAGATGGCAAACGTGTAGTCATCGCCCTAGTTCTGTTGGGCTGGATTGCGGATAAAAATAGAACGCCAGAGCAGCATTTCAGAAACCAGACGATGCAGACTGAATGATTGAACAGTTCTTTATTTCTTAGATATGCAGTTACAAGTCCTGTAACAACTGCTACAAAAAAGCACATACAATACCCAGAGTTAAGTTTAAAAGCAACTAGTCATTTTGCATGGAACAAACCAATTGACTGAGCCTTTATGCTAGAAAAAGCTTCTGTAAATGAAGTAGTCAAAAACAAACGGGGGAATGATAAACGTGTGATTTTCTTCTAAAAAGTCTCATTAACATGAATAGTTAATGAATAAGCAGAATAGTACCCCATGGCAAACACATCCTCCAATTACAGAAAGCAAGAGTTAAAAATTATAGCTTTCTTAAAGCAGGGTTTGGGTTTTGTGAGTAAAGAAAACAACAACAAAAAAAAAACATTACGCTCAAAATAACTTATGAAAAATCAAGATTTGATTGCAGTTAACTGTAGCTTCTTAAAAGTCAGTGAAACCTCCTGTTCCTTGATTATCACAGTGATTATAAAAAGATCATCCATTTTGTACTGTACAAAACGCTAGGCTGCTGCAGTGTTTGCAGGAACATTTATGAAGTAGAACAATTTGAAGTAGGCCAGTTTTTAAAATGAAAGCACATCAGAAGTCCTCTTACAAAGCCCCCGATGCTTAATTTGTAATTTAGTACCTCTTCCTAGATATCGTTTATATTCTAACGAGCAGATAAAGTTCATGTGACAAATTTTTGCATGTAAAACATCACTGTACAATATTAGAAACAAAGTTTTTGACGTTATAAAAATGGATACATGTTGCTGCATCAAGTCCAACCTCTGATTTCTCACTTTCCACCTGCTCAGGGCGTACTTCCCCAGCAGAGCTGCCACGCAGAAGTACAGTGCTACTGAGTTCACATAAGAACCGACTTTGAGAATGCAGGATTAAAACCAACAGCCACCATCATTACCTCATGCCTGCTTTACTTTTTAAGGACCCATGCCTCCCTGCAGAAATAAACAAACTTGCTTTGTGCAGGGAGCAACTGCCAGTCACCCCAACCAGAAGAGATGACACAGAGCCATTCAGAGCAGGAAAGCAACACGCTCCCGTCTTGCAGAACGCAGAGCGTGCCCCACGCCTGTGTTTTAGGACCAAGGAGAGCTATAAGCACTAAAAGTAAAACAGGTCAAAGGAAAAAGGGAACGAACAGTGGCGCGAAGTTCTGTCAACAAGCAGTCCTCCCCCTTGAGATGAGGGGGAGGGCTTTCAAAGAAATACAAACATAGACTGACACTGAAATCCATATAAAAGCAGTGTACCTGTTCAGAACACATTTTATGCGCTACAAATAAAGGAAATGAGACAAAATGAAGAAGGTGGAGGCAGTTTCTTGAACAGTTGGATTTTTAGGAGAAGCCCAGTACTAAAAATGCCTCTTCTGTTTGTCAGTGAATATTGTTTTCCCAGTTGTCCTTTCAGCCTCAGAACTTCTCCATCTAACTACAGTAGTACTGCATCCTGTTAGTCCGTCGTCTTTTCCGTGACTGGAATTCTTCAAAGAAGTGCTGAATGTCTTCTCTTTTAACAACCTATTGCAAACAATAGGAAACTGAAGTTGTGGTACAATAACCCAATTAAGGAGCCTTTTTTTTTTAAATGTATTCCATATGTAATGCACAAAGCATTTAAAAGTATTCTGAAGTCTCTCTGATAGAGCTAGCAAACCAGCTTTCCTCTCTTACCCAAAGGAAACAATTAATGCCCAAATTCCATTATAGAAAAATACAGAGAGTGAAACAAGCTACCCAACGCTAAAACAAGCACAGAAAGCAAAGCTCCTTGTATTTTTAATGGGTCTGGCTACTTGCTTTTATGATCAGAATAATTAACACAAAGCAAGATTTGACACTCGCTTCAGACACAACAATGCAACTTAGAATGGCAGTTCAGTAAATCTGGGGCTTAATACTGAGCAAATAAAATGCTTGTGTTGATTAATAATGGCAAGCAACTCCTCACAGAAAACAACCAACAACACTGCCAATATTTAGTCAGTCCTTAAAGATTGAATTTAATTTAAGAACAAAGATTAAGAGCTTTATTCCTGAATACTTTTCCTAGAACAACAAAAGTTTCATTGAAATCTGAAAACAGCTCTCAGCACTTTATAGACAGATTTCTGTAAGGTTCCTGTTTTTTTTTCTCAGCACTGCCATTAAAGAAATACAATTTTTAAATTCCAATTGAATCAGGAATGTCTCATTTCTACAACAACTCCAAGAGACAGAAAAAATACAAGTGTTGTAATACCCAATACCCTTCAACAGTATTTTAGAACACTTTCTGTCAAATTGTGCAAATTCTGCAACTTTCCACTTACCGTTCCCTCATCTGCAAATCTCCTGAGATAGTCGGTCAGTTCCGTCTTTAAGTCGTTGTATTCTGAATGGGGTAAACACACACAAAAAAAAAATCGAGCTTTAGTTTAACATTGGCTCAGGAAGACCACCTGCTGCACTTCCTCTTGTCATTAGTTAGATTTACTTGAGAGAAATCTAGGTTTGAACTGGATTATAAAAAAAATAAAGAAGTGAAAAGCAAAACAAGTTTGAGAAAACAAGAGATGCCTAATAATTTATCAGACCAGCCTCTGGGGTCTGAGCATCTGTCCAGCTAACCTTCAAGAGAAATGTACTGAAGTTCAGTGTGCTCTGCAGAACAGGTGCCAAGAAACAGCCTTCACCCCAGCTTCACATCGACCGGCACTACCCCCAGAAAACAGGAGACGGCCAAAACAGAAAAAGGTATGAAATTTAAGCCAGTGTAAGTTAGTGTTTAAATATTTAAGTCAGAAGAAATTACCATCAATACCACACCTACGATGTTAAATAGGAGAAAAGTTCCCACACCATCTAGGTAAAGTCCAGAGAGGACAAACTTCTCTATAGTAATACTGACCGAGGTTTGCAACCTGTCAGTTTTCTGCACACTGATTTCAAATTATTTTTGAAGTAAACTGCAAGACCTGATAGTAACCGCTCGTGGTCAGCTGTTCACTTAAAAGGCTAAGGCAGATTCTGAAAATGAATACTTTTATATTTACCGCAGATGAGTTCTACTTGCTGAACTCTGTTCATGCTGTTCAGGGTGTCCATTAAAGGATCTCTCCTGTCTGTTTCTTGGTCACTGGTACCTTTGTTTTCATAAGCCAAGACGGTGTCATATTCATCTGTCAGGAACTGGACTTCAAGTTCTGAATACATTTTCTGGAAAACAATGCAAAATTTACTTTTAAGTTACAAAACTTCTCAGATACGGATGTTCTCCCCCATTCCTTCTTTGCATTCAGTATCACAAATAACAACAATAAAAATAATTAAGTTTTCTATCAAGCATTTCAGCCATTCCCCCATGACGACTTCCAAAACAAGACTGGCTTTAAACAGGAAGGAAAATAAATATGTTTAGAAGCCCCTTCATGCTGCACTAATTCCAGATGATCCACTGTGCTTCTTTATGTCAGGTGGAGGGATATTTTTAGGTGTTTATATGCAAAGTAAGAACGTTTTCACACAATTTTTATCTACAGGCTTCTCTTCCAAGATTCTTTGGGAGCTCCTCCCTGCCTCCCCCACTTCAGCATTTACAATGAAGAGAGAATACATACCAAACAATCTGCACAAGTGCATAATTTGCTTCTCCAGTTTGATGGCCAAAAGGTGGCAGTATCTTTTTTTAAAAATTGCTTGCTCTGGAGTTCTTTCAGCTTGCAGACTGGTTCTTCACTCTTGGTAACTATCTGAATTAAAACGAGAGTGTTCAGTGCTCTACAGCTTCAAATAGACACAGTTCTTTCCAGCACGTCATTTCCTTATACAAGATTTTTCTTTTGTCTCAGATACAATTTCATTAAACAACCTATATTACTGTTCCATTCGCATAAGGATTCTGATGTGGTTTAGCAGTTTCCACTGGATGTATAATAAACTATTCTTTTAGAAACGCAGTTACAATGCCTAACAGCGCTGTAGTAGAACAATGGCAGCTCCGTGTAAAGGCCAAGCGGCTGGCAGGATGGGGTGCGGGTACCCCAGCTGCGAGCAGCTGTTACACCTCATCCCACCTACTTCTACAGGCACGTTCCGTAGCCTGTGCTGTGCTCCACTGAGACCACATTTGAAGTGTCAGCAACTGAGGAGGAACACAGACAGAAAGCATTTACCCGCCCCCCACTGAACCTCTACAGGAAGAGGTGGGTTTTGCTTCGTGTACCACTAGTACGAAGATGTACAGGACAAAAAGGCAGCGTTTTACCTCCCCACAAGTAGACCCAGAGCTAGTGGATGGTTCATTGAACTGTTCCGTCTGCTTTTCCTCCTTTACTTCTTGGTGTTCTACTCCACTCTCTTTTTTTATTTCTTTCTTCTGTTCTTCACTTTCCTCAACATTCAGGACAATCCCTTCATCTTCAAGAGAGTTCGCTTTGGTCAACGCAGGAACTAGAAGATGCACACACAAGTGAAAACACCGTGCCAGAAAGTACAGGGTACTACAACCATTCCTTCTGCTTTACAGTGCAGCATTAAGAACACCTGGATTACCTCACACACTGCAGGGTCCTGGATATATTCTACAGCTGTCCAAACACACAGACCTACGTATGAAAAGAACCACTTCCTCTTTCACCACACTCTTCTTCGCCTCTCATACTCATTCTAAAACACTCTGCTTCCCAAAATCTAAAACCTAGGAGAGGGAAAATGGCATCACAATTTCAGATAGTTCTCTACTAATAAGCTTGTCCTTCTTGACACTCCTTGTTCCTATCATAGGTTCAGTAGCTGGCATGCACTTTTTGCTGACTTTTTGTTGGAGTCCTTCATTTTCTCCAGATACAAGTTTAAAAAAAAAAAAAAAGCAAAACAAAGAAACCCCACTTTTCTAAACATTTACAGACATCTTCAGCTTTATATATGGTTTTACAAGAGAAAAAAAATAAATAGCTCTTTATCTAAAGAACTGTGCATTAGTAACAATACAGCGTACCAAGCACATCACTTCCTCAAGCGTTCAGACCCTCTGCTGCGTATGTTCTTAATAAGCAGAATTTACAGTTACATAATTTCAGCTGAATCCTTCTTCAGCAGCTCTGCTTTTACCCATAAAACCTTTTGCTGATGATACTCATTTTAGTCAGAGTACTTGAAATGTGAAATAAATCCTACCAAGTAAAATTAGCAGTAGTCACGTCTATTAGTCCTAGGCACACACAAGTGTTTTTATCTCCCAGTAGTCTGGGGTGACTCAAGAGGCAAGTGATGCATCTCAGTAAAACAAACTCCATGACAGATTAACTATACTAACCAGTTCCTTACGTAAAACAAGTGTATGTTCTGATGTCAAGTCATATCTGTTTGCTGTGACATAGCTAGTTAGAGAGCACACACCAGAGACGCCTGGTGTGACCACAGAGAGCGCGCGTCCCGAGCAGAGCCCCAGCTCCATTCAGATCAAGGTTTTACACATTCCTTTCGGGGCACTCTATCACTCGCTCTTTTCTGCTCAGAGCCTCTTAGACTCAGCTGTTTTCCTTACTGCTTCCCTTAAGATACCTCTTCAGTTCTTTGATTCAACTTAGAGATTAAGTTCCTTAAGACAAGTATTAAATCCTTATCAATCTAGGTGCTAGCACATCTTTGATTAAATAAATCAGTAAGCACTATGGAATTAAGATTTAGAAATCTGAAATGCCTTTTCTTTTTTTTTAAACAGAACAGTTACAGCAGCCCTGCCTGTTCCACTGCCGTAGGTGATTGTCCAATATAACGAGTAGCATTTCTCCAACCACTTAAACAGCATAATGTCATTAATCAGCCAACTATGAGAAACATACTAATGAAACATGGTCTCAGCTGAGTTAATTTTCTTTACCTGCTAATTGTGGAGCATAGGCCCATAGGAAATGGCAGTGATTCATGCAGGCCTGGCATACCATTTCGTGGAAGTCTCCACTCTCAGGGGGAATTGCACCAAGATGCTGTCAAAAGGAAACAAGGACACAGCAGTTAAACGTTCACTGCAAATTAACAGATTCAACTCCAGCTTTAGATGAAGTAAAATATCAGCTGCCACCGTATTTTCAACACAAGCATCTAGTCCTGCTACCTTTCTGCAACAAATATCAGCGTAACAGACTGAAAAGAGTTGACCAAATGCCAGGGGAAAAAAAAAAAATCTGTCTTCACTTACACACCTTGTTTACAGCCTTTTATTCCTTGTATACATCCAGAAACCTCAGTTCTATCTTTATCTCATTTTGAAACATTACTCTTCTAAACATGGTCCTAAACGTAGCCTAGTAAGATACTACCACACACTTTAGACACGTAAATGACTTCCTTAAATGTAAAAGATCGTAAGCCTTCATATCATTCACATACTGGGATTGAGAATTAGGTCCCAAACCTCTACAAACCAGTGAGAAATATTTAGGCAATTAAAAGCACTTACCTACTTTCTTTTGCGAAAACTTTCTTACCAAGTTCACAGTACGCAGCATAATATTCTTAATATATACATTTATAAAAAAGAATCCCATAGTGTATCTACAGAACCTATAATTGAAGCCAATCATCCTTTTTTATTCTTTGATCCTGCAACTTCAAACACTTTGCTTTCTAACAATCCACGATGGAATTTCACTCATGCCCTTGAAGGCACAAGAGGCTGAACCCTTAATGCTCATGCATTAAGTAGGACACTCACCAAAGTGCTTCAGCTGCTTTTAAAAGACTTCCCTGAAGTTTGTAATCAGGAACCAACAGCGTAGTTTGTTCCTTGCTATTTAAAGTAGCTACAGTTTAAAAAGCATTCTTCTGAATGAAGAACTATTCAGACAGTTGATAATGATGTGTCTCAGCAAGAATCTTTTTCTCACTGATTTGAATGATTAGAATTTTCCAATTAAAATAGTCACTTCTCTAACAAGAGTCTCCTTGTTCTGCAGAAGGAGCCTTGAAAAAGGTGGAATGCTTCCTAATTATTATTATTTTTTTTGACTGGATGGAGCAGCAGTTCAAGATTAAAGATTTAATATTCCCCTGCATTAAATGAAAAAAAAAAATACCCCAGAACATACATTATCATCTTTTGAGAACTACAGCACAACTTCCCAAGTAAAGATTACCGTACAAACTTACCTGATGCTATTTTATTTCTATGCAAATGGCAATTCTGCTACTTATAGTTTCCTTACCCTTCCATGGAACCAGTCTTCACAAACTATGCACTGGATCATTTCATCTGGAATCTAGATGAATGGTCATGTTATTAGCATTGCTATCAACCTTCAGAATCTTTCACAGGGCTCAAACTATAGTATTATGCGAAGCCTGCTCAAGTGAACTGCATTTCCCTCCTTGCCCACCCACAGTGAGCTGCCAATAATAAGCAGTTACTGCTTTCCTGAAGTTCAGCGGCACATGTAATTCATCTTACTATCAAGACTGTGGAAATTCCCAGTTATTATTACAGAACTAGTTTTCCCAGTAGAGCAAGACACTCTCACACAAAAGAGCTAGCAGAAGTTAACACGGTATTGGTATCTTTCTTCCTGTGAACAGAAATGCAAAACCAGGCAGCTAAGCAAAAGAAAGATAGCGAAATGCACGACATCACCGGGTTTACATAGGCATGCCAGAAGCCTGACTGAACTGTCTGTAACACAGTATAGCAAAACCTGATTTGTTACAAATCAGTTACAGCATTTATAGCCACTCACAGCATTTCTCAAGATAACGAGAAACACATCTTCTAAGGCAATTGTGTAACTTGAGAAAGAACAGAGATGACTGTGGCAGCTTTTTTTCCTAGCGATGGTTTGTCTTCTTTGTCTGTCTTAAAGGCATGAATAAGTGCTACTATTTAAAAAAACATGACAAATTAATTACTTCATACAGCACATCACATCAAAAATTGATATGGAACAGAAGATTCTTAAAGTGAGATCTTCCCCGAAACGCAGCTCAAGGACCACCCTTTGCATGTTCTGCATAAATACCGTCCACATATGGTTACTACTAGATTTTGCATTTCTTACCTCATCATCAGGATCAGGATAAGGTCTTTTACAAGTACAGTATAAGCCATAGAAGTTGTCATTGTACTTATTTCCTGAATTCACCTTGCCTTTTTCCTAGAAGGAAAGGAAAAAATTGTTTCAATATACGATGCAGTGAAAAAACAAGACAGAAAAAATGGAAATCTGGAAAAAAAAAAAAACAATTCCTGTTCTACTTTACTTCCCCAAAGCAATCATGCACATCAGCCCAGAAATCTAAACACAAAGATATTACCCAGAAACACCGATGCCATACAGTGAGCAGAAGGTAGGGCATACAAGGAATACTGACGTTCCAAAGGGAAGAGGAAAAACACATTCTGTATTTGTAACAAATGTGTTAAAATCTGTGGTGTTCTTGAGCTACTACTCATCTAAAACTGTTATTTTCAGAGTTTTGATCACCAATCATGCGTGCCTGCTGCCACTGCAGCACTGTCTGTAGATTTCCCATGTACCTTTACCTTGAACTTTTTTTAAAATACCCACACTACGATCCAAACCCAACTCTGTTTAATCCTACCACTGAGTTTACACTAATTTCATGTCATGCAAGCCTCCCTCTATGCGAAAGGATGATCCGAATTACAAAACAAGCTAACTGAACCCCAGCCACAGGTAATCCCATTCCTAAAAGCAGTTAACACAGTGCAGCCAGGGGACTTCAGAACTGTTCGTAGTTGCAGCCTAAGACCACGTGCAGAAACGGCTGTGGCCATTTAAGGTGTCCCTGCAAAACGTGTACCACCATGCAGAGAAGGGAGGAACAGACCACGTGAGCGCCCTGCGCCCATGAGGTCAGCAGATGAACAGCTGGATGCTGAAAAATGGTTCCGCACTGACCTGAGGGAGGAACAACCACAGCCCCACTTTGATCACTCCAATGACAAACAGAAACACCTCAAAGTTGTCACAGGCATCTCTGCACAGATCACCTGACTACGGTCCTTGCCTTACTAGCTTCTGGATCTGTCCTGGCTCCACCAGACCGAAATGGGCACACACAAAACCACCTGCTGTTCCTACTTTTAAGTGTTATTACCCTGGAAACTGCCCTGCCGGCAGGGTACACGTCTTTCTCTTGCTGCTTCGCAAAAAGATTACCAACTGCTTAACGAGTGCAAACTGCCCAGCCAGGATGAGAGCACAGGGGGCTTAACAGAGTGAAAAAACCGCCTGTTCGGTGACAAGCCATAGAATTTACGCTACAAAGAAGGGAAGGGAACCATCCTTTTGGTGGCAGCACAGTGTTAAGATTCCATAAAACAACTGCAAAAGCTGCACCCCAAAAAGTCCTTTGAAGCCAGCTTAAAGCTATTGGGACTCATTACCACTGGCACCACACGTTTCTGGCACTACGCTGGCCACGGACACAGAGCAGCTGCAGTCACGGACGATGAGGACCAACAGCTCCACTCCTCTGTTCGCACAGCGGGGTTCAGCCCTCTGGTCCCTCAACTGTTTCACCTCCTGCTGCAATATTCCCACCTCATTTAACTCGCTGGGAAAAACAGCAGCACTGCATGAGCCAGCACTTGCTACGGCAAGCCACCAGCCTTCTGAGACTTCCGAGTTACTTTAATTCTGCATGCAGGAAACCAAGGCCTCGACGCACCGGGAGCAACTTGCACTGCAAATTCTTGAACTTGCTGTTTCCACAGTCACAGCGGAAGTTCCTGGGAAGGAGAACAGAGCGTTTCAGAGGTCTGATCTGGCGACAACACCTTATCTTTTGTGCACATAACAACCCCCAGCAGCTGTTTGCCATAAGAGCACTCTCACAGCCCGCCCAAGCAGGAGGGCCGGCTGAAGAGTCGTGCAGCCTTGCCACCCCCCCAACAGCACTCCCAAAGGCCAGGCCTGCTGAGACGAGCCCCAGCCTCCTCCCGGGCCACCCTGGAGCACCCCTTTCCCCTGGGGCCAGGCCGTAAGGGGCGTCAGAGGGCTCCCCCCACCCCATACCTCTTGGTGTAGAGCTCGAAGAGGCGGTGCGAGCCGTGGCACTCGTAGCTGCACGCCAGGCAGATGCCGGCCGGCTCTGCCCCGGGCGGCGTGCAGGTGCTGCAGGCGTACAGCGCTTGTCGCTTCACCGCGCCCTGCCGGGACACAGCGGGGAGAGAGAGGGGCTGGAGGGGCTGGGGGCCTATGGGGGGGTGTGAGGCTGGGGTGCTATGAATCACAGAATTTGAAGGGACCTCATAGACCACCCAGTCCTGAGCCCCCGCCATGGGCAGGGACACCTCCCACTACATCAGGTTGCTCAGGGCCCCATCCAGCCTGGCCTTGAACACCTCCAGGGATGGGGCACCCACAGCTTCTCTGGGGGTGTTACGGGGGGTTTTGGGGTGTCATGGAGGGGACTGAGGTGTTACGGGGGAGGGTCGGGGTGTTGTGCGGAGAGGTTTGGGGTGTTATGGGGGTTCAGGGTGTTATGGGGGGGCCGGGTAGGGTGTTATGGAGGTTTTGGGGTATTATGGGCAGGTGGGGTGTTATGGGGGTTTTGGGATGTTATGGATGGGTTTGGGTGTTATGGAGGGACGGGATGTTATGGGGGGGTCAGGGTATTATGGGGGTGTTATGAGGGGGTCGGGGTGTCACGGGGCAGGGTGTTATGGGGGAGGATAGAGTGTTATGGAGGGGTGGGGGTGCTATGGGGGATCGGGGTGTTGTGGGGCAGAGTGTTATGGAGGGGTGTGGGGCTAAGGGGGCGTTATGAGAGTGTTTGGGGTGTTATGGGGGGCAGAGTGTTAGGGGGGTCGGGGTATTATGTGGGTGTTATTGGGGAGGCTGGGGTGTTACGGAGGGGTGAGGGACTAGGGGGCAGAGCGCTACGAGGGGGTCGGGGTGCTACGAGGGGACGTTACGAGGGGATGTTATGGGGCGCGCGGGGCCGGCCCCACCTGGGCGTAGCTGCACCGCTCGTGGTCGCTGCCGCCCAGCACGGCCCGCGCCTCCTTCTCCAGCTCCTCGTTCTCGGCCAGCACCTCCGCCAGGGACACCACGGGCTCCTCCGCCGCCGCCCCGGCCCCGGCCCCGCCGCCCGCCCCGCTCCCGCCGCCCTCCGCCGCCGCCGCCATCGCGGGGCCGCGAGCCCGAGGCGGGAAGCGCGCGCGCGGGGGGGGAAGGGGGCGGGGCGCGGCGGGGCGGGGCGGGGCGCGCAACCACGTGACCCGCGCGCGGGAGGAGGGAGCGAGGGTGAGGCGGCGGGAAAGCGGCGGCGAGCGCGCGCGACGCGGGTGGGCGGGGCGTGGGGCGCGTCGGCGGCGCGGATTGGCCGGCGGGGCCGCCCGTCAGCGCCTCGGCGGCGCGATGGAGCTGGTGGCCGAGCTGCGGAGCGGCGGCGGGGAGGCGCGCTCGGTGCGCGTGCGGTGCCCGGCGGCGGAGGAGGGGCCGGGCGGGCGGCTGCGCGCGCTGCGCCTGGGGCTGGGCGAGCTGCAGGAGCGCCTCGTGCAGCTGCTGGCGCCGCTCGAGCGGCCGGAGGCGGGAAGCGGCGGTGAGGCGCGGGGGGGGCGGGGCGGGGCGGGGGGGGAGCGGCGGGCACCGGCACCGGCACCGTGAGGGGCCCTCACCCGCCCTGCGCGCGGCTCCCGGCAGGCGGCGCCGAGGAGGACGAGGAGGAGGAGGAGGAGGAGGAGGACGACGACGAAGAGGAGGAGGAGAACAGCGTGGAGGGAAACAGCGTGCCCGAGGACCCCCCGCCGAAGAGGACGAGGGTGCAGCGGCCCTGAGTGAGGCGGCCGGCGGGGCCCCGGCGGTGCGGCCCCGTCAGGGTGTGGGGGCTCCCTCCCCGACCCCGGGCGCTGAGCGGCCCCGGCCCGCAGGGTTATAGGCAGTGGGTGCTGCCCCTGCGGAGCTCGGCGTCGCTTCGAAATGACAATAAAAGGAAAAAAAAATAAAAGAATCTGTGAGGTGCTTTATAAAAGCAAATCTCCGAGCACAACAGGAAGGGAAACATAGCGCGCTTTTATAGAGGCTGGCATGGCGTATTGTGGAGAGGAGAAATAGCAGAAATAGTCCAGTAACACAAGTACATTATATGTAGCAGTTCTTGGCTGTACAAATCACTGTAGCTCGGCCCTGCTGAGGTAACCTGCTCTTCTGACAGGACAGCGGCCTGTGGAGCGTCATCAAGGGCGCAGCTGCTTCCTGCGTGGGGAGACGTGTCGGTGCTTCCCACACGGCAGCTCCCCGTTTCTGTGTGGTGCGTGCTGTGAACAGGCGTAACGCTCGTGATGCCCAGCCCCAACACCCGACTGGGGAGCCTGAGCTCTCCCTAGCAGCAGTTCGCTGTCTGATGTAATAGCGTGAAAAGCGTTTTTTCATTTTCACGTTCTGCTGGTATATTATCTCAGTGCTGCAGAAACTGAGCAAATCTTTAAGACTACAAAAGACAAAGTATCTGAATAAATTCAGACACTAGACTAGTACCTAGACTTCAGCAAGGCCTTTGACACAGTCTCCCACAGTATTCTCCCAGAGAAGCTGGCAGCCCATGGCTTGGAGAGGTAAACTCTGCTGGCTTAAAAACTGGCTGGACAGCCGGGCCCAGAGTGGTGGTGAACGGAGTGAAATCCAGCTGGCGACCGTATTCCCCAGGGGTCGGTGTTGGAGCCCATCCTCTTTAATATTGGTGTATTTTATTGATGATTATCGATTATTTGAATTATTAATTCAAATTATATTATATAAATTAAAACAATATAAATATATTATAAAACATTAAATTATTAATAAAATAATATAAATATAATAACTATATAATATTGTATTATATATAATACATATAGTTATATATAATTATAATTATAATATATAAAATATATATTATAAATACATAAAATATATAAATATATTATAATTATATTGTATATTATTAATTATTAATCATATTATTAATAATTAATTGTTACTTTTTAAATTAATAATAATTAATTAAATTAATAATTAAATTGAATTAATTTGAATTATTGATGATTTGGATGAGGGAATTGAGGGCACCCTCAGTAAGTTTGCAGATGACACCGAGTCGGGGGGTAGTGTCAATCTGCCAGAGGGTAGGAAGGGCCTGCAGAGGGACCTGGACAGGATGGGTCATTGGGCAGAGGCCAGTGGGATGAGGTTCAACATGGCCAAGTGCCAGGTCCTGCACCTGGGCCACAACAACCCCACGCAGCCCTACAGGCTTGGGGCAGATTGGCTGGAAAGCTGCTCAGAGGAAAAGGATCTGGGGGTGCTCATTGATGCTCGCCTGCACATGAGCCGGCAGTGTGCCCGGGTGGCCAAGAAGGCCGACGGCATCCTTTCTTCTCAGAAAGAGCAGTCAGGCAGTGGAATGGGTTACCCAGGGAAGCGGTGGTGTCACCATCTCTGGGGGTGTTCAAGGAAAGGTTGGACCTGGTGCTTAGGGACATGGTTTAGCGGGTGATACTGGTGGTTGGGGAACAGTTGGACCAGATGATCTTGGAGGTCTTTTCCAACCGTAATGATTCTATGAAATTAAGGATGAATTTTTACAAGCACAAACTTGCCTGCATTTATCTGAAACAGTGCAAGAAGCTGGTAAAGAAGTCCAGTGAACATACTAGCATTGAAGGAAGTGCCTTATCAAAATGGCTAAGGCAACATTTTGTAGAAAAAGCCTGACTGATAAACATATCAGAAGGGCTCCTTCATGTGATCAGTGCTCATGACATCTTGTATGTGCTCTAACTGCTGCAGCTTCGGAAGCCTGCTGCAAAACCAAGAGCACCGTTTCACTTTCTTCTTCTCCAGGCTGCAGTCCTAACCCTTCCAACAACGGTGTGAGCTGTGGAATTACTATAAAGCAACACAACATCAGACTTAAATTTGTGCTCTACGTATGGATAGCCCACAGGCAAATCACAGGCTGAAAACCACTGGTGTAAAGCAACAAGCCCTACCTCTCCTACCGTGGGAACAAATGTAGCTAATGCACCAGTAACAAGATAACTGCTTTTCTCTGGCAGCGTGGTTGGGTAATAAAATGCTGCACCTGAGCTCTACAAGAGATTGATGAGCACTGGGTCAAGAACAGCCTTTAAAAAATCATTTGTAGTCCTTATCGTGGCCACAAAACTCTTAAAGAACACAGAGGGTACTGAAGCTTCGCTGGAACTTAGGTAATTCTAAGCTAGAGGCTTGCCTCTGGTAAGTGCCATAACCCTGGAGCAGGGAACCTACTCTTCTGAGAGCTGCTCTGAGGTAACTAGGTGCAGAAAGCTTTGGTGTGGCTTTTTTACTTGTCAAAAGCAAGCCTACTTCACATAGACCGGGATTTCAGCATATGACAGTCTGTTACAGCTTTGGAAAACTGAATTTGCTGGTTCAAACAGATGAAGCTTGAATTTAGCCTCTGTTTAGTCTACAGAGTAAATACTGTGTGTTTAAAGAAAAAAGCTTAAAATCTTTAAGTGTGATACTTACTAGGCACTGATGGATCGGCGGTAGTGCCATCATGCCTGATAACCATGCCAGGGGCAAGACCTTCCCTGGTTCCCAGCACAGACATCCCCTCCTATTACTTTCATCACAAGGACTTGAATGTTATCCCCCATTGCGTCCCCAGTGTAGCTCCACTCCTTCTGCCTTAAAAGTTAGCTTACACACTCGCTACTCCAGAAACCAGACTCTTTCTAAAGTAGACAGTAATCCGTCGGTTAGCACACGCTGATCGTGCATCGTAATGCGTGGTAACCGTGCTAGCACCTAGCAGCACAAAGAGCTGCGCAATCGTTTTGTCCTACCGACTAGCCAAAATTTCCCGGACTACTTACAGAGGACAGAGTTGAGCAGAAGTGCCTTTTTGTGGCTGCAGCACGTTCTTTCTTTCCAGAACAGGCCTATACTGCAGGGCTGGCTTGAAGGAGAGCCAGAGATGAGTTGGCTCTTACAAATTAACTGATGGTTACTGGGCTGCTTTCGTTCATTAAGTCGTGTTGAAACGAGCTTGTCATCCAGGACTGCTATATAAAGTATATATTTAACTACTACAATAATAAACAAGTTGAACCACTAAACCACCAGAGAGCACCCTTTTAAGACAACAATGGACAAGGCAAGAGAAAATTAAAGGGCAGTTAATAGCAAGTATCCTGCACAAGCTGGAGTTTTGTTCCAAGGGTAACTTAATCCTCATATTTTTAGCTAAACCAAAAAGCTTGCAGCTGTACTTTGCTGCCAGAAGAAACATGCTTCATCAGAATCACGTTTTATTGCAGCTTACTTCTGGCCAAGTTCGAAGTGCTGCAGCCTTAACTTCGGCTCTTCATTGGACCTGCTCTCCCACAAGAAGCGAAGAACTGGCTCGGCAGTACTTACAAAACAGGGCAGAGATTCTCCTGAGGTGGGAAGGTACCATTAGGTGAAGGTAGAGCAGTTAATGAAACTGACACTGTAGACTGCCCAGGAGTAACACTCGAGCTGTCTGACAAAGCTCGATCTTGTGACACAGCCAAAAAAAAAAAAAAAAACCACAGGGTAAGTGACACAGAGATAAATGTTAATAAACCTTGTTACAGCTACTCACTTTCTTGGCAGGGGAAAAAAAAAAGCTCCAAATGACTGCTAAGCTGGTGAAGGTTAATTCTTTTTCTCAGAACTTCATCACTGCCTCTATTTTCACAGTTTCTGCTTTAGAAAGCTGTTCAAGATCGAATCTGAGCTAAATCATTTTAAGTTAAGAGTATGAGTAAAAATAGCTTTTCCACCTCTAAGCAGCAGTTGTAGCAATTCATCTTCTCTGTCCACTTGGAGAAAAGACTGGTATGAGCAAGTTCTCGTGTGAGCTAGTCACATCTTTTAGTAATTCTGTAGAAATGGATGTTATTGTTTGTCATTTGCAATCAAGAACTAATTGAGAAGTACTGTAGCCTTCTAAAAATGTTGTAAAACCAAGCTCAATTAGCCCAAAAGCTTAGCCACTACGTCAATTTGTGTTGCAAGCAATGATCCACAACTGAGAATTAGCCTTGACACTATCTAAAAATCTTCATGGTAATTTCACTACCTGTTTTACAAATAAAAAGCAATTTAATCGTTATTTTTTCTTTGTTTACTCTCTGGCTGATGCTTCACCTGTTTATTATGTTCTACTGGTGCCAAAAATGCTGGTAAAAATGCCTTCCTCCTCTAGTCCTGTCATCTAGTATTCCCACACACTGCCTAAATAATTTCTTTCCATTGCTGCTTCCCACCTCAAGCTCAAATCCTTATCTACACAGCATTGGCTAGTTCGTGCATCTTTCTGTAGTTGGTGTAAAGCTCACACTTTTAGACAGCTTTAATCTAAAGCCAGGCTTCTGATGGAAAAGTCTGCGAACACGAGCCACCGTTCCGTAAGCCACTGCTGCGCCCAGCACGTGCTCCACATCCCGCCTTGGCTCATCGCATCAGATGTCATCAGATGTGCTGATGAATTTGCTAAAGGCCATATGGTTGCACAACAATAGCTCAGACAGTTCTCCCTATCATCTTCTATTTTCAATGCTTCCTCTTATGATGTTCTTCTTTTAATAACTAGACACGCCACAGCAACTTCTCAGTTAAAAAACTACAGCAAGTTAAAAGGTGAAGGGATTCAGTTTCATCCATCTATCCCCAAAAATTCAGGCGAGAGCCAAGTAATTAGGACTCAGAGAATAAAAAGACAACAAAAGTGATCAAACACACACGGAGGGAAGGACAGAACAATAAGCTACAGCAGCTGACTGCCAGCACTGCTTTCTAACAGCAAACGTACACAAGAAAATGCCATTCATATGTTATCTGCATTGACAGACTTCTGTTTATAAACATTGAAAAGTTTTTATTTTATAGATAAATAAGACGACGATTTTTAGAGTTAAGAAACAACACAACTTAAAAGCTCTGACTCCAAAAGATACTAGAAGTCAGAGTTGATACTTTATTCTTACTCCAGCATATTAGGATGGCAGCTTCCTCCTTTTCATATTGCACTTAGAACTTAAAACCTTCTTGTCAAGGCTACATTGTGTTTTCGGGTCCTAGCACCAATGCTGGCATTTGAAACCACAGCCTGGAAATATCTCCAAATGCAAACAGAAAGTTTAAGGTGTTGTAACTACCATGCTTGAACATAGCAACACTGAAAATAGTGCTCTTTCCAAAGCTGGAGAAAGCTGATAGGCTCCAGGATTCCCTTACAGCAGTCAGAAGTGGATCAGCATCTGTGATGATTAGGTACTGACAATCACGTACAATCAAAATGATAACTGAGAAGTTTAGCTCATAATGTTTAGGGCCTGCTACTTTCCAAGTCCATATTTTGCACTGTTTTCACATTCAGGTTACTTCCACAATGGCTCAAAAGCTTAGTTATACTATGAAACAAGAAAGGAGAAAAGAAAGAACAGATTTGACATTATTCCAAATACACGATCCAGTAGTTAGAATTAAATGCTATACCGAAATAGCACTGGAAAACAGGGCTTGAAACCAAGGTAAGAAATGCCAGTGGAATTTCAGCATGACAGGAAAAACCGCATTCATTGCAGGAAGAAGAATGTATCTTACTCAAATTTCTGGAAGAAACATAGTATCTGTCTTACAACAGCCTTGGAGCGTCCCCCAACCTAGTATCAGTTAACTTTCACAAATTTGAAGTATTCTTAATACGCCAGCGCTCACAGAACATGTTTTTACATGTCTGGAGTGAAATTAGAATGGCAGTAAATTCCAATCGCTTCGAATTTTATCAAAGGAGATTCCTATAGGTAGGAGAAGGCAACGCTTAAAAACAACATTTTGTGCGTACTGCAGCCCAATGCCAGCGCAAGCTGCTTTTGGCATCGTAGGGAAAAAGCGTAAAGCACCAGCCTCCAGGCCTGCGCCACTCCTCCCTGCCTACCTGCTACAGCGTGGTATTCTGGTCACTGGGAAAAAAAAAAAAAAAAAAAAGTATGATACCACAGACAAAAAGTACCTTTTTCTCTTTAAAGATTTGCACATACTTTATTCTTTGCTTCCTGTATTTCCTAAATTTATTTTTAAAAAAATGCTTAAAAACCAGCACTGATGTAGATATGGATTACTTAAAAGAAAAAGCAAAGAATTGTGCTAAGTGCAACTTTTATAATCAAGTTTCATTTTTTGTCCTTTTACATTTATCACAAAAGAAGCATCTTTTCATTGATTTTACTCCAAGGGAAAACAAAGGAAGTCTTTTTTTTTTTTTTTTTTTTTGCACAGGAGTAAAGTTACGGACCAGAAACTTATTTCCCCACAGAACGTTTCAGATGGAGTGTAGCAATTTTGCATCATTAAGGCAAAATGAGGAATATTTCCATCAAGTGTCACACAGGGCTCTCCCACTCAAGTCACTTGGACAGACCCATACTTTAAAAAACTTTTGTAATTTTTTTTTTAAATAGAAAACAGTCACTGTTCATTGCTTAACAGTTTCAAAGAAAAGGCTCTTTCCAGCCTTCACTCAGAACTTCAGTCTCGTGATTAGATCAGGCATATGCAATTGCTTCAAAACAGCTACGGAAACTAGAAATTGAGTTAAGTGTCAATCAGCTGTAATCTACTGATCTGATTAGAGGCCTTCACAAATGTTTGATGACGATTGCAAATAACAGCCAAGCAGATAGGAATGATGCAATAGCCAACAGTTTTGGGGTCAGCTCTTGTACAGGAATAGAGGAACAAGAACATCTGTAAATATGGTATTAAAAAGATTATAGTCCACAGCCAAAAAGGCAAGGATAGCAGTCGTACTTTTAAGGAGTGCGTCCATGTGGTTCCTTCCTGTGGTTCCTTGGGATGTTGCTGAATGTGCTCCAGTGCTAGTTTGTTGTAAGTCTCATTGATTTCAAAGACATAATAAAAAGCTGCAGCACTTGCTAGCAAGTACAACCCCACACCAATCCATCCCATCCTCTGGCGGAAGTTCATCATTCTCCATGCTCTGCACCTGTAACAAAACAAGAAGTACACATTCAGTACAGTTTGGAGAAGGGGGACACAGGTGACGCTTGATTTTCATAAGGTAACTTTTTTATAACTTTCCTAACGCACCAGTAAAAAAAACAGCACGCACACATTTCTAAATACCTGAGTTCGCTCTACATCAGAGAAAAGTCATGTAGTACTACATCAGAAACAGGCTCATGGTAGCTGTATACATTGCTCCATCAATAGCTCTGGCTAGTGTAGGGCCTGCTAGCTATTAAGTTCTGCCAGGCTGAAGTCAAGTATTGAGTTAACAAAACAGAAGTTGTGAATTGGCTAAGTTATTCATCCAATCTGCTACTAGTGATTCTAGCCACAGAGTGAGACTATACGAGACTTTCCATAAATTCAGAATTTCTGTACAGCTCTTTCGTGTCTAAAACAAAAATGCTGCCAGCCAGTTAGTAACATGAGCATCACTACTTGTTTGCAGTGCACCAACATCCAGTTTAATTAAGCTTTAGCTGAGTGCCCATATAGGAACCCTATAAAAAAAAACGTTTTTATTTTACACGTGAGAAGGTATGTACTAAAGCTGTGTACCTGTACCCATCTGTGCACATGAGGATACGTACTATAGGATGTTACCTGTAATTAACTGTATTTCTGCTCTACCTGTGTAAACAGTTGCACTATGCCTTCTGGAGGAAAGGAGGTGAACGTGGGTATTAGTAACGGGGGTATTTGTAACCGACTCATTGCAGAACAAACCAGACACCCATCAACTGTCTGCCCCCCCCACCCCACCCCCCAAAAAAAAGCACAGTAACTGAAGCTCCACACACACCACCGTGCTCAACTTTTAGCTGCTTTAAGATCTCTGGCTGGCTGTACGGGTCTAAGTGACTTGAAGCCTTCTTTAAACCAGCCACGAGCACACTAGGTAAAGCACCTTCACTAACAGCAAAGTTGTTGCTTTCCCTCAAGATAACCCTTGGGCAGGGCAGGGAGAGCCACCACTCCACTGCAGCTGCTCAGAGTTCTACCAGGCACAGTTATTCAGACTGTGGACCAACAGAGCCTTTCCTAAGATTTTTTGAGAGGATCAAAGTCAATTGTTGGAGAACTGTTCTAAACCAAATATATCACGACCTAACTGGTATTTCTAAATATACTAGACAGCGAGCGTGCTTGTTTAAGAGATGTTTTATGCATACTGAACAGTGACTATTAGCAGAATTACATGAGAGTTCAACACCATTGACACCAAAGCCATTACATCTTTTTAGATCCCGCTTCCCAGTGCTAAATTAATCTTCCTGGGCACCAATCTTCACAGACTTTCTGGTTTTTTCACATCTGAAGGACATCCTCAGTCCTGACCTGGCAGAATCTGACCAGGGTGGCACTGGGGAAGTTGTTCTGGCCCTCACACTGCTACGGTTAAGGTGGCTAACACAGTCAGACATGCAGTGAAACGCCGCAGAAAACCGTTAGTTTTGTGCATACTTGTTGTTTACCTTATACTTACGTATAACTTATCAGTATGTTAGCTTTGTAATACACCGCGGTAATGCTTTTAGTTAAACAACACAGAAACACCTAAGAAGCTGTTTGGGTAAGTTTTTCCCCAATGGATTCCTAAGCTCCAGAGTCCGCGTTTACCCCACAGCTTAAGTTGTGAGGCGTTTTTTTTTTTCCGCGCTCATTTCCCTCTGGAGACGCTGCTTCTACCTGCAGCTCCCCGAGCCCCCCGCCCCGGGCTCTTCCCGTGCCCTCACCCTCCCGGCCGCCCCTCACCTTCCTCCAGCGGAGAAGGAGGGAGCGGGAGGGCGGCGGCAGGCGGCCCGCTCCCCTCAGCCCGCGCCGCCGCACCGGGAGGCGGAGGCGCCCGCCGAGCCGCGCCGCCGCTGCCGGCCCGCTGCCATCGCCGCCCGGCCGGCCCGGAACCCCGCCGCTTCCGGCATGAGGAGAACCACTGCCGGGGCGCGCCCGGCCGCATCCGAGGCGGGGCGAGGCGGGACGAGGCGAGGAGAGGCGCAGCGCGGCGCGGCGGGGCGGGCGCTGGCCGGGCCGTGAGTTGGCCGGCAGCCATCTTGGCTCGGGCCCGCGCCCCTCCGTGCCGTTGGTGGCCTCGCCCAAAATGGCGGCCGGGGTGTTAGCGGCGCTGCGGGTGGCAGCCCAGGTGTCCGCAGCGCGGCTGTTGTCACAGAGGGCCCGCTCGAGGGGCGGAGAGCCCCAGCGACGGAAAATACCAGAAAATGCTGGTGGGGGGTTAACTGTGTTGTGGAATAGTCCCTCCAGTGACAACGTAGTGTGCAACAGCATATGTTTATACATAAACTCCTACTGCTTGCATGTTGCTACTGAATTAAATCGTTAGGAAAAAAATCCAGAGGGGAAAAAAATAATGAAGCCAGAAAATCTTCTAAATATCTTCTCTGGAGATATTCAAGGTCTGCCTGGACGCCTACCTGGGCAGCCTGCTCTACGGAACGTGCTTTGGCAGGGGGGTTGGACCTGATGATCTCTCGAGGTCCCTTCCAACCCCTACAGTTCTGTGATTCTGTGATTAAATTGACCAAAAAATGTGTTTTGTCACCTCCATGTGGTTCACTAGTTTGCATCCCAGTCATGGTTGGAAAGTGTGCAGAATGTGTTTCAACATCTGTCTGAATTCAGTAACTGGTTAACAGGTTTCCTGTGCTAGTTAAAAGACTTCAGGAATTGCATAGCATTACATGTCAAATGTCAACTTTTTGCTAAATTTTTAACATATCAGAGTCATGAGCAAACTGCTGTTTCCTAATACTACTTATGCTCCTTTCTGAACGCTTCCCAATACTACCTATGCTTCTTTTTATGCAACTTACTCTTCTTTCTGAACTGCTCCATACATTGAATTTACTGTGACTGAAATGGATTTCAAATCCATTTGATTTGTCAGCACCTTGACTTATGCTCAGTTTGTGTTGGAAATGTCTGACTCGTTGGCAGTCAGCATCAAATTCTGCTCTCTAGTTGGTGATCCAAATCATTAAAAAGGAAATATGGAGAGATGAGAAGATAAAAGGGATGTTATAGAGAAACAGTATGGCCACAGTTCATACACATCCAGCTATAATTAAAAAGATGACTAACAGAAAATTTTTAAAGGGGCATTTAAGATATTAAATCAATAACTTGGGGGGGGGGGGGCGGGGGATAAAATACACCTAGTATTTTCTGCCATTTTTCTTGGGGGACATAGTAGGTGTTTTGTTTTTTTTAAGACACTATATAAAGCTTCTGCAAAATCAGTTTTAGGCTGGCTTGTCCTGTTATGCTTGCTGTTTCAATAAAAAATATGTTAGAAAGTAGTGTTTTGGATTATACCCAAAATAGCTGAGGACTAGGTGTATGGTGCTGCAGTTGTCACTGGAAAAAAAAAAAAAAAAAAAAAAAAAAAAAACCACTGTTGAGAAGATCCCACAAATAAAGGCTCAAAGTCTATCTCCTTGGTCACTTTGAGGACCACTAGATGGTGCTCAATACCAAAGACAAAGCCAACCTTTCACCGGCCAGGAGTCACCCAGCCCGACTCCCAGTTCAGAAGAGATTTTGTACTTCAGTTGAATCATCTTTCATGAAGTTTAAATGAACTGCCAGTGTAGTTCTAATGAATGATGTTGTAGATACGAGTAACCACACAGAGTTGGGATGTTGTTCAACATTAAATGCTATTCTTTCCCTTCTTACTTGTATTCTTTCTTTCTTACCTACCTGCAGGTACTAAAGTCCCAGGTGATCCAGAAGTAAATAGAGTTTTCCTGCTGGTTGCTATATACCTGACTGACCTTCTAATCAAGTATGGCTTTCTTGCATCATCTTATATTGGTATTAGAGGTAGTGATGGGAAATTGAATAGCTGCTGCATAGAGCCCATTTCCTTAAAAATGCTGACCTAGTTGTTAAAGAGGAAGGTTTCAGTGAGAACAAATATGCGACTGTGTGATTGGCTTGGCAATGCTAAGCATAAAGCCCACAGTTGCACTTAAGATTCTGAAGAAAAAAGATTGAAATCTATGGTTTATTCATACTTAACAGGTCTGTCTTCTGAATGGTTAGAATTGGAAAGGGAAGATGGCTTAGGATTTAATGTGCTTCATTTGTTGGTCTTTTCTTCTGTATTAATCATAGGCCTGAAATTATGGTTATGAAGAGAAAGATTTAAAGAGTTTGGGAATCTGCCATAGCAAAAGCAAGCTGCTTTTGAAAGTAGAGATGTAGCATCAGATAGAGTGATTTGTATTATCTTTGGGCTAGAATTCAATTTGTGTAAACTCAGTATTATGCTTAATCCTTAACACAATATGAGAAGGGACACAGCAAATAGCTGCTGATTTTTTTGTTGTTTGTTTGGTTTTTCCCTGCTGTTGGGAAACAAAAACAGAACTAATGGAACAAGTAGAGACCATTCTCAGCTTCAGAGGGGTTTAAAGACACCAGGGCTAGTAACAATGAAGGGAGAACAACTCATTCTCTCCATACTGAACTAGGGACATATATAGAGTGAGACTCAAATGATTAATATTCAGGCTGCAAACAAGAGGAGAAAATTGTACTAGCAACAGGCATAAGCTACTGACTACCAAGTAGACCCATACTGATAAGAAAACACTGAGGGCAAGCTAGGAGATTGGTCTGAAGGCAGAGATCCAGATGAACATGGCCTATGGTTAAGCATAGCCAGTGCTAAGCTGGAGGCTCTTATAGCTCTAGTACAGACTGAAGGCGCAGGGTTCAGCTTAAATGGGGCTCCTGAGCCCACAGGCAGGGGGCAAGTGAGGCTTGTTGGGCTTATTAAGGCCTGTTAGTGCACTTGGGACCCTGACAAAGTACTTAGGACAAGTGAGGGCTGCCAGAAGGAAAACAAAAGAGTTGGTTGTAATCTTTGCATCAAAACAAAGTTTTCATGCATAGTGTTAAATTAAGGTCTTAACCGGGCTTAGATTTGGGCCAAAGTAGAAGAGCAAATGTAGAAGAGCTGAGATCATTCCCAAACCACAAGTAGTTGGGCTTCCAAATGGAAGGTAGAAACTGAAAGGAAAAATGCACCCTGCATAATTTGTATGGATAAAGATTTGACATAGTTGTAGGTAGGGTTCACATTATTGACAAGTAACTAAGAAGTGAGAAACTAATTACAGAAACATTTTTCTCAAGAACACATTAGTACTGTGTTCATAAAGAAATACAGAATAGAAAGGTTTTTCAGTGAACCTTGTGTAACACAAAAAACTAAGGGTGCATGTTTATAAAAGGAGAATGGTTTTAGTTTTCCTTTTTTTTTTCTTTCTTTTTTTTTTATCAGAACAAGATTTATACTGGTCATATGAATTTTTGTCAGCGAGTGAATGAAAGCGCAGTGTTTTTGCAGCTCGTGGAGTTTCTGTTGTCTATTACATGTAGTTATATTGAATTTCAGAGTATCCTGTTGTGGTGCAGTAACTTGTTTTGATCGGCTACTTATACTATCATCTGTTGGGAGACAGAAACACCAGTTTCTTTCAGTTTCGTATGCTTTATTTCACATTTTATGAACCCTTATTTTGTATTTTATATCTTTTCTTTCTTCTGAAAGTAAGACAGTCTTCTGATTCCTTTTTTTTTCTTGAATGGTTGTTTTGTCTTTACTGTTATCTTTCTTTGAATTTCTCTGTTGGAAGCATCTGTTTTCTTATGGGGGAAGTACATCAGTATTGTGGAAGCAAGTAAGGCCCTTTTAAATAAACTGGCATTTTTATGTTTTATTTCTTCTCAGTTTGAATTCAAATATTTTGTTTGCTTGTTTTGTCTGTGTTGATCCCGCGAAGCAGAGGTCTTCAGTGAACTGTATATAATCCATGGCGATCCTTTCCTGCTTTGACTTGCTTTTTATGCATTGAAATGCAGGGACCTTCAATTACCTTGATTGTCTCATCCTGAAATTCTGCTCTAGCATTTGTTTCTTTACAGCAGACACATCTAAGTAAAGCTTTAGGCAATCCTGTTATCCAGGTTCTGTGGAATACCAGACATACTTTGTTCTCGGTTTGTCTAAAATTATTCCAGAAATATTTACCATCTTTCCAACAAACTCTGCATTTTTGATACTTACAAGTAAAATACCTATATCATTCTCCCAAACATCCACAACAAACATCAGCCAAAGGTAGAATTACAGAATGTTACTCTTTGTCAGAGTGTCTTTAAAGAACTGAGTCTTTTATGAAGATGGGCCTTGGCCTTTTGGCCTTTGCCTTATACATTGAACTTTTAGGTTTCATTACAGTGATACTCCTTTCTCATTAGTTACCACTGAATATAAGCTTCAGATTTCCATCTTCTGTGGTAAAAATAATTGTAGCAGGAAAGAGTTGAAATGTTTGCTTTTACCTTATGTTTTCAGCCAATTTCAAAGTGTCTCAAAAGTTTAACAAGAACTGACAAAATGTACCTAAAGAATACCATCAGAGATAGTTGGTGACTGAGTATTTAAGCAGAGGACAAATATAATTTATGTAGAAGCAATGCAGGTATTGGTTTCACAACTCCATCAGTATGACCCAACCTTGTAGTGATCTAGAAAGAAAGAGAGCAAGCCTGCAGAATTTCTGCCAGAACAGTTTTCAGCTAGAAACTGCATTTCAGCAAAACCATTATTCATTACAGTTTATTGATGTTAATTAAATCTACGCAAATAATATTCAACAAAAATTTACTTCCAAGACTGCCATTAAACTGCTGAGAAATCAGAATCTACTCTCCTGGGATTTCAGCTAAGGTCTGCTCGTGCTGCCAGAAAAGAACAGTTATTGAATTTCCATGCTGAGTTTGCTGCTGCCAACAGGTTTGTTCATATAAACAAGTTAACTGAAAAGTCACCCATGTTAGGAAGAAAAACAGATTTAAAACCAGGGGTCTGGCAGACCTAAATGCTGGCCTCTGCCATTTGGCCTAAAAGAGTTACTTTTCAACTATCAGCAGGGAAAAAAAATAAAAAATAAAAAACAAAAATCTTTTTCTGTGAAGGTCAGTCATTAAAGTGTATGCACTGTCCTTCTTTCTTCCTTCCATATACACATTCCAAGAGAAACATCTGACCACCTGACTGGGTGACAGCTCTGTCCTCATTAGAAGATGATGGGATGATAACCTTGGTGGTTTGTTTTGGTTTGTTTTGTGTTGTTTTTTTTCTTCTTTGTTACTTTTTTCCCCAAATTTCCAGTAATTATCTTTTCTTCTGTGATGCTTTTGTGCAGGATGTCAATAATACCATAGAATGAGTTTGAAGAGATTTAGTTATTGTCTCTTCCAAGCTGCCCTGTTCCCAGGCTGTGCCTATCTTTCTTAGACTGTGAACTATGTGCAGAAGGGAGTATCTATATTTAGATTCTCCTAAAGCATAACTTTCTGTTACTAAACACACAGTGAAAGAGCACAGTTCAGATCAGTCCTTTTCCCACATTCAAATTTTGTTCACAAGGATCCCAGCATTTTTGCGTAGATCAGGATAGAAATTTGGGGGGTGGCAGATAGGATATTCTTCGAGATTCAATGAATCTAAGCTTTCATTTAAGAAAAAAAAGTGTGTGTTTGTGTACGTGCATGTCTGTCTTCTCTTAGGAACCTCTTCCCTGTGTCCTGTTAGAGCTCAGGAATTAGCACATAGTCATCAACTCCTAAAATGCACTGCAAGAGACATACGTATAAGACATCCATCCACATGACGTGAGGGTTGATACCTTCTTAGCCACAGAAATGTTTGCAGACAATATAAAAAAAACAGAACTACCACTTCCCTGCAGAAGTATCAATATCTTCTTTTTTTCCAACCTCATTTTATTTGGTTCTTAAAAGCTTTATTATTTTTCATTTTCTAGGATAATCAAATCACCTAGTATTTAACCACTTCATAATGTTTTATTAACAGAAGATTCTGGACACTGTTTTGTCTCTCAACAGTACCTTTAGTGGTTTATTTTCAAAACTGTTCTACATATATTCTTTGTTTACACTTTATACTTTAAACCCACAATTTAGTTTTTTTGGGGGGGTATAAATAATGGAAAGGATTGTGTTGGGCACTTGAGGGTAACTGGTGCCTCAAAAAGTCACAGTCCTGTTTATTAATTCTCTTTGTTTAGTCTAACCAAAACCAACAGGTTTTACTCTTCTGGTACTATATTCTGTGTTTTAGTTGCCTATACAGTAGGTGTCTCTTCCAGATCCCTGGTGACTAGGTCTCTTTAGTATTCCTTCATGGTCCTTACAGAAAGAAAACCTAAACCTGGATGAGTAACAGACTTGTCCAAGGCTCAGTGTCGGAGTCAGCCTGAATGACAAAAGTATCTGACGGCTTTTCCTAGCGTTAGACCCGGAGAGCACCTTGTTATGCTTTCAAGGGCACTCAGAGCTGACAGCTCAAGTGAAAGGCCAGGCCAACTGCCAGCATCTGGAAGGGCTTTCGTATAAATTTCATCATCTGGGAGTAAGTGGAGGGCTCCTGTTGTTGTTATGGACTTTAGTGGAAGAAAAAAGCAAGTTCAGTTCCCTGTAGTTGAGAAGTGGTTTATTATGTAAGACACCTTCACCTTGTTGTTTAACCGAATTTGTCTTTTTCTGAAGCGCGTGCTAGAGGCCTGTACCAGAAATTGTCACAGGGTCGGACCCAGAATGGAGCCATTTGAATGGAGATGTTAGCAACAGCTGGTGGTTACTCTCAAAGGGAGAATTTTGTTAATTCATTAGTTAGTGAACATTTGCATTTCATTTAACAAAAACACATTAAGCAGTATTAGCAAATTTTTCAAACAAAAGGTATTATGGTTGGTTTTGTTGTTGCTGTTTAGTTTTGTTTGTTTTCCTTACTGTGCAAAGTTTGTAACCTGCTACTCTTATATAAAATCAAATGAAATTTCAGGCTGTGATGTCTACATCAGCTCTATCGTTATGATAAAGCTCCAGGTGAGTATTTAAATGTCTCCATCTTAGCACACATATTGCTGCATTTGTCAGCGTTCTTACAGAGGTGATGTGTCTGCTTTTCCACACAAATATGTGTTCTGTTTGCCTTCTACCAACAGAATGTAAACATAACCATGACAATATGGACGTATTTACAAGGTAAAGAAATATGCTTGTAGGAGATGTTAACAAGTACAAATGCATCCAAAGCAACACTTTCTCGCCATGAAAACGTGTTTAGCTTCAATGTCTTGCTGAGTGTGTGTTTCTGCACTGCTTTGTGTAATAGGACGTACAGTACCTTCCTTGCAAATGGTGCCTCAACATAGTGCAGAGCTCGTTTGCATTATGCTCACAGTGTGCTGGGTAACTATCACCAGCTGAAGCATTTCACCAGCAAATTGCAGTAATGCAATGCAGTGCAGCACTGGTACTGTTTCAGTGGATTGTGATACAACCTAAAACCTATCCTAATTTGGGTGTTGAAGTAGAGAAGTTACAATCTGGAGTTTTTTCACTTTCAGTTCTTTCACTTGTCTCTTTTTCACTAGCTAGTCAGTATAATTTTCAGGCTGTTTTGCTTTCATATGCATTTTCAGAGTGCTCCTGATAAAAGCCTTGGCAAAACAGTCTCACAAACAGCAGCAAGTCTTTAGCCTGATAACCACCATGATGCCATGCAGAGGGGGAGGATGAGAGTAAAATCAAGCAGACTGATATTTGGGTGGCTTTACACAGTAAAAATGCTTAGAAACTTAGTCAGCAAGCACTGGGCTACTGGGTGAGAATAACCACGCTAACCTGGGAGGACCAGAAAGGACAGCAGAATGTAAGGTGTAGCTGCTGCTTCTCTGGAAATCTGCACAAATGTGACCCCAAAGCACCAACATTAGCCAAAAATATGAGAGCTTTATCGCTGTAGAAAAGTCTGATACTTGGAAGCTCTCCATTCTCCAGCTGCGTGGAGTGATCATAAGCAAATCCTTTGAGACTATTGTCATTGAAGTAGAGATTATTAAAAGGGTCCAGCTTTGAATTCTTGTAAAATTGAGCATGTGGGATCTTTTGACAGGGTCCACATGCCTATTATATTTCAGTCTCCCCCTACTCCACCCTAATGCAGGCTTCATCATTACAGAATAGGTCATGGTTATACAATCATGATCAATTTCCTTGGCAGCTTCACAGATTTTATTGCAGAGTAGCCAAATTTTCACCCAAAACCACTATCAATTTTACCTTGAAGCGATCTGGTCTAACTTCTGTTTCTCTGGCTTATGAAACCACTTTCTAGAGAGAACTCTTCAGTTCAAGTCGCTATAAAATAACTCCAGCATATGTGTTTGTGAGATTAAAAAATGGTGGAAGGATCAGAAAAAGGATGGAGGTTTATGAGGAAGATGTACTGTGCATTAGAAATGTTGCTGTTGCTTTGAACTATGTAGGTGAAAATACAGGAAAGCATTTTAGTGAAGGCTGAGGAACTGAGCCAGGAAAGACTTTTAAGTTATTTGGACTTTTTTGACAGAACAAGATGCCTGCCTCTACTAAAATTTCCTGTTCACCAGGGATCCAGGGCTGCAGAGCAGGTTTGTGGTGCAGGAAGCTGTGTTACTCAGTGAATAATGGTAATTTAAATAAGCCCCATGACATAAAAGGCATATGCATTTATGAATTTACATTATTATGATTATTATGCTATTAGGGAGAATTGTGCCCAACTGAATTTCTCTTCAAAAGTACATCTGTCAAGGAATACAAAACCATTATTGATATGACAGTGCTGAAAGACAGTACAAGGCAGGCTTTAGCTGGAACACTGCATGTGAGCACAAAGCAGCTGTGTTCTTTAGAGAATTTGTCTGCCTCGGCACCACGTCTGGTGCCTTTTGCCAAAAGGCCTTTTAGCCTAGTGGTTGAAACACTTTATGACAGCTCCTTGACATGTCCTGAGTCCTCCTCTCTCTAAATGGTGGCATGACTTATTTCCACCGCTTTAGCATGTTTTTCTCCATCTCTGTTTTCTCCTGTCAGGTTGCCACTTTGAGCAAGTATCCCACTTCACAGGCTCTGTGCAGAAAGAACCCTTACATGGAGTGCTTAGGGTTAGGAAAGGACATTCTTCTAACCCCCTCATCTGATTTCTTCACATAGTTTTTCCAAATAAATAAACGAATACATAAATGTATAAGTAATGTGTGTTATTTATCCAGGTACACATGGATTTGTTGCATAATTTCAAAAAAAAAACATAATCAGAGGATAGACCTCTAAGACATTGAACTCCTATATATGTTGGGGAGATTGCGTCCCCATGGAGAGAAAAGGTGCAACATGAGCTCACCCCTTATTAAATAGTGGGAATCCTTACAGGCCCAGGTTATTACAAACTCTGCATCCATGTGAAAAGCTTACTTCAGAAGTCACACCAGAAAACTGATGCACAGGGCGAGCAAGCTTTGAGGGAAGGGAAGATACCAAAGGGCAGCTTTGTAATTCAAGGCTGTTCAAGGCTGCTCTTGTATGAGGTACAGAGGCACAGAACCACTCAGAGCTTTTGCTGTGAGCCTGGCAAGGGAAGTGTCCCTTGCGCTGTCAGATGAGTAGCTGGGAAGCTCTGCCTGTCCAGGCAGTCCCCTAATGTCAGTACGGGGTTATAACATGGCCCACATTCGGATGATCTCTTTGCCTATGTTTTATTTACAGGCTGATCAGCACTGAGGATGTGCTATAATAACAGCATGGTGTTGCAGCAAGTAAATATCAACGGAATTGATCATCCATGCAACTGTGTCTTACAGGGTCTAGGCAATTTAAAATATCTGGAAGTTTGTTATCTGAAACAAGCTGTATATCTTGGTTAACAAGCCTGGATATCTAGTAGAAGCTCAGGGCTATAACCAAATTGTGGTCTCAATTGACTATTCCTGCATTTTGTTTTGGTTTTGTTTGATTTTTTCTTTTTATGCTACAGCTGCTCATCTCCTGCTTTCTGTAACTTGCTTGTCTCCTGAATCTCCAAGTCTCCTCTATATGACCTTCCTCTTCCTTCAGAAGGGCTGCATGTAGGAGGAGTTTGAAACAATATGGTACAGGACAGAGAATGTTGATAAGAAGAGATGTACATGCATAATTTAATCTTTGGATATGAGGTTGGTATTTTAGTGAGAAGGGAGAAAAACGTCTTTTGGTCATTGAGTATTGACATGGAAGAACATTTCAGAATACAGTCCTTGTGGAGAAGAAAACAAAGAAGGGGATGACTGGCAGAACAAGACAGGCATTAAGCTCCTGCCTCCTGTGCAGGAGAAAGTAGAAAGTGTGCCTGTGCACTGCTGATTCCTAAGGATGAGTTGCTTGTAAGTGCAAAAATGAACAGCACCTAACTCTCCGAAGGGCTTCCCCAGCTGTGTCTGCAGATTATCTGCTTGTAGCATCTTTAGTTAACTGCAGAATAGCTGTGGTATGACCTAAAGAACTCATGAGTGTCTAGAGGCAGCCACTTTTGGTTAAGATTGGGGTTGTTTCCAAAAGCATTTCTGTATCTTGCTGACAAAGGCTGAGTTTGCTCTGTGAGGGCTTTGCAGGCAAAAATGAGGTCTGTCCTTCCACAACACGTTTGTATGCTGGAGATACTATCAAATGGATTGATTTTTTTTTTTTTAATATACTACAGATAATTGACTTTGGACTGACATTGGCATGAGCTTTGGAACTGTTTTTTCTGTATCTATTCTTTTTGCATTTGTAAGCCTACACATCCTGGTAGTTTCTGAAAATATGAAAATTACCACTCTTCCCAGACAGCTAAAAAGACTGTTCCCAGACAGTTTCCTAATGTGAGCATGCGGAATCAGAAAACACAATGGTTTTGTGAAACTTGTGGCCTGTGAACTTTTAGTGAACTGTAAGGAAGCATTAAAAAAAAACAGGAAGAGGGTCCTCAATCTTTGAAGGCCTAAGCATGAAAAGAAAGTGCAAGTGATGGTGCGGCAGCGCAGGCCACATCAGGCTTTATCTTTCCTGTTTTCTCCATTTTAGCAGTTTGAAATATTCAGCTGTAGCCACAAACAACTTGTGGAAGTGAAGGACCACGGGAGTGAGGATATGTGCTTTAGATCCTCTGGAACAATGTGGACTTAACCCAAGAGACAAAGACAAATGCATATGGGATAATAATGGTAGGATACATACATGTCAGGTCCCTTTATACATATGAGTTCTGTATCCATGCCAGTCTTACTTAGAGGCGTCATTTTAAAACTGGTTGCATTGTTTTAAAAGGTAAAACATTCTAGCAACACACAATTTGATTTTTTTTGTTGATGGAAAGATGTCTCATTTTGCTAGAAGCATGCTCCCTGGAATGGTCATATGGACTTAAAGCTACCTGGTTAAAAATATAAGACCTATAACCCAAGTAGCTCTCTTAACATGAAGACTGTAGGTAGAGAAAGCTTCAGTCCAGCCTAATCCTTATCGAAGCCTCAGTCTGAATCTGATGCACTGTCAGGTTACCCAGATTCTTCAGAGAATAGTCTCCGGACTCGCTTACACATGTGGTCTGAATGATTTTAATGATTTGATCAGTTGAGTAAATCTCCCCATGTATCTCTAATTGTACCAGCACGAAAGAGGTCACACAAACATCATTCCTCTGTAACTTACTCCCATATGAGAAGGCAAAAGAGCTACAGCAACGTACGTCAGTGCAGTTTGGAGCCACACTTGGGATTTGACTTACAAACGTAATTCAGTTCAAAACATCTACTCCAACTGGCAGAATTAAACTGTTACAGGATTTCGTCATCTTTTGCATCTTGTCTGCATGCTTTCTTGTGGTTTTCGATTCTTTGTTTACTGATGATACGCTTTCCTTAGCTTATGAGGTCAAAACGAAGCCTGCACGCAAAGAGCTACAAGCGAAGTGACCAAACTTGGCAGCCGGACCCTTTCTTAGTTTCCCACAGCTTGTACATTCACCAGAGCCCAAAATAGCCAAGCTCCTGAGATGCACATACAGTAAGAGATACTGCCTATAATGGTGGTTTTGTTGCAGTTTCGAAAAACAAAAACAACAACAAAAAAAACCCACCATACTCTGTTTTCAGTACTGGAACATAAGAGCTTGCTGGTGTAACCCAGCAATCCAAGTGAGCAGCGCTCTGCTGGGGCTGGTGAGAGTTAGCTCAGGGGTCCCTGAATGGCACTGCATTGGCCCACACAGATGCTGTCACCTTCCAGGCTTTATTACTGCCCTCTTTTGAATGCTTTTGAGCCCTTAGAGCTGAATTCCCTCTTCTGCTCTTTCTACAAGATCCCAGAAATACTGATGAGTCTCAACCAATGTTCACCAATCTTTCTTTGCTTTATGAAATCAAAATACTGCAGTTTTTTGCAGCATAGGTTGTTGTTGTATAGAACTGCAAAGGTTGTTTGGGGAGTAAGGGAGTAGTCGTACGGGTGAGCACCATGCTTTCACCATCCTCTTCTGCTGCTGTTAAAATGGGATTGCCACCAAGCGAGGCAGCTCTGTGCTTTCTCCTCCTGGCCTCCTTCTTCCAGCCCCTTCACTGCCTTCTGCCACTATAACTATACTTGTGCCACTACAAACAGGTATGGCAATGCAGATGGGGAATTGATTTGGTTTTGACTAAGACTAAAATATTTTTGTCTACCTTGAATTTGTTTTAGTCTAAACAGTTCCCAGCTCCCTGCTTCTGTTTCCCGTGAAGAGGGGCATGGCAGGAAGAGAGAACAAGTGGTTGTTTCTGGAGGGACTGCTGCTCTCAACAGCAACGCCTGGCTTAGTTAACTGTAAAATGACAGTTTGATTTCCAGCTAGCAAGCCTAATCCCCCTGCGCTGTCTGCAGGGACAATAGGCCATTCAGAGAGATGGAGCTGGGCTGAATCAGCCACTAGAGGGGCCTCCCTCCCGTGACCGGCTGTACAGGAGCACTACAGGGGCTGGCTGAAGTTTGTGTCTCTACTGGAGTTAGGCACTGCGATTTGGAATACAAAAATCAGAAATGAGCTTTCATCCCTGAGTACTGACTTTCACTGGCTTGTCATTGAAAAGCTGCCGGTCCAGAGTACATTTGGACGTTTCCAGACAACAGCAGAGTTTTGCCAGAATGTAGGCAAAAAACAACCATAAACCGGAAAAGCTCTGCTTCCCTCACAGGCGTCCTCTACTAACCACTGCAAAAGAGATCACACCTGGCCTTTTTACCAATCTTGCAGTAATGAATCTGTTGTGGATGTGGCAGAGGGCTGAGCAAATGGTAGCCCACCATGCCTCTCGTTCACGTCTCTCCAGCTGCCTCACTGGTGAGGACCAGCCCCAATGCTGTGCAACACCAGGGCTCTCCTTTACATCCCTCAAAGCCAAGGAGAAGCTGCAGTGCGGTCTGTGCAGGGTTTTGTCGTGCTCCCTCCTGCCTAGAGACATGTTCCAGCAGTGCCTTGTCAGCACATCACCCGACCCAGTGGTAGGACTGGCTGGAGAAAGCGAAGGCCTCTCCTGGCACTGAAGGCTCAGCCCTTCCTCTTGGCTATCTGCAGCAGAGTAACATCTGCCCTGCAGACAGAAAGGGCGTTAAAATAAAACAGAAAAAAGCTAAACTGCAGGCAGTGAAAATAACATCACCTTCTTTTTTCCACTCACCGTTAAAGATCCAGTCGTGACTTCTGCCAGGTGATGAGACAATTGTTCTTAATCATTCATTGAGAAAATATACTTCAATAACTAGCGAAACGAATGGAGATACCTCATGTTATTCCAAAGTGAACTCCCATGGAATTTCTCTGACTTGTACCACGTGGCAAGTGTCCAACCTTATCTGAGCCCCTGTATGTGTTGAAAGGGACAGAAGATAAGGTGTGAGAGGTTCCACCTAAAACAAGGAAACCTGCTTTGACCTGCAGCTGAAGCTAAGATGAAGAGGAAGATAGTTCTGACTGCTGGAGGGCTTGAGATCTTAATCAGCCCTCACCCCTTTAATTAGCATGAAGCAGCTCATGAGTTGCAGCTTACAGCATCAGGCCGTAGAAAATCACAGGAATAATCAGCCTGCTCCTGATCAGGAATTGGGTAAACATTACCCTGGGGCTTCGTGTGGTCACAGGTTTGGCATTGCCTGAACTGGCTCTGCAATGTAAACAGAGGATTGTAACGTATTTAGCAACATTATGCAGCAAAGCACAGTGCAGTGGCTCACCATTTGAAATATATTTCTCACATCTGAAATTGTTCAAGGGTTAAGATTTAAAAAAAAAAAAAAAGGGCTGTTTGAAAGGGATTTAAAGCTCTCTCTTTTCTAGGATTGAATCTCATCTCTGATATATGTCATTTAATTTTGCCTAAACTGGAGCAAAACAAATTCCTACTTTGTAGCTCCTGTTTCATTTCTATAAGAGCCAAGAATGCTTAACACCTCTGAAAACCTGCTCTCCCATATCTGGAAAGAAGTTCATAAATCTTTCTGTCTCTGCAGACTGTGATTTAAATTGGTCTGAAACTGACATTTCTTAAAGAAAAAAAAAATCAGAAAGAAATCATTTAGGAAGATGGCTTCAATTATGTCATGTTTCAATGCATCCATATTCCATTATGATATAAATATGAATCTTGAGCTTAATATGCCAACGCAAATCATAATAAAGTCTAAAAATAAAGCCAGTGAAGTGATAGCTGAAATAAAGCATTGATTTGAAAAGAGAAAATAAACTGTTTCAGGATTCTTACTTTATTTTGATAACGTCTGATTAAGCCCTGTATTGAGTTACACATTTTCCTGAAGTTACCATGCTTTCTTGAAATGTATAAACGTCAGTGAAACATTTTGCAGCAGAAACCGTGCTACCAACATCCATCTACTGGTTCCAATTATATTTATGAACTGTGTAAAAATACGTGAATATGACTCAGATCGTGTGCTCCAAAAAAAATAAAGGTTACGCCGTATTAGCGGCAAATAATTTGATTAGCTGAAGTAGAAAAATAAACATTTATTATTCAAAGCTCCTGCAAATGGACAAGGAGCACTGCTTTATAGGTTTTCCAACAACTTCAGTGTGAGCTGTTTGTAGGCGACTCCACTCCCCGCATACTTTCAAATATACCCTTGGCTTAGGATGACTTCACTGTTAATGTAAATAACGAAAGGAATGTAAAACGGTCTCTACCTACTCCCTAGGTCAATGACCCCCTTCGTGTTTCTTAAGGCTTCCCTGGCTTTACCCCTTCCTTCCCTCGAACGGACGCTCCCACCAGGTTTCTGACGAAGTTGTGAGGCCGCACTCGCCGCGGCCCTGTGAGTCAGCACAACGCACCGCCAGCAGCCAGAGCCGCGCAGGGCTCACAGCAGCACAGCCCGAGAGCATCACCCGCGCCTCAGGTGCTGCCAAACCCCCGCGAAGGAATTACTCTTCCACCCCCGAAGAGAGAAAACCAAAACCGAAGCACAAGTCACCCCACAAGCATTCGGGCTGGGTGATATTCGTTTCAGACTGAGGGGAGAAAGAAGGGATGGAAAATAATGCTCGGGCTGTGAGGTACCACAGTAACTCAGACTGAGATATTCTTCAGCTGGAATCAAAGGCAGAGCAGCTGCCAAGGCATTTAGGAATGCACCCCTCAAAAAAAAAAGGGGGGGGGGGAGGAATGCCAGCTCGTGCTGGTGCTCAACCAGCATGAAAAAAAGAAGTTAAAGAAGAAATTGTTGTTATTGAAAGTTCTGCGTAAACCCTTCCAGACGCTTGCCAAGTGCTGGCAGAAGGCAGACCCTCGGCTGTGCGACGAGAACTCACGTCTTGACTTATTTTAGTTATTTTTGCCGTGAAGGACGCAGCTCCGCCGCCACACCGCCCCTGACAGCCCCGGGCAGCTGCGGGCACCTCCGCCCCGGCACCCACACCGAGGGCTGCGGGGCGGGGCCGGGGCCGGGGCCGGGGCGGAGGGAGGGACGAGGAGGAGGAGGAGGAAGTGGAGGCGGTTGCGAATAGCGGGCAAATGGGGAGCTGAGGGGCTGCAGCAGCACCGCGCAGCAGCAGCAGCAGCAGCACCACCAGCAGCAGCAGCGGAGCTGAGCCGAGCCGAGCCGGCAGCGGGGTCCGTGCAGGCGGGGTCCGTGCAGGGGGGCGGCCCGGGCTCGGCACGGTTCGGCTCGGCTCGGCTCGGCTCGGGGGCAGCGGTTTCGTGCCGGCTGGGCTCTGCTCGGCTCGGCTCGGCTGGGCTGGGCTGGGCTGGGCTCTGGCTGGCGGCAGGGGCACGCCGTGGCCCGGCCGGGCTCGCTGCCCGCCGTGCGGGGCAGGGCCTGCCGCGGCCGGCTCGCTGCGGCGGCGCGGTGCCGGGTCCTCCCTCGGCAGAGCCGTCTGATTGCTCTCCCTTTCTCTCTCTCTCTCTCTCTCTCTCTCTTTTATTTTTTTTATTTTAAATTTAAAGCCGTCGCTCCGCGGACGCCGAGTGCGAGCAGCAGCAGCAGCAGCCGCCGGGGCGCCCGGGAGCAGCGCGCCCGGCACCATGCAGACCTTCCTCAAGGGGAAGCGGGTGGGCTACTGGCTGAGCGAGAAGAAGATCAGGAAGCTCAATTTCCAGGCCTTCGCCGAGCTCTGCCGGTAAGCGGGCGGCACGGCGCCGGGAGCGGGGCCTGCGCCCTCCCGGGCGGCTGCGGGGCGCTTTGGGGCCGCCCCAGAGCCCTGCCCGGCCCTCGGTCGGGGCTCGGCGGCTCCCGCAGCCCGGCCGTCGCCGGGACGAGCCCGATGAGCGGGGGTAACTTTCCGCCGTGTGTGTCCCGGCCCCTCGGGAGCCCGGGTTGAGCTGGGACGTGGAGGAGGCGGCTGGAGCGGGGTAACTGTGGCTGGCGTGCTCCCCGAGGTGCGCGGCGGTTTGAGAAGCTGTAATTGGGCTTCATCGGGGGAGCTGAGAGGTTCACACACGCGGTGCGTTGCACAATCAGTTTTATTATTGAAGTGTAAGCGTGAACTTCATGTGGGTCCAAGGTCTCGTGACACATGCGTTATAGCCTCTGAAGAACAGTTTTGTCTTATTTCATTCCGTTACTACATTTACATCAAGGATACAAAATAAACTTTGATAATTGAAAGTGTCCTAAGTCATCATCTTTATAATTTCTGTAAAGTCTTTGCAGAATACATTTTATAAGACTTCAGGTACGCTTTATTAAGGCATATCGTGCTAAAAACAGCAGTGCCCGCATTCTGAATTCCTGCTGGCAGCACTGGCTCTTCTCTGTAAAGATGAAGGAGGCACAAGAAGCAGGAAACTATTTTGAGAAAGTAGCAGAAGCTTTTGCATCAGCCTGTGTTCTTGGCATTCTGTATCTGCTCTGTCAAACCTCAGCAAAACTTACCAGATTTTCTTAAAATATAGAAAGGACCTCAAGTTCTGGTTTAACGTCTTTTTAAATTTCATGTGGTTCTCCAAACAAAATACTTCCGGAAGAGCAATGCCAAGTTCTGAGCCTGCCGAAGAGATTATTTTTTTTTTGTGATGCTTGAAAATACACTTTAACCTCTAATAAGCGTTAGAGAAATGTTGTTGTTGTTAGGGCCTTGATGTTGGGTATAGGTTGGATTTCATAAGCAGAAACTAAGAGGAATCTTAGAAAGTACATAGCTAGTTTCTCATAGTTATTTGCTTTTCATTCCTGGTATCATATGCGGTACTTTATGTTTAGGAATCTCCAAAGGTGACTTTCCGTCCTCCGCTGTTCTTGTTTCTCTTTTTGACTATATGCCTTGCTTTACTTTCTCTACTTCAGAAATTCTTTATGCTTATGTTTCATAATGTAGATACACAATTTTTGTGTATTGTACAAATTTATTAATAGTTTTAAGTCCTGGCAGTGCTATGAAAATTGACCTCAAAGTGTCTCTCTTGCTACGCTTTCCCAATTTTGTGATGCAAATTAGGCTACCTTACTCTGTACAAGATAAGCTTGCTTTGAATACCATTTGCAGATGTTGGATAGATATGTCTATTTGATCATGCTTCAATTATTTTCTTTTAAAAAGCACTTAGTATTAGTCTGTTTGTAGAAGCGGAGTTAAGTGTTGGGTTTAAAGATCAATGCAGTTGCTGGAGCAAGTTGCTTTGTTGTCCATCCTGGTAACTTCCATTGATACCAGTGGGAAGCCATGTTCATTTAGGCAAAGTTTTCGTGCATTTTGTGCATAATATCTACTTGATTACTTGTGTATTTATATGATTTTATTGCGGCAGAAAAAGTAGTGCCAAGCTCAACATACATCTTACCAGAAATATTGTGCATAGTAAGAAATAAGGCAAGTGTACTCATTCCTGTACAGTGATTCATGCGTTAGAGTGGACTATGTGTCTGTCTGTCTACTCTATGTATTTTATGGTGACTGTTACTGGGATTTTATTTGCCTGTTGCCTAGGGATATACTTTCTGGATGACTACAAAGTTCAGTTTTGTTTGTACGAGTTTGCAATGAAGCAGTTATATAACCCAGGAAAGTAACAGAAGACGCCTAATGAACTCTTCAAGTGTGCTGTTTTTAGACCCAGAGTATTGTTGGGATAAGAAAAGTCTTCGGTTTTTTGTAGTCTGCCAGCGCAGCCAGTTCTAGTGTGAGGCACCGGTGCCATAGAGGGATTAGGGACAGACATTTGAAAACCAGCTTGAGCCATCCTCTGGGAGACGGTCTAAGTGCTGAACCACTTTCACAGGAGTGGTTTCAGGTTTTGTCTCCAGCAGTACTCCAGAACTGAAACGCTATGAAAAATGCTAGCTGAAACAAGATGTGAGTGAGCATGAGTGCACCAGCAATGAAGGTGCTGCTCTGGGGCACAGGCAGCGCTGTCTTCAGGTCTGTGCTCCGCAGAGACTGGGCAGGTCCCTTAGTGCTGTCCTGGTGTTTGTATCCAGCTTTGATGTGCAACCTAGGCTAGGGTTTGGTAGGTTTCCCTGTTAAATTTTGGCATCTGAATCCTTCCAAGCAGTTTCGTGAAAAAAAAAATTGGAAAAATTGTAGGCGCCTGCTTTCTGGTTTTTTGTTTGTTTGTTTTTAATTTTTGCTTTGTGATACAAATCTCCTCAGGTGCGTAGGTCTGGAACAGCCTGTCCTGCCTGAACACAGTGTCTGGGACGTTTGCCTAAGCTTTGTATTCACAAGGTAACAGGCCTTGCATGGAGGGCCTTTGAGCTCACCTGTGCTTGTGGTCCTCACTGTGGCACACTAGTGACGTCCTGCCAGGGCTTTATTCTTTACGGAGTGTAACAGCCTTGTCTGTGCCTCCCAGACATAGCCTGAGGAGATGAAAGCAGTGGCTGTGGTGGTATCTGCCTCCACATTTATAGCCCAGGCAGTGGTTCCCAATTTGGGTTGCGTCCCAGTGCAACCCTTAATGCTTCCACAGCCCTGGGGCTGTGCTCGGAGAGTTGCTGACCCAGAGGACAGAGCGCTTGCCTGGGGAAGCTGGGTTTGAGCCTGCAGCTGTTACCTCCCGAGGGAGGCTGAACCTGGGTCAGGGACCGGGCTCAATCCTGTCCTCCTTCTGGACCTGCCACCACGCCACAGGACAGTCACCCTGCTTGTGTCTGGCCTCTGCTTCCCACACCGGTTTTCAGTTCCGCCCAGCGACTGCTTTCTGCCTAAGCTGTCCGCACTGCAAGGCTTCTGCGTTCCTCAGCGTGCGGTGTCGGTGGGGAGGAGCGCGCCCCTGTGTCAGCCTCGCCGGTACCACGACGCTCCCCTGCGAGCTGTGGCGTGGGGCTGAGCTCCTCTGCGCAGAGCAGGCCTCTTGCTGCCTCGCTCAATTTGTTAGTCAGGAGGCGATTAAAGAAGCTACTGCTGCCAAGTTGGCCTCTGCTTTTGACTGAAAGCTGCTAGGTCGCCGTGCTTTGTGTGGGGTTGGGTACCCCCTGCGTGCTGGCATATGTGCCGCACCTGCAGCTGCGTGGCCAGGCCCCCCGCGGCTGCGGCGTGCGGATCCCTGGCCTCTGCGTCTCCCGCCTCCTTTCCTTGGAGCCGCAGCGTTCAGCTCCACCAAGGCATGGCACGGTTTCAAAGCTTTAGGTAGCTGGCTCGTGGTAAAATGCAGAGTATCTGTGGCCTGCTAAAAAGTCAGGCGAGCTTTCTAGGGACTCCTAAGTGAGAAGTTAGGAGCGTGTGGTGTGAAAATGTAGTTCTGGTGTTGTCATGTGTGCTGCTGCTGCTGCTGAAAGGAACAGTTCCCCCTTCTTCCAGCTGTTTGGCCTTATCCACTGTCTCACGCTGGTTTTAGTGGTTATGCAGTTGGCAAAAACTTTCAGTCCAGTCTGTTCCCTGCTCCTCTTGTTGACATTGAAATGATGGTCTCTGTGCAGGTTGCGTGAGCACTAGGGCAAGCTCAGGGAAATGGAGATGCCCCGCTCCATTACTGAGGTGACAGGACTGTGGAGTGAGCTGCAGTTTGTGGTAAAGGCTCCTGTACACTGTTCTTTTTTTCTGCATAGATGTACTGCCAGGCCTCCTTGGATGTTGTGAGTAAAGAGACTCATGCCATATGAGGGGGGGCAGCAGTGGTAGTACAGAAAAATGCTCCTATCTGTTTGAAAAATGAGTTGTATATGTTTGGCACCAGTTCAGATTAGCGAGGTGTGGCTGTTTACAAGGGGCTGTTGCCTCTATAAAAGCCTCCATTTCCTTGGTAGCTGTTCTGTGTGTCATCAGTTAATATTGCCTCTTTGGGGCCATGAAGATGTGAGGCAGTAAAGTTATGGCTACGTGAGTAAGTTATAGTGCTATAAGGTGAAGTGACATGCCCAAGAGGAGATAATTTAAAGTCACCCCATTAGGAATTATAAGATACTTCTCAGTTATTTGGGGAAAAAGCATTCACATGTGCACCTCTTAAGTTCCTGTGGAAGTGTGGTAGCTTTCCTGTGTAACTGTGTAGGTTCTGAGTCAGTTTATCCTCTTTATAGCGCATAGAAAATGAATAGCAAAGGAGCTGAAGAGTTGCCTGAAGATGTAATTTGTGTCATGATAAATCCTGCAGTTTGACAGACAGCAGAGCTGTGCTTGTTCATCTTAAAGTCCAGATTATTTATGGTCAGATTTTATTGTGCAGTGTTTTTTCACCGAAGAGTGAGGGCCTGGAAGGAACAATTTCTCAGGAAATTCTAGAAATTCTGAGAAAATCAAATTCCGATCATAACGGAAGAAAATTTAAGTGAACTAATAAGGAATACCTTCTGGTAAAGCCTTGTCACCTTGATCTATAGAGAGCAAGCTGAACTGTCAGCCCCCCTTGAGAAATCATCTGTGACAAACTGATTGCATTCATTGACACATGAAAGTAAGGCTTCTTGATCTGGTTTGGATTCCTAGGTGCTACCTGCTGCTGAGGGCTGTTCTGAAACTTGAGCCTGTGTTTGTGAATAACTACCTGCATCAGTTCAGTGCTTCTTGGTTTTGGTTTTATGCAAGGGGATGTGCTTTTCTTTGGGTGTGCAATTCCTGTTAGAGCTTTTCATCCTGAAGACCATTTGACAGTATGACAGATCACTTTTTTTGTTTTAATTTGTTATGTTGAAGCTATTGTGATGTTGCTACTAAATCAATCTGCTGAACATAGCATCCAATTATTTTTTACCTGGCAAAATATTAATATGTCTTATTTAAATTTTTGTCTGACTCGACCTTGCTCTTTCTCATTTTTTCTTTTTTCTTCAAGCTAAGTTGGTTCTTCAACCTGCTTCTTCCCATTTTGTGTCTGTGGTAAATAGTTCAGCTGTCTTTTAGCATGTATTAGAAGCTATTCTGTTTAGTAAATCAATGCCATAAAATGTATAAACAGTGCTGTCAGTGCTATAAGTCTGTATGGCTCTTTCTTTTCTAGACTTTATACATGGTCCCTTTTGCAGCATGACCTGTGCACAAGAACCTAAATATGAGCTTTGAGATAGACTTAAGAATAACGCTGGTCTGAGGACATTAAATTAATCCGTTTCTTTATATTGCAGGTTGTGAGGTATATTGCGTATTTTTTCCAAGAAGAACTTGGCGGGGGAGTGGGGGAGGGAGCGTTCTTTAACCCCAACTCACTGTTAATCACTAAATACAACTTTTTTAAAACTCATGGCTTGTGCCAGTTAACTTTTACATTCTTAAAGGCCATAAAATAAAATGTATGTGCATCGATCAATAGCTCCCATTGTTGCTTGTGTTAGGCTGAAATACTGTCATAGAATGGCTTGGGTTGGAAGGGACCTTAAAGATCTAGTTCCATCCCCCAATGGATATCACGAGAAGCAACCAGGGGCCGGATGGGTGGGTATGGTTTTTTTTTTTTGACATCAGCTCTAACAAAACCTCCCAACTAGCTAAATGATAAAATTTATAATAAGCCATGAAAACATGTTGAGGGTAGTAGTAAAAAATGTGTTTCTTAGAGGAAAAGTTCGGTGTGGTTTTGGGTTCCTGTTTCTTCTTCCATTAGCCTGTAGAGGAGGAAACGTGGCATCCCAGAATAACTGGGTGTATGTGCGTTTTCTCCCTCAGAGAGCCCTGATTGACAGGCATCCCTCTCGTGAAAAGCTTTCTGTGTTATGCCTGCAGAACTGTTTCATGGGAACACGACGCCCAGCTGCGCGGCAGCAGAGGCGACTGTAACAATCACTGCTTTCATGGTGACTCTGTTTCATGATCTAGCAATCATTTACCTTGGATTCAGGAAGTCTGTGTCCTCCCTGCGGTACATCCCCTTACCACAGCCTGTGTGAGATGATACGCAGCAAGGAACAACAATAACCTCGGTCAGGTGGCAGAGAAAGATCTGGATTCTTCTGCAGATCACAAGCTGAATACAAATTGACGGTGTTGCCAAAAAGCAAATGTCACGATGGGGTACGTAAGCTGGAACGTGGCCTGCCAGGCACATGGTGTATCCATCCTGCATGGCGCTGATAAGGCTGCTGCTTACCCTGCCTTTGGTTTGGGACCCCGTGTTTCAGGGAGAAGGCAGGTCAGCTCTAAGTGTCCACAGGAGAGCAGTGAGAAGGATTGGAGGTCTTGGAAATGCAGTGAATAGTACTGTGGTATTCAGCATAAAGAACTGGGCGGATCTTTGGACACTTTAAAAAACTGCTGTAGGGGAAAAAGAGCATGGTGTATTCCTGGTTCCATTGTGGGTAAAGCAAAAAGCAGTGAGCTTCAATTACACCAAGAAGGAGGAATGCTAGGATTTGGAAAAAGTACCCTGATTGTCTATTTAGGCAGCAAAGTTTGTTGCTCAGAACTTCTAAGAAGGGTTTGGACAGACATGCTGGGAATGACACGAGCCTGTGGTTCTGTTTCAGGGCAGAGATGCTGACCTCTCCTCATGTCACTGCTGCGGCTTTGTCCAATCTGTATTAGTGCAGAAATTGTCCAAGAAAAAGTTCTTTGTGTACCTTAAGTGGTCTGAAGAACCTTTACTACTTCAGCAGTCAGACTTGGGAAGCCCAGAGATGAGGTCTAAATGCATTCAGCTTTTAAAAGTGTATAGGCTCAACCTGAGAGGGGTTTCAGAGCTGCCTGCTGAAAGTGTTTGCTCTGCTTTAATGTACTGCACTTGCAAAGCATTGATTGACAGTGTATCTCATGATGTTGGTCAGATTATGTGCTGTTTATCTCAAATTTGACACCTTTTGGTGAGGCAGCATTCTTGAACATGTTCCAAGGAAACAGGGAAGCAAAGCATTGTGAAAGACTAAAATAAGCATGATAATAGATAAAATAAGCACCTGTGCTGGGTTCATCTATGCTGTAGGGCTGTGAAACAAACACTCTTCTGTATGGTTATCTTTTTCTCATTTTTGAGTTCAGTGTTCAGTCCTTGAAACAGTGCTTTGTTTTGTACTGATGGAATTCAGCTCCCTTCAGAAGGAGTCATGCCCTTTATGTGATCGAGGAGGAAGCTGCTGATGTTTCCCCACTGTCCAAACACTGCACAAATACTGGCTAGTATTCTGTCCCTCTGCAGAGAGAAATCACCACTGGAGAACAGCCATGTACTTCACGAATGGCTTTCAAAATGATTGAGTTTCATTTGGGGGAGGGGGGAAGAGGGCTTATTTCCAGGTAAAGCTGTCTTAGTTTTCATTCTCCTTCCTCCTAACTGCAGTGCTTTGAGCTTCTTGTCTGGGATGTGATCGCCACTGATGGTGGAAGGATTCCTGGCAGCAAAATGGAAGCCTACTCATTGCTGTGGCCAGGCTGCTGCCTGTGCAGCGGGTGGCTGTGAGCATGCTGAGGTCTCGGGGGGCTCCCAGGGACCTGTTCAGTGCAGTGGAGGAATTCATATTTCTAGGTCTAACTGTGCTTTTAGGAAAGCAGCCGGCAGAGCCAGGCTGGGGACTTGGAAACAAGTTGAGTTCACGTTGAGCTGTTTAATCCTGTCCCCTGGGATACCAGTTGGTGAAGGTTTATAAGCGCATCTCGTTTTGTCTTGTCACACACTGCTGAGTCATGCTTGCTTGGAAGAATATGAGGTCTGTTCTTCCTCCTCAAAAAAACAGATTGACTTTTCTCTCTTCATCACACTCCTCTCAGGCTTTTCTTTCTGCCTGTCAACAAGCCGTCTTCAGCCCTTTCCCTCTGTACGCATCAGTTCTGTGTATTCGGTCTGGGTCCCCAGGCATTGCCTTGTGAAACGGGATTCTTCGTGAAGGAGAAAATACTTGAGCTGTGTCTGTAGCAGAAGGCAAAGTGACAAAATCTTGAACTTTGAAGCAGGGCTGCTGCTGACAGTGTTTCTGAAGCCCCGTGTTTGCCCTGTCAGGCCATACTACAGGTGCGTCTGCGCTTTGAGGGAGCTTCTGCCCCTAGCAGGATGTGAACAGGCTGAAACCCTGGTGCCTTCAGAGACCTGGCCTGGACTGCGTGTTGTGGCTGTGAGCAACATCGTTGTCCTCTTTTGAAATCCTGTGTTTTAAAGTGCTGGCGACTTTTTTCTACTTCCCCCCAGTGTTCGGTCGGACGGTGCTGGTGTAACGCCTCTCCTCGCAGCAGAAGGAGATAGTTCAGAGGGCTCAGTGGGCGCGAGGTGTCCCGCCTGGCGTGGTGCTCGGTAATGGCTGTCACTGCCCGGCCTCGATAAAGTTATCTGCGTGCTGGGGTAACTGCTTAGCAGTTGATAGAACAAATGATGTCTGGGGTGATTAATGGCGCTGGAAGGAAATGATATCACACAGGTCCACTTGCAACGTGCCACTCCTTCGCCATCTGCGCTGGCAGAGCACGGCCCTCCTTGCTCCCTGCCCCTCCTAAATTGCTTCGGTGGTTACAAGAGCTGGCATAATGACTCTGCTTATTCTCTATCTCGTCAGCCTGGTTTCGTTACCAGGGCGGAAAGTGTCGTCACTTGTAGAGCTGGGTCGTGAACACTTGCCTCTTGTAGCAATATGCTGTGCTCTAGTGAGTCTGGTAATGGCCACCTAAACCCAGCCAGGTATGCTTGTTGTACAGCTGCCTGTCAGCAATTCGCCAGAGCCGTTCCCTGCTGTTGCAGAAAGCCCGTATCAGTTGAGAGGATCCAGCACCGGTGCCTGCTGGTAGAGCAGCCAGCATGGGCACTCTCCCCACTGGCCTCTGAGGGGTGGTGGGGGATCATAAGGGGCCCTGTGGTCCTAGGGGATCATAGGTCTGCTCCTGCGCGGGCTGTTGGGGCAGCCCGGTGTCGAGGCCAGCTGAGGAGAGCCGGGCCGGCCGGCCAGAGCTGGAGGTGTTGTGCAGCAGGTGCTTGGGGGAGGTTCGAGGCACAGCACAAACGCGCTCACCTTCCCCCTGGCAGAGCCTCTTGCCTTCTGCCAGCCGCCGGTGGTTGGAGGCTCTGCTGGCAGCAGCTGTATCCGTGATGCTGTGTTCAATGGCCACAGATGGCCCTGCTCTGCATAAACCTTCAAACATGTTTTCTGAACTCGCTTTCATTTCTGATATCACAGGACTGCAGAGAAGGTATCAGCATGTGTTGTCTACCCTCTAGTTTTGTTGTTACTAAAACATGAGCAAATATGAAGTTGCTTCTGTTTTTCTCTACTTTTTTTAACCTGTAAAGGCATAGGCATTACTTATTTTTAAGCGTATGTGTTTATTTTCCTAACACACCCTGACTCTTGATCAATAAAAAAAATTCATTTCAGTCAAAAAGGTGTAAGAAGTTCAGAAGCTCTTCCCCAAAGAAGAGGGACTTTCCTGCTAAAAATACAAAAACTTGCAAAAGAGGGAGAGGAGGAACTAGCAGCTGGGTCTAGCATAGGGGCCACCTTCTGACTTCATCTAGTGCTTGCTATCTGTGACTTGCAGCTAACAGCAGAGGGTTTTGGGGAACCTAAAACCCCTTTGCAGATAGAGAGAAAAGTGCCTGACCGGCTTACGTGGTCATATAGCGGAAGGGCACCCTCTGAAAGTGAAGTACAGGATTAGTATTGCAAAGTGACACAAGCCCTGTCTGTCTAGCCTTTATGCCACATGTAGAATTAATTTGCAAATAAAATCTGTATCTGTCTTTTGTTCGATATTGAAAGCATGTATTTTTTTTCTGGTCTTCCTGTTGGTTTTCAGTTAATGCTGCCTTTCTGTAGCCTCAGGTATGTATTTTAAGAGTTGTTTCAGCTCAGCATTCTTTCACACAGTTCTCTAAAATAAGTTTTCTTTGCTTTAAAAACAGACTTGAATGGAGGGAAACAAAACAGAAACTAAGAAAGCCCTCTGTTCTGATGAAAGGCTGATGGCCAAATAAAAAGTAGCACTTGTAGTTGCTGACCTGCACCCTGGACCTGGCAGGGGAGGGGAAGGCATGGAAGGGGAGCAGTGTTATTGCCTGCGCCCTGGGCCGGGGCAGCATGTGCTGCGCAGAGAGCACGTGGCGATCGAACAGAGCAGTGAGTGGCCTTTGTCACCTGGGAGATGTTTTCTTCCAAACTTCTGCCTCTCAACGGTGGTTTAATCTGTGGAGATAACATGTTTTATGCTGTGTCTTTAGCTCTGCCGAGCTGCACTGACTGCAGGTAGGAGCTGGGCCTACTGGAGGAGAAGAGGCTTGCAGGTTTGACTTTAGGGCTTGTCATTTTGGAGTTCCGTTTCCTTCTGTCCCAAGGAAGAGATCAAAGTTTATATTGGAGTCAATTTTGAAGAGGGTAGGTTTTCTTGGTGTTTTTCTTGTCCTTTATAGAACAAAAATTTTAGCGTGCTTTGAGGGATAGAAGTACAGGCTTGTTGCTAGACAGGGTGTGGAAGCCCCATTTGCTTTTTCTTTCTTTTTCTGATGCTATTTTAGGCTCTCAGCTCTCACCATCTAAGAGAACTTGTGCTTTGAATTTTGTTTTAGTCACAAATGAGTAGAGTGAAAATCTTTGGTCATAGAGTTATTATCAAGTTTAAATTGCTTTTGCATGGGACTAACTTTGTTTCAAGAACTGTCTAGCTCGTTCACCTTCTGATTCCTTCCCTGATGCCCCGTGATCATAGCTTTGTTCTTTGGGTATGCTGTAAGGCATTGATCTTCTGATCTTCATCACTTCGTTGCTTGCTAGTGAAGGATTGCCTGTTTGCAAGTGTCAATTCACTGCAAGGTAGAATATTCTTGAGGATTAGGACTTTTTTTTCATTAATAACACTCAATCTTACTATTGTCTGGCCTAAATGTAATTTAAAGATTCTTTTGTCTATCTTTGCCTTAAAGTAGAAGCCAGCTTCTTTCCACTTCTGGGTATTTCAATCAAACCAAATGGATCTCTAACTTACAAGCTCAGACCTTCCTGAGAAGGCTCTGGAGAGTGGAGAAGGCTTGACGTGACTGATGCTTGTCAGCTGCTGTCTTTTAATTGTAAAAGTTCCTCAGACACTGGTGGGATGGATGCAAGTGCTCCTGTGAGCCAACTTAGAGTCTGCCTTTTGGTGATGCTGGAAGGAGACAGAAGTGATTGAATGTGAGAGACTTAAGGTGTTTTGTCTTTTCTCCCTGACTAAAATAACTGTGGGTGCATTGTACAGACCCGTGGGTGCAGCAGGCTGTCGCTTCCACGGGGACCGCGCAGACCACCAGCTCTTCTAGTGAAACCTTTTTTTCTCATTTTTGTGCTGTTGTGCTACTGTGTCAAAGAGTTTCCTGATCAGCATAGTACAGCATCTTAGCTCACAATAGGTATTGTTTTGAGAGGGTTGGCACGATGTATTTGTGCTGTGATTTGATCTGTCCTTTGTCTCGAGTAATCTGTTAAAATGTAATTCTTAATCCTACTCCTTTTTGGCAGGTTTTCCTCCGCTGTTGTTACAGAGATAATAAAACAGTGTAGCTCTAGTTGCAAGAGATCACTGAAGAAAAACAGTGTTCTGGGATGTTTCTTCTGTGTTTTTGGCTATAAAACAGAGAAGCTGTGGCCACATTGGAGGCAGGAGGCAGGGTAGGTTGGGCTGTCAGTCTGACTTGCTGTGGCTGTTCTTTCGTATGTTAACAGGGAGCTTCCCTGATTCTCTCTTGTTCCTAGAGTTTCTGTGGAAAAGGTCATAGAACCAGACAACACAGCTTTCTTCTAGCAAAAAATTGTTTCTGAAACCACAAATCACGTGTAGAACACTTACTCTACCTAACATGTATTTTTAAAATGATTTCCCTTTCTTTGTCTGTCAGCTTTGGTACCAGTGGACTGTGGGAAAGCGTACTTCCTCCCTGCCCCCTACCCCAAATTACGCTAACTGCAATTAGCAGACCTTAATTAAAATGCCTGGTTCCTAGCTCAGCAAAGAATTTGGAAACAAAGTTAGTTATTCTCAGGCAGCTCTACCACAGATTTCTTCTCGGGCAAAGCTGTTTCCTGATGTGTAAGATCAACATCTCTATACCTGTTGTTCTGTAGTTCAGTTGGACAGCAGTCAAATTCTTGGTCCTAGAGCTTATTCCTAAAATAGGAATCCTAGCACGTGAATTAGGCCAATACACTCAAAAGCTGCTGCTTGTGGAGGTGCTGAGTTCCCCTGATCCCACTGAGAGCTGAGGACACTGCAGACCTGGGCCTGAAATCTAGTTGAATTCCTTGGGAACTAGGTAGACCTTGTTCTTTTTTATTTTTATAATGGAAAATTGGAGAGTCAGGGACTGAAATTGGATTTGTTCATAGTGGCATGAATTCAGTGGTACACCTGTGGGCAACAACACGTGGACCTCTGCTGCTGCCGTGCTCTTCCTTTGTTGCACCAGAAATAACGAGAGCGGGCACTCAAAGGGTGTAATGAATGGCTGGGTAACAATGATTGGCCAAGAATCAAAAGTGTGGTAGGTAGTAATTAAAACATGCTACAATGATGCCATTGAATGCCTGCTTGACCCAGGGAAGTATCTGGTAGGGTGATCTGAAATGTCTTTGTAGCACCAAGTATAGTATCTGAGTTTCCTGTTCTTGTTAGTGTTGCTGCCACCTTGCCTTATGTTAACTGCTGTGTGGGTGTGAAAACTCCCAATAAGAATAGATTTTTAGCACACTTGCTGCTGCTAGTAGTAGAAGTTGAAATACAAAATGTTTATTTGTGGAAAATGCATGTAGTCCATGTAAAATCTCCCTGTTCCATCTTGTCCCCTTTAAATCAAAGTAGATCCCCAGTTTTGGGGGGCTGATCCAGGCAAGGTGGAGCAGACTGGCAGTGCTGCTAACGTTACAGCGAAGGAAGGCTTGTGCTGCAGAGTGGTTTTGGTAAATGTTGTTCTGTCTTTAAAGCAGTAATGTCTGTGTTGGGGTGTTTTCAGCAGCCAGTTTGGCTTCAAGGAGATAAAGAAGGCTCCGATAATTAACAACAGGGATGAGGGCTTCCTTTGGTAAGGCTCGATCTCCTTTTGATGAAATAAAAACTATTAAATAGTTAACTCCCCCCCATCTTCTATACGTCTTTGTCTGAATGTGAAAACTTTCCCTGGCTTTTTTCCTCCCCTCTAACAACGTCAGGAAATTAAATTGTTTATTCAGAACGTCTGATGTCGGTGTTGGACGCCCACATTGGCTCGGGAACTCGGAGACATTCCTGCGAGGCAAATCCCCAAAACCTGCGAGGTGGCTCTTTTTTTGCTCTGCTATAAATGTGTGGTTTGACTGTCAGGGTATTTTTAAACACGCTGCCCAGACAGCTTTGAAATATGAATAAAGCCCTAAGTATACATAGATGAGCTGCAAACAATTGAAATGTGTTTAAATACTTGATCTCTTCCACGTATTCATCGGTACCTACAATTGGGGCGTGGGGGGTGTTAAGGAAGTTTTTGAATTGAGGAATGTTCTCTGATCCGAGGGAGAATAGAGAAAAGCCTCTTGAATTGAGCATTGGGCTGGCAATCACAATAGGGTTTTGGCTCTGTCGTAGGCCTTATTGTAACCTAAGCAAGTCAGTGAATTTCCCAATATCTTACTTCTTCCACCTGTCAAATGCAGGAGTAATGAAAACACATCACAGTGCTGTTGTATGGCTGAGCTGGTAGCAAATTGTTAAAGGATTACTGGATCTCAAAGGAGACACAAAGCATTTCTTACTTTATCTTGATATTTATCAGCAGCTCTTCATTCACGTCTGTCTGCTTCAAGGTATGGTTCAAAATTAAAAATCCAAGGCATTGAAATTTGACAGTTCCTCATAGGTGGTTTAATGGTGGGCTTGGCAGTGGTAGGTTAAAGGCTGGGCTAGGTGACCTTAGAGGTCTTTTCCAACCAGAATGATTCTCTGAAGTAACCTTCAACACAGTTGTTGGGGACTGCAACATGTTTTTAAAAGTTTTAGCCCTCTTGATTGTCTCAGACCTATTTGACTGGTAAACGTTTTCAGTTCATCGTATACAGATTAAGTGATCGCTCGGCTTTTGCCAAGCTAAGATTTCATCTTCTTGCATTGACTTTCTTAACCCAGTCACTTCAATATATGCTGACAGTGGAGCTTTGCTTCAAAAAGCAAAGAGAGAAGGAGCCAGGGGGCTGTGTAGCAATCCCCTCCACCACAGACAGTGCTGAGGGTTGTTTTCTTGATCACATTTTTCTCTGCTTCTTCTGGGGGTACCTGAGTTCAGAGAAGGCCCCCTAGCCCTGCAGACACAGCCTGTGGCTGCTCTTCTCCAACTATGCACAGAACCTGACAAAACACAGGAAACATGGAAACTCTGAAAGCTGCAAAGAAATGTGAGCCCGACCCTAAACCTGCTAAGGCTAATGGGAGTTATTTTTCATGATAAAACAGTTTACCAAACACAGAAACTTTGGGGGGAAAAAAAACTCTCATAAAACATGGGCTTTTAATAGCACCTTATCTAAAAAGGTGCTGTGTAACTTGCTCATTTAGCTGTGACTTAAAAAAAAAAAATAAATTGCTTTTCAGAAGTGATTCATTTTCCTTCACATCTTCAGAGCTGTTTACTGTGACTGGCTCTTCAGGAAGTCTTCACTCCTTTGTGTTTATTATACACAATTTTACTTGTAATAAACCTCTGAAAGACTTGACTGATTGGTGGCTGAGGCTCGTATCAGATGTGGGTAGCAGCCCGGCTTTGTCACGCTTTTTTAAAAATGAAAAGATCAGGTACTCAGCAGCCTTTTTTTCTAAGGGAAGCCACTGTTCACCATTGTACCAAGAAACTATTTTTTCCCCTCTAAATGAGGCCCAGAATCTCCTAGGAGATTTTAAGACTGCATATTTTCTGAGAAGTAGGATTATTTGGTGCATCTTCTAAAGCAATGCTTGAGCAACGTGGTGGCACCTCTTGGAAGCGAGCGGTGAGCAGTGCTTGGGGCTTCCTGCAGGTGAGGCTGGCACAGGCACGAACCCGCGCTGGGCAGACCATGGAGGAGTCTCATCTAAAATCCCAAGTGAAAACGAGAGAGGCTGTGAATTTGCTTAGGTGAAGCTTAGTATTTTAAAGGGAGGTCTACTTACGTGGATTGTCTGGTCTGCAGGACTGAAAATGGTCTGTTGCAGAACACGGTGCGTTCAGGTGACCTCCCTGTGTTACCAAAAGTTTAAAGAAGTGGCCTCCTTCATAGGAGAGAAGAGTCCCAGAGAGACTGAAGGCTTTTTAGGACTGTGCTGCAAGGCCCTGTACCTCCTCTCCATGTTGCTTTTCAAATGAGCTAGGAGTGACAGTGTCCCACGGTTTCCCTCAGGAATAAATGTTCTTGACTTGGTAGACGTTGCCTTTGTCCTTTCTGTCTCCTCAGAATCACAGAATCGTCTAGGTTGGAAGAGACCTCCAAGATCACCTAGTCCAGCCTCTGACCTAACACTAACAAGTCCTCCACTAAACCATATCACTAAGGGCTACATTTAAACGTCTTTTAAAGACCTCCAGGGATGGCGACTCAACCACTTCCCCGGGCAGCCCATTCCAATGCCTAACAACCCTTTCGGTAAAGAAGTTCTTCCTAATATCCAACCTAAACCTCCCCTGGCGCAACTTTAGCCCATTCCCCCTCGTCCTGTCACCAGGCACGTGGGAGAATAGACCAACCCCCACCTCTCTACAGCATCCTTTTAAGGTACCTATAGAGAGTGATGAGGTCTCCCCTGAGCCTCCTCTTCTCCAGGCTAAACAACCCCAGCTCCCTCAGCCGCTCCTCGTAAGACTTGTTCTCCAGACCCCCTACAGCTTCACTGCCCTTCTCTGGACTCTCTCGAGCACCTCCATGTCCTTCTTGTAGCGAGGGGCCCAAAACTGAACACAGTACTCAAGGTGCGGCCTCACCAGAGCCGAGTACCTCTCTCCGAGGTATGATTGTTTTGTTCTGTGTGTGTGTGCACGCAATGGGAAGAGAACTTAATGTGGTCTTTTCCTTTTGGCTATCAGCTGTAGCATAGAGAAAAGTCTTGCAAGGGGGAATTCAGAGCAGCAGTTCCAGGCACTGAGAGGAAAGTGAATGAGGTGCCACCTCCAGGGCTTTGCAGAAAGAAGAGAGGTAGAACAGGACAAACCTGGTCCAAGATCTTGACAGCCAGATGATGTGTGGTGTCGGGTTGGGTGTTGAAGGGAAGAACTTGAGAACAAGGGAAGGATCAGGGCTGGATTGTTTGGAGGAGAGGGGGAAATACTTGAGCAGACTGTGAAAGTCTGCTGAGGACGCTGTTGGAGTAGCTCCCGTTCTGAATGGGCTGCTCAGTGGTGGTACTGGTCCAGGGTGGCTAGGCCAACTGTCCTCTTGAGCATGAGCACAGAAGCTAAGGTGTCAATTTATGGCTCAGGACGTTCAAAATGAGCACTGGTATCTGAAAGCTCTGGTAGCCTTGTCTGTGAAGAACACAGTGGTCCCGAGTAGCTGCTTCTCCCCTTCCTCACAGACTGCCCTGCCATGGAGGACACAAAGGGCAGGACCACAGCTGCGGCCTTGTCCTGTACCACTGGAGTGAGGGGTGGCCAGGATGGCAGTGGGACCCTCCTGGACAAGGACTGGGAAGACTGAGGACTTTGGGTCCCAGAATGAGCTGATGGCTCGGTCAGGGCTTCTAATAACAGCAGGCAAAGGCAGGGGGTGCTGATGGATGGAAGAGGAGAAGCTCCTTCCACACAAGAGGAGTGTAGGATGGACGGGGCTGTTCTGGTGAGATGCAGAAGGGGGCAGGACAAGTGGTGAGCCTGAGCCTGTGGGATGCAGCCGGGGAAGCCTCTGCTCTGAGGAGTGTTTGAGAGAAAGTCCTTGGAGAGCCCAGGTCAGAGGGGCCTCAGAGAGAGAAGTGATGTGGGTAGGAGGGTAAAGAGCATCTGCTGAAAGGTGGAGGGCAGGGTGAGAGGCAGCGGTTGTAGCCCTGCTCCTGGCCCTGGGGTCTGTCCTGGCTGAAGCGTTGGTGGAAAACTCGGTACGTCCTCCTTAGAGGTTGTCAGTTTTGAAACCCATTTCATATGCAACTTCCGTGTTTAAAAATGGGTTTTAACTTCAAAAGGTTCTTTAAAAACACCTTCATATCCAGGTTTATGGTATAAATACAGACTACTTCTTTAAAGGAAGGTTTCCAACGGGACAGTGACTGTTTGGGAGTAGTGCTCTCTAGCTTCAGTTATTTGATGGAGTCAGTTCTTGGAGGATCTGTTAAGCTACTTATTAAAAAACATCTTAGAAGGTTTCTATGTGACATAATTACTGAGAAGTAGATGTTATCTGTTGCGTGTTTGTGTAAAACAGTATGTGGCAAGTGGAGGAGTCGATAGCTATAATACCACCACTAACGTGACCCTAAGGTGTGCGTGTGGGAGGAGCACTTTCCCAGTAGGCTCGCTTCTGGACAAGTTCGGTTAACCTCTCTGTACTGGTATCCAGTGATTTACAGTGATTTTGCTTTAGTGTCATGGAATCAACAACGGAGGAAGACTGCTGGTATCCCAACTAAAGCCGCGTGGCCTGTAATGCCTTGAAAGGCGGTTTTGATAAGGCCCTGTCGGGAGAGGTGGCAAAAATCAGAGGACTGAGCATTTAGCTGTGCCTCGTGGAAGTGGTTTGAGTGAAAGTTGTTTGCTTCCACGGGGTTCTTATCTGGGATAGAAACCTGCTGTGTTGATCCTAAAGCTGCCTGGTGCAGCAGCAGACCTTGGCCTTACCTCTCTGTGGGCAGCACCTTAGGGAAGAGCTCACAGCCCCTCTGCAAAACCCAGAGGAAAGGTGGGAAACAGCAGTGCTGCGTGAAGTGTCTGCAATGGCAAGCAGCATTCACTCTTCTGTTGCCCCTACAGTCCTAGCACGTTCATCATCAGTGGAGGTGCCTGATACTTGGCAGCAGAAGCCTGCCGTACCTACTGACACTGCTACAGACGTGCAAGAGCCTTGGTGCCACTAAGTTACAGCGCAAGAAATGTATTGCTGTAGGGGGATAAAGACATTAGACAATGCATTTTGAGACATCCTAGTATCAGGGCAGTGGAAAAAAGTGGGAAGAAATTTGATCTTTATTGTATTCTCCGTGTAGTTCTTCCCCTCTTGTGGAGGGCAGAGCTTAATGGCAAGTTCAGTGGGCAGGTTGTCCTTAGAAGCATCTGCAGTTAGTTTGTTGTTGGGGTAGGATGCAAGACTGTGTGGCTTAAGGACTTAGTTACAGTGAAATATTTTACAGACAAATGCTTGAAAGAAAGAAATCTTTCTGCTTTTAACAATATTAAAACTGTTTTGTTTTTTGACGTAAGGGCTTGTTCATTCTTTCTCAGTTCATGGCCTTAAATGGCCAAAAATGCAGTTTTAGATTTTTCTTTCACTTCCTAATTGTTTGTCTGTAGACTCTTTTTTTCTTTGAGAGATGTGAGTAGAGAAGTTATTCTTCACCGGAAAAAGCCTTCCTGAAAAATTCTAGTCACGACCTTGCTAGCATTTCTTGAAGAACGCCACAGCGTGAAAACAGTGGAAGAAAATCCTAAAGAAATGGTCCGTGTTATCTTTCCAGCATTGCTCCTGACTGAACACCCACAAGTAAGAAGGGGATATAAACAAAGCTGTACTGTGTCTCTGCAAGCAGGGTCTGTGGTTTGAAAGTGCTCTGGGGCACATAGCTGCTGCTGTGAACTCCACCTTGCAATTGGTAACCTGGGCGGTAGGCGTTATGCCTGACCAAAATGCTGGCCAGTGCTTTCAAACTTGGCTTCAGGCTTTCAGCACACGAGCAAAGACTTTGTCGGGTCCATGCCAGGCTTCCAGAGGGGGTTCTGCTGCAAAATTGAGGCTCACCCTTGGCGCTGTCAGGCTGACGCTGCCGGTGAGCCGTGCCTTGGGGGCTGTGGGATGCTCGGATGTCCACAGTGGTGCTGGGCTGCTCTGGTGCCCCTTGGGGCAAGGGTCCACACCTGAGGAGTGTGGAGGCCAGCGGGGAGGAAGACTTCCCTTACACGTGGTGGATGGTGACGCTAGAATTCAGTAGGGAAGAAAATGTAGGTGGTCAAAATATTCTTGAGGGGGGGAAAAAGCACACCATACTATATTACTGGCGAATTTTTGAACTCTTATCTAGAAACTAATTAGAGAAAATAATTTGGGGTGCAATCCAAATAAGATGATGCCTGTTTATGGCCTCTTTGAGAGAGTGCAACTTTCCCAAGGTTTTGATTATCTTCTTATAACAGCTGCAACTTTTTTCATTTCTGAGGGTTGGGAAGGTTTAGAAGAGGAACTTTTTTGTTAGAATGGGATAGTTTCTGCCCTTCATGTGATGCCTGTGCGTTTTGCAGCTTACTGTGGCATCTCGGCCGCGTGCTGACCAAGCAGGAAACCCTGCAGGGCCAAGTGCAGGGCAGATAACATCTGCCCAGCGCCCGGGTGCAGTCAGCAGGGTGTGCGGCTGTGTGCAAGGTCCTTACATCACGCTGGGTGTGGAGCAGCTTCGTTCTTCATGAAACACGTCTGACTGCAGGGATCTGATGTGCAAAGAGCTGTGCAAATGTTCTGCCTGGGAAAGCGGCTTCTTGCAGTGAGAAATCCTGCTGCTGCAGGTAGATGTATGTGCTGGTGGGGTGTAAAAGCAGATGTTCAAGCAAGAATTTTCTGTTGCCGTCACGAACAAGAATTCCTGCAAACCTTCTGAGCAAATGGTGTATTTATGTACTAAGAGATTGAGAGGTACGTGTGTGTATTTGTCTGTATAGAAAATCCTAATCTTATTACGTGGTTCAGTCATTCTCATTGACTGTTACTTGCTATCTTGTCTAAGCGACGGCAAATGGGATAAATGAAAATCACTTTCCTCAGTGGTTGTTGTTTTTCGAGGACTAGTCTAAGACGTCCAGAGTTTTCAACAGCAGCTGAAGATGATATGTAATGTGGACTTTTCCCCCTAAGTATAATTCTTCAAGTCCTTGTACGTATTTTGGAATTGCAGCAATTTGAAAGCTGTGACATTTCTACAAATCCCTCTCTTCTGTGCTAATTGTATCTCCAGTTAACCCGCGAAATAATTCTGGCAATATCTGAGCTGGATCCTGTGTATGACACCCTGGTCAAATGTCCAAGCCCAGAAAAGAGAACACGGGCAGTTAACCACGTGCACCCGATGATGAAACCAACCTGCAACAGCGGAGGAATCATCGCTTTCTCCTTGCCCTGTGCTGTGCGGTCACCTATAGGCTTGAAATCCCAGTGTGTGGTACAGCATCATCTCAGGAGTCCCTTATCTCATGTCTGCAAACAAAAGAAGTGAGCAACAGAAAATGAGTACGCTTGTCCAAGGGAAATTTGTTCTGTGATCCTGTTTAATCAAACATGTAATCAACACTTAATCAAACATTTAATCAGCGACTTGCATTTTTCCTTCTAATTAGTTGCTGCCAATTATTGGGATTGAAGAGTGAGTTTCGGGGCGGAGCTGGACAAAAATAACCAGAGGAAAGCAGCTAGCTCTCACTGCGCCTTTGTGTCTGCCTCTGCAGCTCCTACTCAAAGGCTGCATCAGCTGATGGCGTCCGCCTCCCTAGCAATGGTAAGGACAGCGGTAATTTGGTAGGCTAGAATAGAAATGGAATTTAAAAAAAATATTTATTTATTTTTTGGCTTGAAGAGGGATTCCGATTATCTTGAACTCATCGGCATGCTGATGGCATGAGTGTTGCAGTGGGGAGAGGCAGGTACCAGGGAACCCAGGGAGCTCCATAAAGGGAGATGTGTGAAGGATGCAGCTGAACTGCTGGCCTCGGGCTCTTTCTCTGAGAGGGAGAACGAAAGTATGAGTAACAGAGCTCCTGCATGGTTCTGCTTGTCGAGGCAGCTTCTAGAAAATGTGGAGAGGCCTAAGACATTGCCTCGTTCCTGGCTGTGCAGTGCGACAGAGCTCCCAGCAGAGCCAAATCTGGGCAGTGATGAAGTCTGGCTAGAAAAGGTGATGGTGTTCTGGGGTTGTGCAGCACCTCCTGCGTGCCCTGGGCCAGATCTGGGAAAGCTGCAGTCTTAGAACACCTCAGCTTGGTCACTGGGGGAAATGGTGGGTGTGACAGCTGCTGTCTAGGATAAGTTACGAAAAAGCAAGGGCAGGATTAATTAGGGCGCTGTGCGTGTGTGTCTGCCTGAGAGAGATTAGCAGCAAGAAGTGCTGTAGAAGATCAGAGGTGTGGGGGACAGCGTGGCACGGGCTGGGTGTCTGAGCCCAAGGAAGGGCACTGAAGGTTGGGCAAAGTGGTGCTGGCAGAAGGTTGAAGCTGACTGGGAAAAACCGCTTGGTTTGACAAGATGGGCTGCTCTAAACTTCCTGTAAGCCATCAGGATTTGTGCTGAAGAACTTTGGCTCTGTCATTCATTTTTGCGTTACGAGGGATGTGCATTTTGAGTAACGGCTTGGATCAAAACCAAAAACCAGGCAGTAGCTGTCCTCTGTGACTTACAAAGTGGGCGCACCAGGCATGAACCTACAGATAACATCTAGGGCAAGGAATTTTCTCCAGCCAGGGTGGAGACTTCTTGGAGACGCTGTTTTGCCCTTTACAGGTACAGAAACTATCCTGAGTGATGGAGACTTTGTTTTGCTGCCTCATCTCTGTTCCAGCTTCAAGTTTGTTCTCTCTGACTTTGGCTGATCCTACACATAGGGATCCTACATTCCTCACTGCCAAAATCTTTTGGTGTATTCCTATGAATCTTCTTGACCTACGTTGACTTGATATTATAAGGTTGGCAGCAATATGTTGTTCGTATGCTGTATTTCCAACTCCTCAAACTGCAGCCCTGTCTAGTGAGACTAGCAGAAAACCCTGTTCTCTTATCTGAACCTTTTGGTAAGGCGTTTTTTTTCCTCCCTCTAATGGTCTCATCAGCTATTAGTATTATTCTGCACGCCATATAATAGAAATAATTCCTTAACTTATTGTCTCCCAGTTCAGATCCTTTCTCAATGCTAAGTTCATGTAGCTTGCGTTTTATTTGATTTCCAGGATCGTGTCTAATTTGTGTAGATCACCAAGATGATTCACTGTGGCTCTGTCAAATGCTCTATCCTGTTTCTTCTCGGGGAAGTTGGCCGCATGTCAATAAGCAGGATGTTTTGAAACAGTACGGCCATGGCTTGTTGGAAGCCAAGCTTTCATTTTATTGCAAGCCTCTCTAATGAAGCTTCCAAATAAAGTAAAATCATTTTTTGATCTATGTTGATGTAAACTCAAGCAGAGGAGTAGGTTGCAGGGGAGGGAGTTTCCCGTTATTGGTACTGTCATCTGAATCCGTTCAAACGGAGAGAAGCAATCCAGTTCACTTTTAATTTGTACAACGAATTTTCTGCTGGACACCTTTTTCTCCTCAAATAGGAGACAAGGCAGCAGAGGGGCACTTCTCACATGCAGTTGCTTTTCTGTGTGCTGTTGACATGGTTCATGTCAGTGTTGGGGGGGATAGGACAGGGTGGGATGATGAATAGCGAAATAAGCGTGAAACCCAGTTTCAGATGAAACTGGGCTGATGGAAAAGCTTTTTAGCCAGCCATTAATTTTGGCCTAAAGAAACAGTCCTCTTTAAAATAGTAGCTGCATTCAGAAAGGCCCCAAACTAAAGGCTGAAGCATGAAATGCTTCTCAAAGGGAGCAAACAAAACAGGAACTGGCTGGATGAGTTATGTGAGCCTGAACTGGTGCAGAGTTTGGGGAGGAAAGATTTCTAGGAATCTCTCCTGCATTAATTGTTTCCTGCAAACCCTTTCCATGGATGTCCTTTTAACCTGATGAAACACCAGACTGGTAGCTCTGGCGCTGCGTGTAGCTGGCCGCAGTGAGCTGTCCGCACGGACTCTTGTTGTTGGTTACGTCTGAGTAAATTACTTACTCTGGTTCCATACATGAAGAGGAAAATTTGTTCTTGTGTATGCAAACAGTGGTCACTTGGTGAGTGCTGGAGACAAGAAATCACAAATACTCTCAGAGCTAACGACGCTTGAGGGAGACTTGGTGTCTGACTTGCTCTGTGCTGAAACGTTAGGGCCATCCTTTATGCAAAAAAAAGGAAAAAGTTGCAATCAGGTTTCTGTAGTGAGCAGACATGTTAACTGTCTTGTGTTAACTTTCTCTTGTTTGTGTAACGAAGCTTTGCATGGAGGAAAAAGCCCCAGACACCTATATATCTTACTTGAAGCCTGGCTGGAAATGAATAAACTCCTTTTTGCATGGCAAGGTGCTGAGCTTAAAGAAGTCTCTGATTTCTGCCAAGAAATGCCCAGTCTCTTCCAGAGATCCAAGAAGTGGGGGAAAAAAAAGTGTATTACACGTTTCTCATGGACGTCTCAGTGGGTGTCTGGCCTATGTAAAACTCCTAAAAGGTTTATTCAAGGCTGTTTGCCAGCGGCTTGGGAAGCTGCAGTGGAAGTCGAGCATTTGGTTTCGGGGGTGGTGGAATAAAAGCCACTTCTAAATGAAAGTTTGGTGGGTGCTTTACAGATGCACTGCCCAGAGGGATTCTGATCTAGGTAGGACAAAACATGGATAACAGCTCTAGTAAATGAGTGCTCCTAATAGAGTTTGCTTTCCTGGGTGCTTTTGTCAGGTAGCTGTGGGCAGGCTCCAGCAAGAAGATTGTTAAAGATGACTGCAGCAGGTGCCTAGAGCTGAGAAAAGCCCCAAAAGGGTCAGGTTCTCAGGGGGCAATTGCCAAATGCTTTCAGGAAGTCTGCTTACTGTAGGCTGACAGATGGGGCAATCACAATTGTTGTGTGACCTTGAGAGACCAGCCCAGTTCACTTTGTCTGTCTTTCTCTTCTGTTCTCTTTCCCCTTCCAAAAAAAGACAGCTGCCGTCCGCAGAGCTATGCCCATTTTAGGTTAGCTTACCAGATGTGTTGCATTTCTTCAGTGTGAATTCCCTGTTCAAATAGAACAGGGAGGCATTGGGAAGGTTTATATGTAGGGCATGACGTCAATATTTAATCTGAAACGCTCTCGCTCTCTCTCGATATAGTGAGATATACGGATAGTTAGGTTTACAGGTAAATGCAGATACATATGCTCTTAAGTTTAAAATCACTAATGAAACGACTTCCTGGGCGTCTTAATACACATCATGATTCTGTATTGTCTACATGAAAGGAGAAATGCGTGCTGTCTCTGTAAACCTCCTCTCACCTTATAGGAGCGCCAGGAGCCCTGAGTGTATCTGTTAACCGAGACACGAGAGGCAGCTGCTTTAATAAGGAGACGTTGGCGGTTGTTACAGTTGTGAGAGAAAGCTGCTTATAAAATATGCATGCAGGTTTTACAAGCCATGGTGTACACGAGTTAAAAATTAAAGACTATATTGAAAAGTAAGTAATTTTATGTTGGGCCATAATGAATGGAGAGGCAGGAGCCTAAAGGAAGCTCCAGAATAAATGAAGACTTGCTTGCATCCGCCTTAAATCTTTTATTTCTGAGAGCTGCTCTCTGTCTAGATAGAAATCTGTATGAGCACCATGATTTTGCTGGCCTTCCAGAAGAAGGGCCTTCACAAACGTGGGGTGGAGCTTTTTCCCCCCTCACTTTGACAGCCTTACCTGTGCTGGAACAAAAACGTGTGTTCTTCTCTGCCCTTCTCATCCTGTTTTCCTTTGCCAGTCGGAATGGACCTACACCTCAGTCTAGCTCTTTTCTGTAGTACAAGAAGATCCCCGTGAGGCAGCTTTTAACTGGCCGGCTCAGGAGACTTTGGCAGTGAGAGAAGCAGTGTGGGCTGCAGAAGGCAGAAGCTGGCCGCGTCCTCAGGCGAGAGCTTCAGTCTGTACTGAGCTGCGCGCTGCTGCAGTAAGCTGGCTCGGAGCGCCTCAGCTGTGGCGTTTAAAGGTGGGCGAGGCTCTGGTTTCTGGACAGTTTCATAGGTAGGTAGGCTGAAGGGCCTTGGTTCAACTCCCCGTGCATTGCGCCAGCTCTTGTTAATTCTCAGTTCCTGTTGCAAAAGATGTGGCCTTTGAAAGGAGGCAGGCAGAAGGCTCGATCAGCTCGTCTGATGCCGTTCAAGGATTTACTGGTAAAGCTGTTTTGTTCGAGAGTGGTACTGCTCGGAAGCAATGCAGGGCCAACATAGTTACGGTAGAGTTTGGAGGAGTTGTACTTCAGCTGACTTGAGATTTGATGGTATCTCAGTCGAAGAGAGCAGGCATTTCACTAATGCTTTTTGCTAGTTTTGTTTGAGAGATGTCTGAGCATAAAGTTAGAAGGACTGACTTTTGGGAGCTTCAGCATGAGAAACGTGTTAGCTGTAGGCACAGGAGCTTCGGGATATTTCCTAAGAGTAAGCATCCACAGTTAATTGCCAGCAGGGTTGCTGAGTGTTTCTTTAAATTTAGCGCTCTTTGTTCCATGTTACAGTTTGTGTCCATACAGTGTGTGACCGTCCCAACTTGTTCACTTTTTGAAACAGCATTGTTCTGTCAATCCTTTTTAATCCCGCTTCGCACAGCGGCTTCCCGTTACGTTGCGCTTTTTGAGCGCGTGGAGTGTGCTTTTGCTTGTAATGAAAAAGGTGATGAAACAGGTTTCTGCGAGCAGCCGGTGAGAGAGCAGTTTAATGCTCTGTGCTGTTTGGGATGTGGAGGCATTGCTTTGAGTACTGGCGTGGGCTTGTGGAATTAACTACTATAGATGAATTCCTCTTAGGATTCCACTTAGGTTGTCATCTGGAAAACTGAAAACTCATCTGCTTATTAAAACTCAGCTGGTGCAGGTGAGAATTGGCAGGACCCCCTGGCGCTAGCTATCAGCCTAGAGCAGTTCTGGCATTACCAGCCACGATGCTGGTGAAAACTTCAAGTCAGCCTGAGTTTTCCATTCAGCTTCAGTGTGGGAGCCTTTCCGTGGCAAACCTTTCAGTATGGCTTTAGCTTCCTTGCATTCCAATTTGGTGCTAGCAGAGCGAGGAGACAGTAATGTTTGCCTTCCTATGTCAGTATAATAGCTGTTAAGAAATTGGAAATAGGTTTTCCTGTATTTTGGCAACATCTGGAAATTCAGAGGTAAACAAATTACCCATCGGCTAACTAATGCACCTCGTCATCAATGAGAGGACTGCCCTTCTTTCCCAAGTTGTGTGAAGATTCTCTCAGTGAAGAAAATCTGCGTACTTGATTTCCAGGGCTCCAGTGACAATGGAGAAGGAACTTTTAGGATCTTTCTTGCTGGCTAATGACTTTGTGATACAAGGGAACAAGAAGCTAGTAATTTGTGACTGCTGGCTTAAACTAATATCAGAGGAGGCTCGCTAAGAACAATACAAAATGTAAATTTTTAGAAGCTTGATTTCGGACAATAAAATCTACTCTTCAGTTTTATGGTTATAGTACTTGGTTATAGTACCAAGTTTTATCAATGCATGCAGAAAACTTCTGCCCCAGTGTAACAGCTAATTGAACTTATTATGGCACTGGAGAGCAAATATGCAATATTAAGTATTTTTCATATTTATAAACCCTTTTGTGCGAGGTTATCGCTCATTTTGTTTGGAAATGTCTGTTTCTAGAAGCCTGTGATAGCTTCTACAGTAAGAGTTTAAAATACATGTAAAAGATAAATGTATCTGTCCCCAGCAGCAATAGGCTCCTCTGCCTTGTGACTGTGCTGCCCCTTCTCAGGTGTCTTTCAGCCATCACCGGTGCCTCGTGACCTTAGAAAGGCTTTTGAAAGGGATGGGTCATATGTTTGCTTTTTGCACAGGGTCATATTAACAGTAGGGCGATTGGGGTCACGGAGAGACAAAGGGAGCTTGGCACAGGGAGGACGTGCATGCCCTTTGCAGTGCTTAAGGAGGCAAGCGGTTTATCAAAGCCAAAGGATGGGGCTGGAACAGTTTAGCATGCAAATCTGAAGGACTCTGACCTTTGGGGGAATTATATCCCGTAATGGAAGATACAGTGCCAAGGCAGCTTGGTTTGAAGATGATTTTTAATAAGTTTATAAAGACAGCACGTGGTGTGGCTGGCTGCCATAGCTGGAAACTGGATCTGCTAATGTCTGAAGGTCCCGCTGGTGTTGTGTGCCTGTGGTTGAAGGCTAACCCCTGCATAATTGCTCATAATTGCCATCAGGTACTAAATATGTCTTTGAATGTCTGGCAGGATGAATAGCTCATTGTCTTTAATCATTTTTCTGTGCAGCTGTTAATCATTCCTTCTTCCCACGATGGCTCCTCAATTTCTTTTTTTCTTAAAAGACAGTGGCTTTGTGTCCCTGCTGGGAAAACAGTGAGTATGGGCTCCCAGACCTTGGGGTCACTAGTTTCAGGAAGAATGTCCTGCAGAGGTCAGCACCACTGACGTGTCTTGAATGTCCAGTTTAAACAGACGAAAGCAGACCCTTTTAAGTTTGTAGTTAATGACTTGATGGCTTTTATGACTTGGTACTTACAGATTTTATTTCTGCAATGCCTGTTCTTTAATGCTGAAAGTAGTAACCCTGTTGTGTTTCCTTAACCCATTACTGAAACTTAAACTGCCCTTAGTCACTGAATACTATTTCCTCTAGTTACTGTTTGAAGTGTCTGGTTGCTTTTGTGGCTTCCTCCTCCCTGCAGCTTGAACCTCTGAAGTCGTGATGTTGGATGCTTCAGTTTGTCTTTGGTCTGGCAGCATAATGGGTTAGTGGGCTTTCAGCTGGCTCTTTGCTCTGAGGTGCCGGTGAATGTTTGCCTGCGTTGTGGTGGGAAGTTGAGGTGTGTGGAAGCATTGTGGTGCCTCAGGTAAATGCCCGAGTGATGCTGCTGCCTGCTCTACCAAAACGCTCTCCGATTTTCTGGTCTGTTTCCTGGCCCTGTGTTCTGATGCGGCCCTCTAAGGAGCACTTTTATAGCTGTAAATGGGATAATATAATGCTTTCAAGATGTAGAGAAGATCAGATGGCTCTACCAAATGTCGTGTGAAGGGGATGGCAGTGTGAAAATCACTTACAGTGCCGTAGTCTCTGATCTACGGGGGCTCCTATTGCAAGGACTGTTCCCTATTTATAAAAACAAGGGTGAAATGAAATACACAAATGTGGCTACCCTCCGTGATTTTTGTGCTTAAAAAGTCCTGTGAGACAACCAGAAGCCTCCTTTCTTCAGCCCATTTAATGAGCACTTAAAACTCTAAATGAGACTTCTTCTCTCCTGTACTGCATTATCTGTTGCTACCTGACTGTACTTTACTGCCCTTCTCCTTTGGATCTGTGATGCTTTATGGAGAGACAGAGGAAGCTGAGGATTTCCCCCCACACACATCCCACTCCAAATGCCAGCTTCTCACCCATTTCAGTCATAAATCTTTCAAAAATACTGACCAAAGAAGAGAAAATGCTTACTGAAAGGTATGAATAGTTGGATTTAAGTTGGCAAAATTACCTCTAATTAATCCCCTGCTTAATAGGTTGAGAACAACAACAAAAAAATTGCCCCTGTTACAGCTGTATCTAGTAGTATTTCAGGTGCCTCCAGTTAACTTCAGTGTGAGCTGGGGTTGCTGGTTGCTTGCATCTCTAGTGGGCAGTCCTGAGAAATAATAAAAGCAAGGATCCTGGCAGATCTCCACTGAGAGAAGTGCGGGGTACTCTGCCGCTGGCGAACCTGGTGCAGACTATCTGAGCTCGCCTTTGTGCCTGGAAGAGGAACAGGATGTCTGAGAGGCTGTGGATGGCTGGCGTTTGCTGGTTTTCGCACTTTGCTTTGGTATCGTTTGCATGGTGTCTTCCTGTGTTTGATAATTTCAGCGTGGTAGAAAGCCATAGCGGCTGCAGGTTTTTTCTCCGATTCATTAATATTTATGCAACTCCCTTTGAAGCCAATATACGGCTTTTCTGGAAAAATGCTTTTTATGTTTTATGTCAAAGCAATATATTATTATTTGCTATTTTTTTAAATGTGTGCATCTGGAGGTGAAAAATTCTCATATATGAGAAAATGAACTTCACTGCGTGCATTAATAACTTCTTAGGCTGTTAGAACAGATATCATGATTGCTTTTTACTTTTCAAATTGTAAATTGTTTGGTATTTCTCAATCCATCACTCAGACCAGACAGCAAAAATATGCTACTTAATTGAACCATGGCTGTAATGTATGACCTGAGCATCATTTTCCCTTTGTAGCTGTCATTCTCTATAACGTTCGGGTCCTAGATGCCATGGGGAATTAGTCCAAGCTGTTTGCTTTGGACGTTAAAGCAAGCAAGCAACCAAAGCTATTCTGCATAGTTTGAGACTGTGATAAAAAACAGTTCATGGGCTCATAGTAACTTGACATTGAACGCTTTCCTAAATCCATAGGTCATCCAGGCTTAAACGTGAAGTCAACCGGCATGGTATTGATTTTAATCACTGTTGCACGTGGTGAGGCTTGCATTATCCGGTAGAGTTGTCCACTGGCTTCAGGTATACAACTAATCAATCGTAACAAGCTTCTGGGTTTTATTCAGTGTTGCGGGTAATTTATACGTGTCTGTTTTTCCTTTAAATGTTGTATTGTATGATTAAACGAGAGCTTTGTCCTGAAGTAAGTGTACACTGGAAGCACTAGTCAGAAGTTTGTGCTGCCTCTGGGTAAGTCCCCGTAGGTTTAGGTGTACTGTGCCAGTTGAAGGCATCGAAGCTTTGCTATTAAGTGTTTGGTTTTACCACTTTCAACCACTTTTTTCCTTCTCTTTTTCCCCAGAGGTTCTCTAACATTTGCTTAAATATTTTTCTTCCCCTTGGGCTGATGATTGCAGTGTACGATTCCTGCCTAGATGTTCTTTGGAATGCAGTGCCTCCCCAGAACAGTGACCTCTGGGAGCCTTGTGGAGAACTGACCAGTTCTCAAACATCTGCTCAAGGAACGCAGGCAACGGTCTCGCTTTGACGCAGTTTTGCTGCCTCTTCGGAAGGAGGAGGGAAATACGGCAAGCGAGGATCCGTCTTTGAGGCCCCTCAGAAAAACGGGCCTGCTGTGGGTTGCCACCACCATGAGGCGGCTGGGCGAGCAGGGAGTCGGAGCCTTTCTTTGGGAAGGAAGTGGCTGGGTGTCAGGCTACGTGGAGGGATGGAAGGAAGGCCCACGGACAGAGCAGCGACAAGCAGTGGTCACGGTGCCAGGGGACAGCACCTTTGGGTCAGGCCTCGTGCCTGCCTTGGGCGCATTCCTGTGCCCCTCGCTGCAGCCTCCCCCAGCAGTTAGCTCGGCAGTCACCTCAGCGCCGCCATGTGTCCCTCATGGACGGCCCCTTGTTGGCCTGTCCATCGCCTGTGGCCTGCAGTCTGCTTTCTTCTGCCCGTTAATTTTACGGGGTCCTGGAGTTTGTGTGTGTGGGACCAGCCTGCTTCCTGTGCCAGGCCCAAGCCCTTTTGCCTGGGATGTGGGGCAATTGGTGTGGTTATGTGGTGCTGCGTGCTCAACACGTGTTGTGTGCTACAAAAAAAGCTATTTTGGTAGAGGACTTTTCCCAAATTAACTAATCCTCAAAATATGTATGCTTCTATGGTTTCTTGTCTCCTGGGTTTAGAACTTTTAATACTTAATGTTTCGAATTAGAGGGGAAATCCCACTAGTGAGAAAGAGGAAGACCCAGCACTGCAAGCCAACCTCGCTAATCACCTCCTTCTTCCCGTAGCTGTTTAAGCATGTCTGATGGCATACCCAGCACCCGGCGCCTCTCCTCTTACTGCTCCTGTGCTAGCGTAAACGAAAACCCTAGGCTGGCTTCTGCCTTCTGCTGGTGCAGCACAGTCAGTTTCAGTAAATCCCAGTAAATTTGCAAAGTCCATTTTGGGGGCATTGTAGAAAACCTTTAGAGCAATTCTTTCTCAAGTGGCTCTGGCAGCCAGCTTGCAAGGATTTTTCTTCTTCAAAGTAGGACAAAGCTTATTCAGTGTGTATGCATGCATGGCAAAAAATGCAGCCTTTCCCATCAAGCTCTATCCTTCAAGGAGCTCTGGAGCAGCCCTTTCTGAAGCCTGGCGTATTTTAATGGTAGTTTGGAGTTGTTCTGTTTACTCCAGGGCAGACACAGCAAAAATGTAGCTCGTTTTGTTATTTTAAGTCTTAGCTTATACTACTTGGAATGCTTCTGAGTGGGCTGCTGCACTGATTTACAAAAAAGCACTTCCTACCTCATATTTCTTGTTTATCTTGCTTAGCTGTGTGAAAGTCATTGTTTCAACAATTTGGCTATTAACTCTTTCTCTGCAAGAGTCTTTTTTTTCTTCTCAAAACACAGTTGGAATGCATCTGGCTAGCCTCAGGTGACGTTCTGTGGCAATGCTTCCCATGCTGTAATGGCAACATATCAATCGTCCACCAGTTATGGGCTGCTGTTATCTGTAAGAGGGCTTTGAAATTCTCTGTAAGAGGTGCTTGGTTTCATTTTCTTTTTAATTTCCTTGCTGAGGAAGGATGAGCTCTGTTGCGGTTGTGCAGTGCATGCATGCTGCTTCTCGGCCAGAGAAACTTCGGGCTTGTGAAGTGTAAGAAGGGAGCAATTTGTGTCGTGGATGCTGATGGATTGCCTGTCCCTTTGGGCAGCTTTGTAATGGCTTTCCAAAAGAAAGACTTACTGTATTGGACAGAAAACTGGAGGAACCATTGTGTATTCAGCAGTGTGCAGCAGTTGCGACTGGGGACGACAACACAGGCGCCCTTAGATAGACGGGTGCTGCAGACAGAGGCAGGCAGCACTGCTCTGCGGCCTGCCCCAAAAGGGTCTTTGACTTTCACATATGGGATTAGTGGGAACGAGGAAGAGATTCCAGTCATGTCCTCGCTGAGGCTTTTCATTCTTAAATTAAATTCCCTACGTCTTTAAAGTGAAAAGGTTATAATATATTTAAATAGCCTGCATATAGTGGGAAAGTGGCCTGGCGTAGGAACGGCTGGGCTCTGTGCCAGAGATTCAGTACTCTTCTCCAGACTAAAGCAGAAGTGGCTTGTTTTCCTTGATAACTTGTCAGATGCAGTGACTGAGCGTTGCTGGGCTGCATGCACCTGAATCTCGATTCTCATGCTGGCAGAGTAGATGAGCCACGTCTACAGATTTGCCTGAGGTGGCTCTACTAATTGCAGCCCTCAGCGTTTCGATGTACGACTAAAATCGAGGTGCTCCCTCCCTCGCAGCACCCAGTGCCCACCTCTGCCCTGCAGGCAGCTGTAGCATTCCCAGCAGGGCAGCTGCTTAGCACGTGTCCTGCGTCCCTCCGGGGCCACGGCTCAGAAGCTGCCGAGGTGCTTCCTAGGCAGGGAATGGCACCAGGGAAGTGCTCGCCCGAATTTGAATCGGGTACCGATGTTTATTGTTTGCGTTTTAGCGTGAAGCAATGTTTTTCCATTACTGTTTGTTACATCTTTCCCACGTTTCCAATAATAACCACTCCTTTTTTTCTTTCTTTTTCAGGAAAAGAGGAGTAGAAGTGGTACAGGTGAGTAAAAACTATATTCATTTTTTTTTCATTCACTTCTCTGCTATGAACACTGTTTTTGGAAACAGTGGATTCCCTTTTGTGGCGTGTGTTGAATTTATCTAGTCGTAAGCAAACAGGTATCCAAAGTGGAGATGAAGTGGGCCTTTCCCATCTTTGTTAATGAGGAAAAGCTAATGGTTGATGAGGTGATGTTAGTCTGTGCTTACTGCTCTTAAGGATGGTCAGGCCTATCAGAAGTAGGAGCTGTTCTTTGAAACAAAGCTGTGGCAGAAGGCAAGTTCTTGCAACCCAGGGCACAGAGAAGTGACACTGAACTGCTGTGGGACTTTAGCCCATGTACTGTTAAGTTCAGGTGTTGGCTACGTTTTGTGTTTCCCAGTTCTGAATGGTTGTATTCACTTGAGATGGTACTTAAGTGATGATGCCAACTTGCAAAAGGAATTATGTTACCGTGACAGCTGTGTTGCTGTGAATAATACCTTAGAGAACTGTAGCCCTGGAAGATCAAAGGGGGAGAAATGCTCTTTCCTTCTGGCCTATTTTGTATCCTTAGAAGAGCCATGTATCATAGATTTCACTCTTCCTGGTGCTTACCTGGTGTGTGGTTATCTGAGAGCTGCGTGATATTACAAGGAAGGAAGGCACATACTTTACTGGCTGGATTTAGCCGTATTTCCAGCAGCCTTTCACCACTACAGCAGCATCTTCCTTACTTGTACCTCCTATTGCTCAGAGCTAAGGAGCAGCTTCTTTTATCAGTTCTGATACAGCCTCCCCAGGTTGATAAATACAACCAGCATGTGCAAAGCACAGCTTCACAAGCAGCATGGGGAGAAAGCTAGCCTATATTTGTGTCATTCTGTGATACACTATTACTTCAATAATAGCCCAGTGCTTTCCAATCCACTGTCTGCATTTGTTTTATGTGCCTAGTGCCTGCTGTGTACACTTAAGCAGCAAGGTGGCTGTATGAGATGAATTCAATGATACTCTGATTAGCTGAGCGGAGAACAAATTCCATTTTATCTGTTGGGCTGAAGTTGCTGTCCTTCAACATGTTGCTTCAGTTACTCTTCACTATATCAATGTATGTAGGATGCACAAGTGCTTTTTTCTCATGTTTGTGTAGCTTAATGGCTAGTCATTTCTTTATTCGAAGAGCGTTTTGCGAAACACTTGGACAGAACTAGACAGGACTTGTGTAGACATACTTCATGGTTTCAAATTTCCCAGCATAGCTGAGATGCCAGACTAACCTATACCAGGAATTTGTGCCCCAGAGGCACACCTGGAACACCGATGCCTGCTGCTCTGCTAGAACAGGATGAATGGCCACGTGCAATCATGACTTGCCCAGCACATGTGTTGCTTAATATGTCCCGATGCGTGTACTTGTAGTGAGCAAGGGATGTCTCAGAAGCATGCTCTTTTCCCACCCAGCATTACTGGAAAGCTTTGTGTCACCTCGCCCATCCATTCCGCTAGCCCTGCTTCTGGTTGGGGGATGTCTTGGTGCCAATCTGCTGGACAAAGTTTTCTTAATAGAGGAAATGTTGTTTACCTGTGTTGAGCAGCAGAGTTTTTCATTTGTTTTCCCCTTCTTCTCCTTTAGGGAACTTACCCTGTTGTGAGCTGTCTTGAGGGAAGCCAGCTCTTGTGCCCAGCAAAAGACAAGTAACTCAAAACACAACAGTACACAGGCTGTTTATCTGTTTTCCTCTTCACATAAGTTCACCTCTTTTTTTTCTGGATGCAGGCATGCTTTCCAGTTAGAAGTAGTGAGTTGAGAGGTAAGGTTCAGTTACTGGCTTCCAGGTAGCATGATGGACTGGGATGTGTCCAAGCTCTGCAGGAGAGCTGGTGCTGTGCCAGCCCCAGTGGCGTTCTGGGCACCGTGCTGGCACAGCTGCACGGCACAGGGAACGGCCGCGGATCCCTGGGGACGTGTGGGGATCTCTCAGAACCTCAGGTGTTCCCTGTCATCCCCTCAGTTTTCTTGCTGACTCCTCCAGCCCTTTGCAGCTGCTAGCTGGAGTGGCTTGAGCTGGTGGCCTGGGATGGGGATGCGCTGCACAGTGACTTGTGCCCAAAGCACCTGTGGCCACTGGGTGGGCAGTGGGTCAGTAAGTGCTTCAACAGAAACAATTCTTAATAGTTTCTACCCTCAAGGAAGAAGAGAGGAGAGAGGAGAGGCTACTTCAAGGGAGAGGCTACTTCTAAAGTTATGCAGTGATTGTCTAATGAGGCATTAACAGAAATAAATAAATAAAATTTATTTTCTATTGACGGAATTTAGCAAAGATGGGATTTGCGTCGTTTCTAAACCATAAAGCTGGTTTTGAACTTTTATTAAAAAAGCTTGGTTTTGTTCAGTTTCAGCCTTCCAAATTACCGTGGGGGCAAATTCAGAATTGCAAATTGTCAGTTCTTCTTTAGCCAGTAAAGCGTTCTGTTTCTTATGACTTTGTCCACTGGCGAGGAAAAGAAAGAACATCTCCATATACCTTGTTTTTCAGGAGAAAAATCTGTTTGGCTTAGTTTGGAGAGTGTAAGATTGAAAACATGTGCAGTGAAGTGGAAATCATCACAAGTACCTCTGATGGGGACATGCATTTATTTTTGTTTCACAAGCTATGCAAATCCAGAATAATTAGCTGCAGCCCTTTGGCTTCTGACAAATTGCCAGTTCAGTCTTCGTGTGACAAAGTGTGGAGCCTTCGTACTTCTCGCGACTTCAAAGGCCTTTCAGGCACTTCCACACCCAAATTTTCCTAGAGCTCTAGCGCACTTTTTTTAAATATTAAAATAGTTAAGATTTCCTATTTTCCATGGGTATTTTTGGTTTTAATGAGCACTAATGCTCTCTTTTATCTTAGAGAGATGTTCTTTCTAGTCAGTTGGCTATAAAAGTGGGATTAGTCATTGTATTTCAAGCTGCGCATTTTTTAATAGCAATGGGATATGGAGGACAACATGTTTTTCAGTGTGGAACAGCTGATTGTAGTAGTTACAATGGTCTAGGCTGCTTTTTTGGTTTCCTTTTTTTTTCCCCCCAGGTCTCTGGGAATTGAGATATTTGGAAATCTTTTATTTTTAAGAAGAAAACTGTCCCCTGAGCTCTGTGTTTTACTGAAGACAGCGAAGAAGAATTAAGGGTCCCCTCCCCCTTTCCTAAATCTTCAATCAAAGTGGAATACCAAAGAGAACAGTTTCCACTAATTGTTGCCAGGGAACAGTTGTTTTCTAGAAATGCGGGTAGGTTTATTTTCATACGCAGTATTAATGGAATAAGCTTGGAACAGCGGTGTTCTAGCTGGGAGAAGGGAGCTTATAAAACACATATCCAACAGCATGGGCAGAAAGATGTGACTGGAAAGCTTCCAAAGCAAGCAGGTTTATTGAGATGTTGGAGAGCTGGCTCTCCAGTACATGGAGAAGACAGTTTATTTTTACGTGCATGCCAGCCCGTTACTCCAGTCCATGTTCTCCTCAATATGGCAGTCAGCTTTGCCTTAAATGCAGTTTTGGAAGTGATGCTACAAAAGCCCTCCAACCCTGCCCAGTCTGGATGGTGTAGGTACTTTGCATGTGCTTGTAGGAGGGGGGCTGCTGATTAAAGTCTTGAAGACAGTGATACCGCTTAGCTTCTGTGCTACGGCATGTGTTTGGATGCCTCAGAGTGGGGTCTTCCAAAAAAAAAAAAAAAAATTGTAGTGATGAACGAAAATTTCAGCTTCATCCCTTGAAAACAGCAGGACTGTGGAAAGCCAAATCCCCAGGTGAATCCTGTCTCTGATCCTTCCCAGTAGGGGAGATCATTCTACAGGAGACCCTCCTGGTACCTAAGGAGCAGCCCTGCCCAGCAGGAGCAAAGCGCGGGTTCCAGCGCAGGGAGCGATGTTTTTGGCACGCCGCTGTGTATTGCATCAGCAGACTGGTCAGTGAGGTACGGCATGCTCCTTTCTGGTCCAGCGGGGAAGAACAAATACACATCTGCTGGGGCAGGGATGGAAGAGAAAACAGCAGAACGCTTCCAGGATGTGGATTAAGCAGATTAAATAAAAAAGCACTTATTCTTAAAAATTAGACCAAGTAAGCCAGTCAATCAAAATGCAGTTAGATCCTTATTTTATTCCTGGGGAGTGAATGACAGATCTGTGAGGAAATTTTTTGTGGCTCAGAGGTGTGCAGCCTCTTACTGACTGGTTTGATTGCTTTCTTTTGACTCTGCGTCCAGCTGGCTCTGAGTGAGGTGTGGGCTCTGGAGTCACTTGCAGCAATTTCTTGGTGAGTGAAAACATTACTAAGACTTAGAAATCCGCAATGAATACCTTTCAGGTTTGAGCTTGTACTGCTTTGGCCCATGGAGCCAGCTCTGCCCAGCCCCTTTGTCTTCTCCTGTCTCCTTGGTATGTCATGATGAGGTAGTGATGCCTAACAAAGCTAAAGGCTGGGGGTTGGGATGTCCTGGGTGGAAATCCAGTCACTTTGGGAGCTCTGCCAAAGGTTTTGCTGAGTATAAAGGGACTAAGATTGCAGTGGGGAGGTGTCTCGCTTTGTCGCTTACTGCAGGCACTTTGGGCAACTCCCTTAGAAATTCTGCCTCCTTTTTCTAATGGAGATAGTATCCCATGTACTGGGATGCCATTTAAGTTGCTTTCAGATAACTTAGAGGGAAAGATGCAGAATAAGATGGGTTTGTAAAGGAAAACTGGAGTATTAATGGACGCTGGTGATTTCTGAAGATTGCTGTGCATAGCACTCTCTCAGCCATCACAACGTGTCTTCCCGGATACTTCAGTGAACTGTAAAGCTTCACAAATCCATTCCCAAGAAACAGTTTGGATAAAAATAAGACCCTGAAGGAAATGCTGATTCTTATGCTTGGGAATAAAATCCTGTATTTGCCTCCTTTTGACTACAAATACCTTGCAGCATACAGGCCAGTCCTGGCACAAAATGGCAGTTAGATATTGCTTTTATTAATCAGGGTTACTGCAGTGGTGCCCATGGGCCAGCTAAGAATAAGCTTTAATTTTAGGCTGCATTAAACAATAGGATTATTTGTCTCTCTGGATGCAGGTGTTATGATATGGTATCAAACCAGGGCAGATGGAATGTGTAACTCAGGAAATGCCTATTTTAAAACCAATATGTCACGTTTGCGGCTTGCTGAAACTGCAAAGCGAATGTTGAAGTATAAATGTGCATGTAGCTCTTTTAACCTTTTTCTTCAGACATCTTTCTTCTTGGAGTGGGAAGGATGAGGAGTTGATTTGATACAGGTCCAAGGGTCCTAAAGCCGAGATGTCCTCTCTCAGCCGAATGACAATCCTTCATCAGTTTGGGGGGTGAAATCATTTGGTTCTTCTGCACACGCAGAGCTACAAACTTATTCCTGTGATGGTAACTTTAACCTTGCCCTCAATCCTGGGGTTTTGTTCCACAGGAACAGTGATGTTCCCTTGGGAGAAATGACTGGTTTCTACCATAGCTAAGGTTTGCATGCTTCAGGCGAAAGCTTCATATAGTGTATCATCAGAGCAGTAAAAGAGGCTATCTGTATGCCCACCTTCTTCAGTCTTCAGTGAGGGTGCTGGTAGTTCTGAGCTTCCAGCAGACTCTGGAAGACCCGTGGAGTTTGGGGAAGGCTTTTGTTATACATTGTCGACTTCCTTTCCCAGCTTCTGCAGAAATTACTTCTTTGATCTTAGCTGTGACCTGAGATACTTGCAGCTGGAAATCCATTGTATTGTATGCTTGTTTGCTCTTCTGGTGCTTTACAGTTAAATGAGATAAACATACTCGTGTCACGGGATTGAATGATGTGCCAATAATGGTACGTAAAGACATTAAGCCATAAAGTTTCTAAACTTGCTGTGTTTGGTCTTTGGCCAACATGTGCCAAGAATTTCTTAAAGCCAAACGGAGGTTGCCCCTATTTGAAACAGGACACATTGACACATTCAAACACAGACCTGGAAGTGTTTACTGAACTCAACTGCCTTCATGAAATTATAACGGGACGAGGCAGAAGAGTGGCTTCAACTTAATCCTTCATTCAGAACAACTGAACTTTTTTCCCCTTTTCTTTTCTTAACACCAGTGTGGACCTCTCCTTGCTGCATATCTAAAGGTACGCAGATCAGACAAATATAGGGTTTCTGCGTATGCTGTGGATGTTTTCAATGACTTTGGTTATTTTGCAATATCTTCCATCTTGTAAGAGCTAGCATATTGATGGAAAACACTCATGGACTCTTTAATAGTTTAATTACTGTCTTTTTATTTTTGGGGAGGTATCTTTGCACTGCTGACCAAAAGCACTTAGCTTAGGGTGGGAATTGTTCAATGTCATCTGAGGAAGAAAGGAGGGAGCCAGGAAAAATTCAGATGATTGTAAACATAGTTCCTCTAAAATGAGATAGCAGTGGGGTATCCAAAATGTGTTTCTTCTTAACGTGAGGTCACATTTATGGAAAATTTGAGAGCTGTGGTTTGTTAGTTTGTTTGTTTTCATCCCTCTTCTCTTGCATGACTTGTCAAAAGAGACAGCTGCTGCAACTTCCTAGATGAAATGAACGTGGTGCTCTGTTGGCCATGCCAAGGAGGGTCCAACCATTGTTAATGAATGGATTGAAATAGCCATTAGATGGATATGGTCTGTCCTAAGAGGTCCCTATGTAAATGGTGGAAATAAGGCCCCTTCTTTTGGAAGAGAAGATTCATGGCAGGAGTTAGCTTTCCTTGCACAGACTGTGGAGGGAGCTTGGAGGCTGGAGCCTCCTCCAGCAGGTTCACATGAATTTCTCTTGCTCAGGTTTATACTGGGGACAGCACTGTTAGTGTATTTGTAGATGGTGGCTACCGACAAAGTGTTGGATCTGTATAAATCCCAAAGACAGAGGAACTGCAAAAGCTGATGAGCTTCGTCCATGTAGCACTACAGCACGATGTTATGGTCGTTCCAGGCTGCTCTCCGCTTCTTTCCCTCCCGCTGACTCTTTCATGGAGCTGCATGGTTTTGTTCCTCAGAGGCTTGGTTTCCAGGTGCTTTCTCTGTGATTCTGGCAGGCTTTAAGAACAAGACACATCCAAGCCTGTGTTCAGTCTGTAGCATAGATTCGTCACTGAAAGAGTGATGCCTTAGTATGTTTTAATTGTTCTTTTCTTATATTAAGGTTATTCTTGTAAAGGAGACAAAAGAATTAATTGCTGCACTTATAGATGAATAAAAGCACATAAAAAGAACTTGTCCTCTGTAGTTTTGTTTAAAGTTTGCATGTTGACCTGTAGGATCCTAAGGCAAGGCTGTAAAATAACCGGTCATTAAGGTATTAGGCACTTCAGTCATGATTAAGAAAAACTAAAGTTGTGGATGTTGCTCCTTTGTCTTTGAAAAATGGCATAACAGTTGTTATGAGCAGGAAAGCAGAAACTACAGACCTATATATAAACCATATAGACTTCTGTCATTATAAAACGGTGGATTTGCCTTGTACTATTCTTTGGCTGTTATTTTAGGATCCCGGGTAATGCAGTGTCTCACTGCATCTCATTGTCACAACTTTCTCAACTTTTCAACCTGAGGTTGCTTCAGTAAATTACAGTTGCCTCATTTAGTTTCCCAACTGGTATGCTTCCCTGCATCAAAGGGGTCTTGGATCTAATTTAAGGTTGCTACACAGGTTAACTTGTATGTATATTGTGTCCCTGCTTGAGTGCTTGTTCTAAGGTGGGTGTTCACCTCAGTAGTTACTGAAGACTTAAAATAAATCCTCCCGGCACCTTGCCAAAGTGCAAACAAGTTATTTAGTGCTTTGACAGCCATCTGAAGATGGGATGGAAAAGATGCCATTGGGACTGAGCTAGTACTCTGAGTAAGAGACTGAAACGTAAGGGAAACAACTGTTGCAGAGGAATTTCTGGCTGACTTTGCAAACAGAAAAAAGCTTTTTTAGCTTGCTTTGTTTTTGTAGTAAATTGTTGATTGGAGCCAAGAGCTTCCTTTACTCAGAGGTCTAAGTGCATCTGAAGATGTTTTCTTGTGCAAGAATCTTCGTTGCACAACTCTGCTGTCCTGTAACCTTAGCAGCACAGTTACCGAGTTAAAATTGTCCATTGGCTAACTGATAGAAAAGATTAGAGGACAAGCTAATTGCTGTCTATAGAGAATTTATGTTGATGGCAGGGAGATCATTTGTACTTTAGGCTAGCTTGGAAAATGTTCGTTCTTGTGACCTAGAGGAGCTTTTTTTGTAATATCTTTTCCTTTATGGTAACATCCTTAAGTGGCTGAAAAAAGAACAGCAGCTATAAAGGGGGAAGGCAGAATTTCTGCTTTTAAACTGTAAATACAGAGCAGTTTGAAATGAAGCCAAAGCAGATTGGATGTTCATAGGCCTGCTGTGACGAGTTGTGTGCCATTCAAGCCCTCAGTGGCTGCTTATCAGTGAACTAAGTGGCTGCAAAGGGGGCAGAGAGAGCATTTGCTCCTTGCAGGTGACAGATCTTCCCTCCCTCCCCATCCCTGTTCTAGGGATGTCCAGTATGGTCCAGGCCTTACAAAGGCTTTTCATGGCTGGTTGGTGTAGTGTAATTTACTAATTTAGGGCGCTTAGCCCTTTTTGCAGCAGCTCGGGGGCTTCTGTTTCCTTCTGTCTTCTTGTAAAGTTGGTCCGACTTCAGTAAGGTGCAGGGGAGGAACAAGGACAGATAGCAAGACACCCCGTGGTCAGTGGGTTTGTGCTGTGGAAAGTTAGAGAGGAGAGTAAACATTTTCCTAGCTCTTTCTTCAACTTCCGAGTTGTCTGTTTCCTATTCTTTTAGTTTTCTTTTTTTTTTCCTATGGCAAAGTGCTGACATAGTTACTCATGATTCTGTGAGGTCTGAAGATCGTTTTGGCAGGTCTGCTTTCATCCTGCTCCTGGCATCGGTCACCAAGTCCTACCTCTGCCAGCTGACCCACACCATCGCTCCCCTGTGCGGGGAGGACCTCTCCAGACGGGGATGGAGGAGGGAGCGCCTGGCTCAAGGGCTGCCCTGGCCAAGCCCCAGGAACCCGCTGGAAGCCCCAGGAGCCCACTGGAAGCACCGCAGGTCACAGCGGAGGGGCTGAGCTCACACTGAGGATGCTCCCTGAAGGCAGCTGGGGGCAGCCCGCAGCCCTTGAGCCGCCTGGGACGTGGGAGTTGCTCTAATGCAGCACCTAAGCCATGGTCGTGCTGTGCGAGTTGTGGTAGCCCAGCAGCAGCTGAGGCTTTTGTGGGGTGTCCTGTGCTCCCTTAGCAGTCAGAAGGGGGTTGGCTGTGCCTTTTTGTAGCTCTCTGCTCTGTGAATCTTTTGACGTGTCCTTTTCAAATCAAGGGCTGCTTTTGCCTTTTCTGTAGGGGTGAATATTCCCCGTTTTTGAGGTTTGCTTTCTGTAACTGTAGTCAGAGACTGTTAAGGAGTGGGTACAGCTTAACTCTGTTTACAGCGTATATAAGTTGCAAGTAATAATACTATGCTGTCCTTTTTTGCTTTGTGTGAGGAACTGCAATGTCAATACTGCATAATCGTGTGTGAAAAATAGCCTGTCCGTGGAAAGGCTGACTTGAAGGTATTCTTTGTTACTGCCCAGATATGTCTGTCTGAAGCCAAGTTTTGGTTCAGTAATACCATCACGTTAATGTTTAAAAGAAGAGCTAATAGAGTTTACTTCAGCTTCAATAGATAGGCATACCAAGTATAGTTGGTGGTGACTGTGAATTTGAATTTCTTCTAAATTTTCTTAAGATTGATGTGCTGTGACTTTATTTATTGAATCTATTAGGGTTGTTTATGATATTGCCTGAAGAACTTTGTGTGTTTGCAGAGGATCACTTAGCAACAGCCTATGGCACAGTGAGGTTGTCTGCGACATGCTGAAGCTAGCACGATGAACCACAGAGCAGCGAGGAAACACCCAGAGACAGCAAGTAAATACAAATTTACAGCCAGACAGAGCAGTTCACAGACTGAAGAGCTTTGTATTTCTGTGGGGCACTGTTTGTAAAATTCTTTGCTTTTTAGTCTTTATTTACATGACTGTTGTCCCGATGCCACGATAATCTCTGCTTCTAGAGATGTTCATGTGAGGTCTGCAGCTGGTGTAATGGCACATCTCCTGAGCATTTAAAATAGAAGCAACTCTTTGATATTAAAGCAACTTGCACTTTAATCTCCTAAATCTTCTCAATTAGTCCTTCACCATAGCTAAGGAATAAAAGTTCCCAGGAGGAGTCTGGGGAATAACCTGGTATCTCAACTTTGGAGCTCTGAGCTTATGCTGTAAGATTCTGCTGTTTCTAATAATCAGCATTCCGTTTCCCAAGAGTGGTATTTTTATCTTGTTTATATTTTTTTGTTGTTTGGCTCTCTTTTTTTGAGCTCCAGAAGGATTGTAAACGCAGATCTTAATTTCTGCGTATTTCAGGCCATTTATTACATATACAACGATAAATGGCCTGAAATATTAATACCAGTAACTTGCTTGACTTAAATGACCTAGTTTGCACTGGAGGTGAAAGCTGAATGCAATCAGCAAACATTCTCTTTTTTAGAGATTGTCCCTGGTGTCTGAGATGTGGACACAATACAAAGTAAATGCCCCACATCTGTGTTTGGCAGGCAACAGTAACTTGACAGGAACATAGCTGACATTGTGTTTATGGATCTTGTTGGTTTGAGTGACTCATAGTAGGTGGGGGGAAAACACTGAGTGTTCAAAGACATTCTTGTTTTTGTGTGTGTGTATATGTATATATAAACTATTCTTCCTCATTTGGGGATGTGGGCTGAAGAAATTCTACTATTTCTTGACCTTTTAAAGAAGAAATCATACTGCAATATTTGCATTTAGGTCTAGTGTTACCTGCATTCAAAGAGTTTGGGTATGAATGTAAGTTTTAATGGAAGAGTGGATTTGGGGTGGAATTCAGTTTGTTGATCCTTGTATCCCTGCAGTCACTTCCAAATTCTTAGTCTTGGGACCTTAAAATCCCTCCTCTTTCAATGAGGAGAAAACAGGGCATGTTGTTGTTTTGCTTGGAAAAAAGTCATAAAATACAGTCTGGTAGGAAGGAAGATGCGAAGATAGAGTGCTGGGCATGAACAGGGATGCTCTCAGCTGAAACGGAGGTAGACTTACTGAAGGGAATCGTCTTTCACCAATTGCTATCTTACCCTGGCATAAGATAAACCTGTAAGTTGGAGCAGTTCAGCAAGAGAACAGTCTGAATTCTGTCAGTTTGCAAAACCAAAACTGTGTCTGTAATGTATTTTAAGACTTGGGGTCTGAAATCTGTGTGTAGCACCCTTCACTGACTTGAAGGTTGTAAGGCTGCACACTTGCTTCGTTCATAGCACTACAGACGTCGAAAATTGTACTTCGCTGTTCTGTCAAGGTCATGGGTTTATCTAAGATAATCCAGCTATAAGGAGCTAGGGCAGGTTATGCCTTTACACATGCAGTCTGTTTGGGGCAGGGTTATCGCATAGTTTACTTAACCTAGCAGGGGAGGTCAAAACAAACCTGTCTTGGTGGTCTTGTTCTGTGCAGTGCAGAAAGGGATTATCTAAGGTTGTGCTGTCCTTTCTGCAGATGCTTACGGTGGCCAATGGTATGAAGAACCTACAGTTAATGGGAATGAGAAGCCATGAATTAATTGGTTGTGTTAGAGCTTTAAATTAAGTGCCCTCAGTGCACTTTTGCCGTGTTTCCTATGATTTCAGTCTGGTTTTTGGAACTCTATAGCAGACTTTCCTCTCTGACTTGTATGAAACAGTGAACACCTGTCTACTTTAGCATCCGTTGCCTCATATGTTCATCCTTTCACATATTTCAAAAGCTGAGCACTTGACCAAGAATAAATGGGTAAAAGGATAGACTCTGTACAAGCTAATTTTGAAACTAAAGACAGTTAAAATAGTATTTGTGTATATGTTTTGTTAAGGCTAATGCTGAAAACATTGGATGGCACTTTTCTGTGGGTTGTAGTTCGGGAATAAGATGCTCAAAACTGAGCGATGACATGTACACCAAAAAGTTCAAGTCCCTTAATCTCCTTGCTGAAAAGCACTTATTTATGTCAAGGTTGCGTGTAACTTCCCATTTTTATTTTTTTTCCTAGTTGTTTGCATGTCATCTTTATAGGGTTTTATGGGCTCCTTTAAGTTTTGTGTGTGGGACTTCCTTTTGAGCTGAATGTTGCTGCAGTTCACACGAGCAGGATAAGCCTGAAGGACAGAGCTTCAGAAGAGCAAATTTCGAACTTCAAACCAGGCTTTGCACTGGCGCCGTGTTCGTCTTTGTTCCCCTTCACAAACGTCTCTGCTGGGGTGTTCAGAACAGGCTGTACTGAAGGACGTGTCTTTGGGGCCTGTCCTGTGCTTGTTCTTGAAGTTGGCTGGAGGCAAGCCAGCTCTTCATTCTGAGGTTGCAAAACTGTGCTGGCGTGGCAGGGGACAGGCCTTGTTTTGCAGTGGGACTCGCTAGCCTCCTGAGCTGTGTGCCACATCGGCGGGGCCACGCAGCATCCCTGGGAGGGCCAAGTTACAGCTGTGCTGGCTGCACGGGACATGTCAGTGCCTGCATATCACCACACACCTACCCCAAATCTGCTGATTCCTGTGGGCGTAATGTTTGGATGACTTTATGCAAAGAAAACACTTGAACTGGGAAGTCTCCTGTAGCACGAGGATCTGTCTGTTGGGACTGTCCTCTCCTGTTCCTTACTAGCTGGGCTCCAGCTGGTGCTGGTGTGTTTCCCAGCACCCCGTTTCTTGGGCTGAGGCAGGCAGAAGAGTGCCGTGCACCTCATTTGCTACCACGTCCTGCGTTGGTGTAATGTGCTGCCAGCCCCGCGTTCCATGGTGTTTCTGCAGGCTTTGGATGTGCCATAGAGGGGATGGTGGGGACTTAAAATTTGCAGACACTACAGTGGAAATGAGATGCCTTAATCAGGGAGAAATAATCGTTTGAAGACACTACTAGACCTCAAATTAGCTTCCCGCTTAGTTGAAGCTCTCTGAAATCAGGATTTTATTATTTTCACAGAGCTAAGTGTTTTGGCAGGCCACCAGTTATGATAGAGGTCTTGGTGAGGGGAAGTCCTGTGGCTTGATCGTATTGGACCTTTTTTTAATCCGAAGGTCTGGGGGGTAAATTGCAAAGTAATGAGCCTGCTTTTCAAAGGTGCAGACAGCTGCTATTAAGGTCCGTGCAAAATGTCAAAGGCTCTTGCTCTTTCCTGTGGGCATAAATATGAATGCAGACGCCCATTCTGCACAATCTTTTTGTGTAAGTCAGTCCTATCATTCATGTCATTCCCTCCACCCAATTCTTAGCTGGAAAATCCTGAATGAATGAATGAATTCCAAATGCCTGCAGGTTTTTTGACCATCTTTACATTTGCACTGCTTCTCTTTGGGTTGCTCTAGTCTTCTTTTATCATTTAATGATGTAAACGGGCATGGGAGACTTCTAGTTCTGGGGCGCAGGAAAACAGCACCCCTCAGAGCTCTGTGCTGAAGCTAATCCATTGGTGTCTTTCCCTGTATGAACATTTGGAGAAGTTGCAGTGTTATTTTTTTTGCCGCTTCTGGGAGACTTTTCCTTGTTTAACTTCAGACCAAAATATCCTAAATCCCACATGCAACAGCTTGTGTGTCATCAGCAGAAGTGCAGTCTCAATGAGATTATCATATGATTATACTTCACAAAATCTGCGTTTCTAGTCTTTGTGTTTCTCGTGGCTCTGTAGAAAATATTACGTTAAATCTACTGTTAATGCCAGTATAGCATAAGAAAGCTAAAATTACAGACTTCACCTACTGAAGTTGTATTTACTTCCTAGTGCTGTCACAAAACAAGGTTTTTTTGTTAATGCTTCAGGGATCGAACACCTTTTCTCTTGGCAGTTGACGAGATACCGTATGCACAAGGAACAGGTGTACTGCATATGCATGCTGGCTGTGTGGAGGGGGGAAAGGAGGCAAGTAACACAAATATCACCGAAAACTTTTTAAAAATTTTAATAAACCCAGAAGTTGAGATGCTCTAAATATTCAGTGTGGGACTTCGGTTCTGTGGGAACCAGTTAAATTTAGCAGATGCAAATATAGAAACCAAGCAGTGTAGTGACTTGCCGAAAGCCGGCCCGTATAAAGAAAATAGCACGCTGACAGCTTATTGCAGCTCGTGCTGTAAAAGAGCCCTTTAATGTGCTATTTTTCTTTTGCGTTTTAGAAGGGATGAGGGGGCGAGTGTCCTCTTTTTCTGATCGTGTAGAGGTGCTTCTTGCATCAGCCGTCTCTGCAAACAGGGTTTCAGCAGGATGTTTGTTTGGTGAGTCTGCACCAGGGCTTAAGAAAATTAATAGGGAGGATCTGAAGGCAGTTCTCGTTACGTAGTCAAGTTTAACATTTTTAACTTACCCGGGGCTGACGTGGGTTGTTGCCTAGCTTCGTTTTGCCAGCGTAGACAGAGCTGGCTTGGAAACGCCGAGGTCTGTGCGGGTCGCTGTGTAGCCTGGTGCGCTCTGCAGCTGGAAGAGGCACCTGCATGCCCCTGGGGCAGCACCGCTGTGGCGTGGCTGGGAAGTGGGGTCGCAGCGTTAGCTGCCGCAGGTTTTAGCGGTGTCTTTTCCACGTGGACTGGTCGACCTGGAGACAAGCATGAGGTGTATAGTTATGCTGCTAATCTGGACCTACGTCAATGGCACCGTGTCCTTCTTGCTGCTGCTTGTTTTTCTGGGAAGATTAAGGCTAATGTGTGTAATTGTGTGTGACCGTGCCACAGCTACATTTCTCACTGCTTTTAAAACACCGTGCCTTGCAGACAGAGCAGTCCCAGCCGTGCTTTTGAGGATACCATCCATACTCTCCAAAACTCTGAGAACTTTCTGAAATAGCAGACTAAGGTCATCAGCTTGGTATGTCTAACATAAAGAAAGACTGGGAAAGAAAAGTTTTATTACCAGGAAAACCAAGGTCAGCCCTCCTGCAGGCATGGGATGAAGAAGAGAAACTTTTATATTCCCTGGTAAAAAATAATTCCCTTGCTGTTGGTTTTTGAAGTGAAATCCAAGCAAATCAAAGAGCCCAGAATAAGTCCAATAAATTGCTACTGTGCTGATGTCACCTTTGTGTAGTAGGCTGTTGGCTTATGTCTGTCTTATGTCAGTGTGAGATGTAAATCAAAATAATAAGATGCAATTTATTGGATGGGTTGGAAATTAATAGCTGTAGGGTCTCAGTTGTTTCCCATCATGCTTGCTGGGAATGTTTCCCTAGAAGGAGATAGCTTGAAAGGCACCCATCTTTCATAAACTATTTTTAATACTTGAAAGTTACTTGAAGCGCTTATTTGAGACGTTTATTTTAGGCAGAAAAGAAAACAACTGAGTCCTCCTGTACATGTTTGTAATGTCTGCTGGGTGAATCTCCATTTTTTTGGCACCTTGACAGGCTCCATCTGTATTTCTCGTGGAGGGTAGGGACTTGGAAACTTTACCAGGAAGAGGAGGCAAAATGTACTACAACCTCCTTTTCTACGCTTCTTGCCCGTCGATCTCAGACGTATCACCGTGATCATGGCTCAAATCAAGCAGGAGGACATTAGGTCATGAATTTGGTAAGCTGCATTTTATAACCTTTAGCTTATCAGCCTGCAAATGAAGGGTTTGGAGTGGAGTTGCCCCATCCAGCGACTTGCATCCTGCTGGAACAGAAGTGAAAAGCTGCTGGAGGGAACGAACGGCTGGGAAAGCCGGTCCTGTGGCACGGCGGAGAGGTGCAAAACTGTTCAGGAGGGATCTGGCTGGCTGGCTCATCTGCAGGTCTTCGTGTTCTCTGGGGACTCAATTGGCTGAAGACAGCAAAACAAAAACCAAGCCACAGATGTTATGAGCCAGTTTGTGGTGGGTGTTCCAAGCAGTTAAAATACCTGTTTTCATTCCCACGTGGGAGACCTTGGATCACTCGTGTAATTTTTTTGGGCCTTACTTTGGCCCATGACCAGAATTGTTCTGGGCTCAGCAGGCTCACTGGGATGATCCAGTGCAACGGGATTGCAGTGCCTCGACTCCACTATCGCCAGCACGGACAGCCCTTTCTGTTTGTCCATTATATTAGGGCCAAATCGTTCAGCTGCTGCTTTTTGCCTTTCTTTCCTTTAGCTCTGTTAGTTTTGCAGCACTAGCTCTGTGAGATTTCATGCAAAATCACTGTGACTTAAGAATGTGCTCTTGCAATTGCAGCTGCTTGGGGCATTTTCTCACGTGTGCACCCTGTTGCTATTCACAGCAGCAGAACAGGAGCTGCCGCAAGCAGTGGCTGCGTTTTGCTCTGAAGTAGCTCTGCCTTTCTGCTTGGCTGGGAGTAGCTTGCTGTGTCACCAACTGTGGCACGTGTGAATTAGCTGAGTCCAAAAGAAGCATAGGTAACTCTCTGAAATTTTATCAATAATCCCGTTCTCCTGTTTCCTCCTATGTTACAGGATCAGCTGTGTTAAAGTAGAGAAGGGACTGAGGTATCTTACACACGTACATATGCTTTGTTGGGTTCAACCATAGAAAGAATTTGCAGTGTGTATTACCTTGATAAATGTAGTGATACCCAGCACGTTTCAGCTTCTCCTCAACTTTCTGCTTATGTCTACAGGCAATAATACATCTAAAATAGCCACTGTTAGCAGGAAAGCCAAAGGTGATCCTGCCTACAGCACAGTACATGTTACCGGTGAGGTCTGGAGATGACTGGTCTGGTGCTTGCACTTTCTGGGGTCATCCTGGGCTGTGGGATGCGTAGGGGAAGGAAGGGGAAGAAATTACAGGTTTCAGTGAGAGGCTGACGTGCCTCGAGGTGCGATTGTCGGTTACTCATTGTGGTGTTAAACATGACAGGGCATCCATCTCACGCCCTCCCTTCGTCTCTTGCAGCATCTTTATGAGAGGCAGATGCCCGTGGTGTTGAAACGCCCTGGCAGGACGTGCTGTAGAAGCACACACGTTCCTTCACCTCTGCTGCCTCGCGGCTGCTGAGCCAGGTCCCCCTGCACCCGCGTATCGGGCTGCAGGCAAAATGGGTCCTGTTTGCCCAGGGCGTTCCCAGCTGCACTGGCAGCCTGTTTGGTATCAAAGTGCGCATGCTGTACAGACTATGAACTTGCCAGGTACTAAAACAGTCACTTCTTTACGCTTCTGGGCCAAAGGGAGAAGCTCTCGCCCTTTCATGAAATGAACTGGACTTTTAAAAATCCTGGGTGTTGGTGGCAGTGGGCGCAAGGAAGTGCCTGGAACTACAGCATGCGTTACGACACACAGCCCTTCACCAAACTACGTTTCCTTTGGTATGTCCCTTTGTAAATAGCCGTAGGTCACAGCTAATAGTGCGGTGGTTACTCAGCCGTGCGTTGCTACGGGGTAGTTAATGGGCTGAACTCCAGCTGCAGTAGGTCTGCCCGTATTATTGCTGCATTCAGATGTGCTGCTGCCTACTGCGTGCACGGAGCTGAGCCCTGTAAGCACTGGTTAAACCCCAGAGCAGATTTACTGGGAATGCTCTAGCTGCAGCTTGAGTGACACACGTCTGTAGTAAGCAATATATTAATATCCCAGAACACTAACTCTGCGCGCCCGCCTCCTTAAGGACATGGCAATCCCTGAGGAGTGCAGAAAGTCACTTACAAGTGCAGGAGGGGACCTGGTTAGGAAAAGACCTGCACAGAACTTTTCTAGCTGGTTGAATTGAGGAGGGGAGCTCTGCAGAGGTGGAAAAGCCACCACTAAGTTTCCCAAAAGTGCGGGATTCTTTCCTGCATTCTTTTCTATTGTTCAGTGTACATTTAAAAAATTCCAAAGATCGGGCTTTCCCCAGCTCCTATGGGAGAGTACCCCATGGTCTAATATGTTTTGCTGCCAGGAAGTCTTCCTGCTAATCAGCCCATACGTTTCCTTTCTTCTTTTCATCACGTAAGTCCTGGTTAACCCTTCTTGTATGCTTCTCGTCTTGGGCATTTTGTCTGTGAAGGGCAAGGCACCTTTTAGACACTGCTATTTTGCCATACCACAAGCTGACCATGGGTGACGTAGGGTTATTGCACAGCTGGCTGGCTTCAATACTGTTCATGAGCTGTAAATCCACAGGCTTTATCTTACGGTAGTTTGATTGTATGGCTGTAAGCTAACAGTTTCAAACTAACCATCCAGGAGACCTATGTACCTAAGTAAACTTAGTTGTGACCTGGGAACTTGAACCTGTGCATGTCCTTGGGTATCTGGGCTATGTTTAGCTTTTTTTAATGGAAATTGAGCCTGTTTTTTGCTGCTGGTCACCATGTGCCTTTCAGCATTGTTGTGATCTTTTTCCTGGCAGCACTGAAAGGTGCAGAAGACAAATAGTTTCCATTCCATGTCGTTAGCAGGGATACCATGTATTGACTTAGTGGTGCTTAAGGGGCTATAATTTACTTTTTATAAAGCTTGATGTCATGATGGAAGTTTATTCTCCCTTTCATCTCTTCCCTCCTGGTTGCACTTTGCAAAGTCTTTTCCAGTTCGGCTCCCACACTCCACAGCAGAAAGCTTCCTGTATTGCTGGTCCTTCTTGCAAGTTTGATTACATTACCACAAGTGTATTTTTAAGGCATATACACTTCTGCTTTCACTGAGTATATTCTTACTGAAACAGTCACCTGAGGAGTGAACAGTGGTAGAAAATGCGACTCTTGTGGCTTTATGGAGCATTTGTGTCTTGCAACGTCAGTGTTGAGAGGGGTTCTCTATTTGAATCCAGTCTTATACTACAATATCTTGCCCAGAAGGTTGATCTAGCTGCAGAGCAGGTTTACAGGTGTCACAATAAAATTAATTTTAGAGCAGGTATTACAACAAAATAATAAAAAGCACTTACTGTTTTTTTGCTCTTTTTTCCTGCTATGTTGTGAAATGGACATTTTTTGTCACTTAGAAGTTTTCACTGGTGCGTGTGAAATCATCCTGCAAACTCTGAGGAGTGTTTCAAAGGTGGCCATTCAATCTTAGGAAAATAACTCTGTATAAACTACCATTTGGGCATCTCCCTTGTTTGGGATCTGCCCTACAGGGTTTCCCCGTAGGACTATGGGCTGATTCAGTTGAAGCCTTTTGCATGTAGATTCATTTTCACTCTTGAGTGAATTTAGGAAAACTCTGCTGGTAGTGTTTACATCCTTAATTTCCCTGCTTCTCCTGAAGAACACTTGGTCCTCTCTGAAGAGGTTTTCAGAGGGCATTCATTGAACTTGTCATCTTTTATTCTTATGTATTGCGTTGCTCTTGGGAGTAATCCTCCAGCTGTAGTGCGGTGCTATTTTACCCCCCCAGAGTGGCATCCCCAGCTGCTGCTTGCCTCTGGCAAAAAAGACAAATGGTTATTGTGTTCTGGAGCCAGGTGAGGTCTTCTGTATCTCTGCTTGGTCAGTATTGTTGTGCTTTAGTTTGGATCTAGTGGTGTTTGAATAACACTTCTATTTTGAGCCTTCCCCATGTCCTGCCTCCCCGCTATTGATCAGTTATTGGAGAAGTGGGCTTATTAAACAGAGACAGCACGATGCACTGGTTAGTAACCTAAAAACGATATACTTAGGGCTGTTTTCCTTCCCCGTGTTTGAGGTTTTACAGTAATTATGAGGAGAATGTCTAGGCTTTCATACCAATTCCTGAGATGATTTGTCTTTAGCTAGACTATCAATATTGGGAGAGAAATTTTACAGACCTTGAGCAAATAGTTGCACTCATATTTCACTTAGAATTAGGAGAGTGAGAGTAAAGCTTCTTGGCCAGACTGCTATATACATCTTTTGATATTTGTTTCAGAGCACACACACATGATTAAAATCAAATCGCTTCTGTTTTTTTCAGTTCACCTTTAACCCATGTCCGCAGAGTTTGCTTCCACTGCAGATGCAAATGAGACGTTATCTGCGGTCACTGCTGCTGGTCTGAACAGCAACTGACTTCACAGGGCTGCCCTCCCTGCTGAAGGCATGCTGTGCCATGCACACGCTTGTCACCTCCTTCCCTAAAGAGCCTGCGATGGCGAGAGCTGTGTGGGCTAAGGGTTTGCATGAGTGGGTCACACTTAAGGCACACGTGCCCCTGTGTTCTCTTAGGCAGGCCTTGATCAGCAGTAGTGGTATATAAGTAACGCCATGGCCTAGCTAAGGGATGGTTATCAGATAGCCAGCTCATTTTCATAGGAAAATGGGAATGCCTCTTGGCCATCTTCATAGCCATAAATTAGGGAAATTGGTTTTGTGCCCGTATTTGAGAGGGCACTTGCGGTCAGCGTATTTAAATATTACTGGAAGGATGTGAAAACCTTTGAACAGCTGAAATAACTGGAGAAAAAGATGTAATAGGGGAAAAAAATGGAATGTGAAAACTCAAGATCCATCGATGTTGAAATGAGTTCCCTTTTTAAATCATACATCTGAAAATGTCACATTGCCATAAATATGCAAAATGTGGCTGTAAGTTCGCAGTTGCCATGTCTTTCCAGCTCAGAAGAGTGTCTGCTTATGGCGGTATAGACATGGGAAGGGGACTTTCAAAAAGAGCTTTGGTGTTACCCAAGCAATAGGAATAACTGGCCTCTACTAGCCACATGTTTTAAAACATGTTTTTCATTTTTAATTTTAACCCTGTAGCAGATTTTAAATCTGTGTTTTAGCAGTGGCTTGAGCTCAAATTTGGCGGATACTCTGTACACCCCTGTGGTGGGTTGACCACAGCCAGCAGCTAAGCCTCCACCCAGCTTCTTGCTTGCTCCCTGGTGGGAAAGGGGAAGTAATCAAAAGGGCAAAAGCAAGGAAAAAAGCTGAGGTAAAAGACTATTTAAGACTGGTTGAGATAAAGACAGTTTAATGAGTGGAGAAAAAAAGATGCAAAACCGATCGTGTACCAGCAGCAGGCTGAGGCCCAGCCAGTGCCTGAGCAGTGGCTGTTTTGGAAAAGCTCTCCCAGTTATATCGCTGAGCATGGTGTTATATGGCATGGACCATCCCTTTGCTCAGTTTGGGTCAGCTATTCCCACCATGTCCCCTCCTGACCTGCTCTCTGTGGGGCAGCAGCAGTCAGAAGGCCTCAACGCTGCGTGTGCATGGCCCAGCAGCAGCTGAGACATCGGTGTTAGCCACACAGCTTTGGTCACCCATCTAAAACAGTGCCATGCAGGCTGCTGTGAAGAAAATTAACTCCCTCCCAGCCAACCCCACTCCAACCAGTCCTGAACAGGCTGCTTTTTCAGAAATCGGTTCCCACTGTTTTGCCTAAGTAGCTGCACTTAGCTGGGGGGAGCTTTGTCATAGGGAAGCAGCTCCATGCCTTCAGCATCCTTGTGAAGCCAGTCGGTGTGGGGACTGTAAGGAAAAAAAAAGTTACACTTCAGAATAGGTTAGTAGTCCCATGGCTTGCTTTTCTTAGGGGAAAACAATAAAGTTATTGATAAGTGAAAGAGGATGCTGTGTAGGCCACTCGGGTATGGTAGTTGGCAAATCACTGGTGTGGAGAGATGTCTGCATCTCGAATCAACGGCAGGAGGCTGCCTTAGCTTGGGTTATTGCCGTGTAGTTGGGCTGTAGTCACGGCCTGTGCTCCTGGCCTACTGTGAAAGCGGCATAAACAAGCAGTACTGAGAGTACTGAGCGTACTGCAGCAATGATCTGTGGGACCCTCGTGCCCGCTGGTCTGGGGCCTCGGACGTCGTGGAGAGGCCTAATCAGAGTGTGTCAGTTGTGCGTTCTTGTCAGGCTCATGGTTTGTGTGGCTGCCTAAGCCTGTCTCCGATGTCCTGATCCAGTTGTTGGACCTTAAGTAAAACAGGTTAATAGTAGAGCTGCGAGGTGGGGGAAAATGGGGAAGGACTTAAATGACTTGCCAAATGGTGAACTTCTAGAACATCCTAATGTGGGTACTGCAGCTTAAAGGAAGCCAGCTTGCTAAAACTGATAGGGGTAGTGATAGTAATAATAGGGCAGAAAACAAACCTTTTTGAGGTGAGTATGATGTTTTGGAGCGTATTTCATTATCCTTTAGTTAAAACGTTGCAACTTGAGTGATTAAAACCTATATTTTCCATTGAAATGCTGCTGCGCAGAGCAAAGCTCCCTGAAGCTCGGTACTGAAGGGCTCTCCCTGTGCCTGCAGCCACGGTGTGTCCTCCTGTAGCTCGATAGGAAGCTGGCCTGGAGAGCGCCTCCATTGTTTGCGTGTGCTTTTCTGAGGGCTTGGCTTGGGGTTCAGCGATTCAGCACATGCATGTGGATCCTGCAGCGCTTCCTGTTTTGTAGCTGCGTTATTGTCACTGCAGCAGAGGCCTTGTACACGTTGCGCTCTGCTTATGGCTGCAGTTGTCTACGAGGAGCCTGTGTGAGGCACAGGGAAGGATCACCTCTGGTTTTCCATGTAGGGCTCAGCCTTCCTCCACCCCACCTCTTCCCCATCCTGCCTTTTGCTACCATGCAAAGAGGAAGAAATAGGGAGAAATGATGGTAACTTGCTATTTATTAGCACAGCCACGGAAAAAAAATCCTTTATTAATGCAACATATGGCCGAAGTTTCCTGACACAAGCAGATTCCTGATTCATAGTTCTCCAACATCCCCTGTTCCAGCTCAGACAAGTAGATTATTTCCTCCCACCAGCAGATGTAGACAGGAACAATTGGAGCTGTGATAACATTATCTTTGACAGGGGCCAGCTGGGTCGCACACCTCGGTGTTTCCTGTCTAACCAGCTGAGAGGGACGGCGTCGAGGGCTGCGGGATGGGAACCGTGGCCATGTGAACTGGTAGAACATGGAGACACCGCTTGGGCAGTAATCCTCATCTGCCACGGAGGGACGGAGGGAAATCAAGAGTACTTGTGGAGATGTAAAGCAGTGGGGAGGGAAGTAGTGGTCAGGAAACTCAGAATTAATCCCTCTGTGGTGACAGGAGCATCAGGAGTTGGACAGCTCTGTGCAGCCGGCCTCCTGGAAAAATCACTGACGGAGCACGCGTGCTTGTGCCGCGCTGCCAGCGGGGCTCGGGGGAAGCAGCCTCTCCAAACTGCCTTCCTGGTTTCTGCTGGGAAGCAGTGAGCTTTTTTTCACGGCTCTGATGCTCAGGGTAAACTTTGTCTGTGGGAACTCTTTCTGCCAGGCATCTGAGGTTGTTAAGTCAGCTTTTCCTTGCTAGTGAATTGAACAGGTACGATAAATCAGGGAGCGCAAAGGGGGTGAAGTATGCTTTACCTCCTCCCCCAGCACGGTCCGTTAAAATCCTCATTAAATGAAAGTTTTCCCTGAAGTTTTGTGAAGCATATTTGTATGTGAATCCTGCCATAAATTAAAATGGGAAGCTTGTTCATATCTAATTATAAGGATGGAAGTGATCATAAAAGCACATGCAAGACTTGAATTTAGCCAGGAGTTAATATGTATGGATGAATCTTGGCTTGGTTATGTTGCCTGCATGGCACAAATACTTGGTGCATCTGGAGCTCAGGGCCTTTGTTGCCATTACTAAGGGACACGGACTCCTGACTGTCTGTATGTGGCTGAGCCAGTAGAAGGAGTCAAGTAGTCCTCTGGGGTAGTGGCAGGAGAACTTGTGTGTGTAACCCCAGTGTTTCAAAGCCTTTGTCACAAACTGATAGCCAAGTTTGGCGGGCACTTTACAAACATGCATCAAGGGGAGAAAGCATCCCTACTCCATAGAATTTACTGTGAGGCAAGGGACGGCAGGTTATGAGAGGTGAGGGGACGACACAAGACAGTCATGGTTATCACCATAAACCTGGTATTTTGGTTGTTTTAGAAGTGACTTTTATGCAAAGGTTTCTTAGGCAGCATGGCACACAGCAGGAGTTGGGGAAAAAAGGGTATGAAGTCTACACAGTGCTTTTTACACTTTAGCTCTGTTCTTGCATTTTGGGCTAGTTTCTTCTCTTCCTATCTTTGCGTGTTAAAAATTAGTATGAATGCTGAGGCTTGGATTTGATGTCTGCTGAAGGTGCACCGACAATTTATAGATCCCGTTTTCCATCCAACAGGATGTTTTACCTGTTGCTGTGACAGGAACTCCTGAGATTCCTGTAAAAACAGTTGAATGAAGATAAAGAGCTACAATTTCAGCTGTTCTTTTTCTAGCCTGTTTAATTACTGCTGCATTCACTGTCTTTCCTGAATAGGAAGTCATTTTCCTGTTCATTTGAGCCTTTCAAACAGTGAAAGGGAAAAGAAAATTAATAGTGTGAGATGGGAAATGTCATTCTAAAGCCCCAATGATCAGATTGTAGAACTGGGAGATGGCACCTGAAACTATTATTAACTAATTAAAATAAAGTTCTGACCTAATTTCACATCAGAATTATCTTTAAGTCAGTGCAGCCATCATAATGGGGAAGAATACCTGCAGTATCCTTGTAGAAGTCTGGTGAGGTGCCAAAGGAGGAACCACAGCTTCCTTCTCCATCTGGTGAGGAAGACTCTTCAGTCAGGTGGGTGTGGAAAGAGCCCAGAATTATGGAGTGTGCCAGACTTTTTTTTACAGCTAGATGACAGAGTGCCTCTTCGCCTGCTTCTCCTTGAGTGCTGTTTCTGATGGTCTTTTTTTCCCCGTCTTGCCCATGTGCTACTCATTTAGAACTCCATTTATAATGGAATAAAATATGAGGCTGAGTGAATAATTTGAAATGTAAGGCTTTTCCACTGCTGCACCTCCTACTTTTTTTTTTGTTCCTAAAAGAATATTTGGGGAGCTCCTGGCCCATTCAGGTTCCTGTAGCAGATCTCTTTGTTGTACTGCTTACCCAGAACGCAAATCTATAGCATAAAATAGATCAGCACAGAAGTGCATCAGCAGGTTTAATGATTGTGGTAAGCCTTTTCTTACCAGAAAGTGAGTAACGCTCCAAGAATCTGCATTAGCCCAAGTGCTCTTATTCATAGTTTTTAAGGACTGTTACCGTGGGGAAAAAAAATGAGGGATTTTCTAGGATCTTGAGCTGACCACTGCCCCCACCCAGAGGTAGCTAGTGTGTGTGTGTGTGTGTAAATATATATATACACACACACAATACTATATATATAGTCAAAGTTTGGTTGAATTCCTAAGTGTTTAGTTTCATTTTCAGTTTATATTTCCAGATATGAATGACCTAATCTGTGCACACTTGTTCCGCTTGGGGTCTGGTAGAGCTTTATATTTTAACTGGATTCCTGCAAACCTTATCTAAAAACCCATTTCTGATCCTGGTGAAATTGGGCTTGTCTGTGTCGCAGTCCTATTTCAGCTACCATGCTTGCATCTTGCCCTGAGAACAGGGCAGATTTTTTTTCGTTGTTAGCCCACCTAGGTGCAGCCTTTCATTTTGTATTTAGTCACACTGTCCCATTTCTGCTTCTCCCTTCTGCGTGGTACTTCTCTCTGGGTGGTGATGGTCAGTCACACTTCTGTGTAATTAAGGGCTATCAGTAATCTAATTGTTGTCCGAAGATGCTAATGAAAATATTAAATAGAAGTCACAAGAGTAGTGCCTGAGGAGTGCCACAAGCATGCACACTCTGGTTTGCCCATGCTTCTTTCAGCCTGCAAGCCATGGTCATCTTTTATTTAGCTCCCCTTCCTGTTCTGTTAGTCCTTGCTGTTCTCTGCTTTACCTGACTGCGTGCTTTGCTGATGTCTGAGAGAATAGCTTTGCGTTTTCTGTGTCTAGAGCATCAGTTGTCCTGCAGCGTGTCTTGGTACATCTTTTGTAGATCCATGCCATGTTTCACCATGTTTTTATTTATTTATTTACCTCTGGGGATCTGATTATTTACCATCTTCAAAGGTGTTGAAATGCTTGTACAATACTAGGCCAGCTGCGTGGTCTGTAGGTATAATTTTCCCCCTCCTACTCTTTCCCAAATAAGGTTGCTATTTTTTGATATTTGGGAAGTGCTCCGTAATGGCTACGGTTATTTGGAACCCTTGTATCTTCGTCCTGTGATTTCATGTGCCACGCTTTGGTTAACTGGATTTTGTTTTTTTAGGGCAATTTTTTTATTATTAGTAGTAAGAACTCAGTTATGGGGGAGAGACGGCTTTCCCTAACCCCAGTGTGTTAAGTTCTTCAGAGCCACCTGACACCCCTCAGCCAGGCTCCCTCTGCTCAGGCATACTTCAGGTGTAATCCCTCGTATCCTAGAACAGGAATCTAAAGCAAGCTAGAAGAATTTAGAACATCAAGGAAGTTGTGTGTTCCTCTTTGCTGACTCCGTTGAAAAGCCTGTACTTACAATGCAGTTACTGACTCTAAAATTGGATGAAGTGAATCTGAGTCTGAGTTCTAGTTTTGACTGCTGGTACCTATTGATATCTCTACACGTCTCTCTTTTTTTTTTTTTCCTCCTTGCCTTGCTCCCACAGTCAGCATCCGTATTCTGGCTGAAAATTGAGGCAAAATATCTGTGCAAAATGTGGGGCCATTCCTATATTGTCTTTAACATTAAACTTCACTTGCTGCACGAAGATCCCATATTTTCTTCTTTTTTAATGTAATTTGAAAATACATTTCACTATTTAATGCGTCTGTATGAAATGCCAAGCCTCTCTTACATTCAAATCCTTGAGCTTTTCACAGCTCAGCTGTCTCTGCTAATTATTTCCCTTAATTTATCTGTTCATCATCCTGAGATCAAAAAAAAAAAAAGCTTGGCTATCCACCATTTTATCCTGTAATGTAAGCTAACCCAGCTTGATCTAGCAGTTCTGTTACCGATTTTGTTAGCAATCCCTGCTCAAGAGTAGCTGGAGCATCCCGGCAGTACCAGTGTTTGTTCTCCTGAGTCTCAGGAGTGAATCTCCCCTAACGATGCAGTTCCTCTTGTTTTTGTTTCTCGTTAATATCTGGCTGTGTCTAATGCTGTGGGGTTGTCAAACCTCCGCAGCACAAGGCAGACTTTATATTGCTCTTGTTTCAAGGGGATTTGGTATTTTGGTATTTCAAGGTATATAAATGCAATATAAAGAGCACATAGATACAGCGAAACGATGAGCAGACTGGATCCAATGTGCACTGGATGCTACCTGCATTTGCCTACAGCTCTGTGTCATCCAGAGCCCCTTTAGAATGGAAGAGGAACCTAGAAAACCAGATATTCTGTGCCAGTTACGAACAGAAGAGGCTGACAGAGGCCTGGCCGTACCCCTCGGTCCGCAAGCTGGAAGCTTTGCTTGCAGGAGGGTTGCAGCAGGGACACCGGAGCTCCCTGGGAAGCATGGTCTTGCACCCAGAGCACCTCCTGCTGCTGCTTGGCAGGTCCTGGAGATGAATTGTCCTGAAGCTGAGCCCGAGCATTGTGCTGTGAGTCCAGATCTGAGCCCTTAGGACGCAGGATGGCAGCCAGGCTCTCTGGTGTCCGTCTCTGTACGGATGAGCTGTCCTACTTACTAACCCCACTGCCAGCGGGAGGGAAGTTATGCAGCACGTGTTTACGTGGGTCCAAGAGCAGCTCTCAGAAGTACGCTTTTCCTTCATCTTAACTATCTCTGTAGCCAGTAGTTACCAAAAATAAATAAATATTTGCAGTAATGTCCAATCTTGATGTTCTGAATGTTTATGCAGTGCCATAATTAAGCTCTGAAAGCTTTGGAGAAGCACACCCCCTCCTGTCCCCGTGCTTACTCCAGCTGTGCTGCCTGTAGGGCTGCGGTATTCCTGGCTTCTGGATTGCTTCGAGCATTCGCCGTGGACGGCTTCTCCCTTCCATTCCTCCTTTAGTGCCTGCTCTCCCCCGTGATTGATTAATAGAGCTGTCAGGTCAGTAACCGGGCTAGAGCTGACCCAGTTCACTCCAGGAAACATTAAAATTCTTCCTGGTCGTTCTGGATCTGACTTGCCAATTCAGAAGCTTTACGTTCAAGAAGTGAACCAGAAATTTTCTGTGCCACTTTGTAATTTTCCCATACCTTCCTTTTCTGGGATTACTTAGAGTCTCTTAATCTGACGGATGTGAACAACGTTTTTCTGACAGGTACAGAAAATAAAGCAAGGCCGTCTCAGCAGCAGGTTCCGCCTACTGCGATTTCTGCTCAGGATCTTGTTTTTCTATCACTCGCTTTCCTCCTTTGGAGCGCTAATCCTTCCGTGTCACACATTTTCTGTTCAACTTTTTTCCTCTGCTAATCTCTGGATTTGTTCTGCTGCCCTTCCTAATCCACAAGAGCATTTGTGACCTCAGAAGAAACCCTTGGCAAGAGGCTTTTTTGGATTTGAGTCACATTGATTATTCTTCCTGCAGTGCTGAAAATCAACAGTTGCCTTTCAGACCGTCCGTGAGCGAGGCTGAGCTGCTTAACCGCTTGCCTACCAGAGTCTGTTTGCTGCAGTCCAGCCCGAATGGGGCGAGAGCTCGCAGTTTAGTTTTGTGCTCAGGAACAGCTGTTCCTGCATCCTTGCAAGTTCTGGAAAGAACTTGCTGCGAGTGCCAAAATATTGTACATATAAGCAGGAGATAAACCAAGCAGAGATGTATTTTCCTTCCTAGATTTTTTTTAAATCAAAAACAATGCAGTTACAAAGTTCTATTCTTGGATTTAAAAAAAAAAAAAAAGAAAAAAAACTTTTTTTTCTGGAAAGGAAATCTGTGCTGTTGAAGAGCTTTGCCCACAGCCTGGACATGGGACTCATTGTTTTGTTAGGGGGTGAAGGGGCAAAAGCTGGCGCCCCTAGGAGGGTGATGCTCGGTGGCTGGAGGAGGGAGAAGGGGGCAGCTCTCCCCGTGCTCTGCAGGCTGAGGAGGAGCCGGGAGCTCGCTGTCGCTCCAGGGACATGCCTCGGGTGTGCAAGTGCTGTTCTTTTACATGGAGGTTAGCAAACCGATCCATAAATGACAGTCATGTATGTCAGTGCACGTAGCATAAAATTAAAACCCCCAAACCTCTAAGATTTCTTTTGCCTCGTTTTGTCTGGAATACAGCATCTCCCTTCCTAGGCTTTTTGGAGATTTGCTGCTCCCGGGGCAGCAGCAGCGTGTAACTCCTGCAAGCACGCAGAGCGCTTGCACGTATCCTCTGCAGCTTGTGCCAAACAGAACGCAAAGGAATCAGCTCTGCCATCAGTGACAGAAAATGCAAAGAAACCATCTGTTAAACCCAGAATCTGCTCCTCCTGCGTTAACATCTCGGTGTCTGAGAAAATGGGAGCCCAGCAGGGCTTCGTAGCTTATGCTGTGCTGCTCCTCACCTTCAGGCAACCCTGGCTCCTTGGGGTGTAGCTGGCATCTGGGAATATGAACGGCGTGTCCCAGCGTGGGACCCACTTTCCTTTCCCTTTGGTGGCACTCTTACAGCTGAGCTGGGCAGGGCCGCAGCAGGTAACCCGCAGAGCTAACGGCCTGCAGGGGCAGAAGGTGAGCTCCTCAGCTGCTCTTGAATTTCCTCGATTCTGAGAAGACGAGCAGAAAGGTACGGTGTTCTGAAGCTGCGTTTCCTTCCTGCCTGGGGGAGAGTTCCTCCCTGCCCTGGCGGTGGTTGTCGATGCCGTGGTGCGCGTTTGGGCTGAGGGGAGAGCAGGAGAGCCGGGGGAAGTCTCCTCTCCCCAGCGGATTTCCTTGCTCAGATTGCTGAGCGTTCAGGCTGACTCTGCACCGGGACGGATGGCTGGGGAAGGGGTGGAGAGAAAAGAGATCCTCCTGGTGAACTTTTTACTCTTCCTTTGCAGCCTCTGATGGCTGGGGTCACATCTGCCCTCTGCAATGGGGCAGAACTGGTGTTTCTGCCACAAAGAGGATTGTTCGCTCTGCGTGCTCTGGCCCCAGCAGCAGTGCTGAGCAGCCGAGCCGGCTGTGCGCGAGGACAGCTGAGGTCGTTGGCTTGCTCGGCTGGAGAGACCGGGAGCGAGTCTTAAATATTTAAAAGTTTTAATACTTATTTAGATTGAATATGTAAATATTTGAGGAGAAGTGGAAAGGCTGTGTATCGGTGACGCTACCTGCTCTTCATCCACCAGATAAGTGTCTTTCCGCCCGGCGTCTGGGGATGTGCTTTGCCACCTCCCATGGGCTCGGACTTGGAGTCGTGCGTGCTGGCTCTGTACCTGCGTGGACCTGGCACGGGGGTCTGTGGGGATGCCCTGGTGGAGGGGCAGGATGGGGCAGCTCCTGCAGGATTTGGCTCGGCAGGGGGGAACGAGCTGAGTTGCTTTGGTCCCGAGAGTTTCCCTGAATTTATCCCAAGAGCAAGCAGGCTTCCGAGCCAGGCTGTTGCTCCAAACTGTGGTGGAAGGTCTCATGTGCAGGGGTAGAAGTAGACACACAAAACCATTTTCCTGCTTTCTGCCCCGCTTCCTTTCAAACACAAGCACTTTCCCTCCTGTAATGAGACTCACCCGTGTATTTCTGTTTCCTTTACTTTTTACAATGCAAAGCAGTGAACTTGGCACTATTGATTTTTGCTTCTTCCCTTCCCTCTCCAGAATGCTTAAGATATTTTTGGAGCCTTTCATCTCTGAGCTTTCTGGGGAGAGAGCGGCGTACACCAATACATCAGCTGTCAGTTTTCAGCTTCTCGAAGACCTGGCTTTCTAACCCAGAGCCCGTGCCTATTTTTCAGCGTGACTCGCACAGCACTGATGCACAGCGGAGCTAAACACCGGGGCTGTGGCTGGGGAAAGAAGGGGCTCTGTTTTACAAGCGTTTTGGTACAAATTTGTGATAAGATACAGGGTAGAAAATAACCTCAGCAGAGAAAGGTGATGACTGTAACCCGAAGGTCTACATTCAGTGGAGTTTAAGAATGAGAATTATGATGGAAATAAACCCCACGCGTTCTGGGGTCAGTGCAGCCATAACTGAATACCCGACTAACAGGATACAATAGATGTGTGTAGAAAACGCCGTATTCAGCCTCGGGGCTCAGGGAGCAGAGAGGTCAAGTCAGGCTGGTGCTACGCGTCCGGTGCCTGGGGAGCAGGATTCAGTGCCAGGAAATGGTGGAACTGCCACACAGGCTTTTGGACTCTGATTTGTGACAGTGTTGCAGAGCATTGGTGGCTTTCTACCAGAAGGGAGGGAAAAATGGACAGAATACTCTTTTGTGGCATTTAATTAAATTGTGGCATTTAATTAAACTTTCTAGCACTCGAGATAATGGTCTTGCGTCTGTCCAGTGAGAAGGCTCAGAATAAAGCTATCACCTCTGATGGTTTCTCCTTATCTTCACTCACCCCTTTTGGGTGAAAGTTTCATGATTTCCTCTGCAGCAAGAGAGGCCGCTTGCAGAGGCGCACGCACTCGTATTGTAAGCAGCAGATCAAATAAAAACCGAAACAAAGCCAGAACTTTGGTGCAGCAGTCTTGGGGGGTGGAGGTCATTAGCTGTTTGCAGACTGGGAGCAAAATGCTTGAAGAAAATGAGGTTTATTTTATTTTTTTAATGGAAATAAATTAAGAGAAAAACGAGGATAAATGGAAAGGGAGAAATGTGTTGTAAATTCCTCAGGGATGTAGCAGGGGGCAGATCTTGTCTTCAGTTCAGGGAACAGAACAGGTTGGCATTCAGGCTTCAGTTCATGTGAATGATAATGCAAAAATTATTTCTGCAAAAGAGCTTTAAAGAAAAAAAAGCAATCCTGCTGAGCCAGATTCTGAAATACAGTTGATTATAGCATGGATGGGAGCGTTGATAAAATTAAAAAATAAAAATAAAAAATTAGTCATTTAGATAAATGATTTTTTTTTTGCCAAATGCAGCATTTGCAGGGTTGTTTGTTTGTTTGTTTTTTCCCCGAGTGAACGGTTCCAGATCTCTTCCCTTGGACCTGGCTTTATTTCCGAACTCTGCTCCCAGAGCCGCCTGCGTGCGGGGCTGCGGGTGGGACCGCGGGGGAGCGGTGGCACGCCGCCAGGCGCCCATCCCGTCCCCGCGATGTCGATGGATGGCCAGTGTTCTGGAGAAAAACAACCCCAAGACTTTAAACAAATTACGCTTAATGGAAACAAACTTCTTTTGCCCTCCTGTATAACGATTTTGGATAATGTGTTGCCTGTGTGCTTGGAGGACAGCAGAAGGAGGGGAGGGAAGATGAGGGCGGCGATGGAGCCGTGCGTGCACACAACTTGCTCTCTGGTGGATGCTCTTGGCGGGCTGAGAGGTTTCTAAGCATGGCGTGCTTTTTAACTCCCAGCCAGCCTTTCTATTGGAAGGTGAGCGGTGTAGTGATGAGGACATTTATCTAGTGGTTGCTTTCTTCCATATACAGACTTGTAAAACTTGGGAAGGCAAATGCCTCGTATCTGGTGTTTTCTACAAATTGTGCACAGCTTTGACGCTGTCTTCCACATCATTCACCTGATCTCTGCTGGGTTCTGGTGGTTAAGTAGCAATGACATGAAACCAATACCCCGCTGGCCTTTTTTTTTTTTTTTTATGAAAGCAGAATAGGAAATACAGACCGTAGCCTACTTTGCAGAAGAAAGCACGCCATGGCTATGGTTTCTGTTCTTTCAAGCTAGTGCTGATAAATCTTCTCTCCCTTCTGTTGCTATGGCGTTAGTTCTGTTCAAAAACAAACCTTGGGGTGATCATGTCAAACGCAAAGATCGTTTGGAGAGAGAGATGCTGAAAGAGAAGGGAAGTAGGAGGGCTCAAATTCCAGCTGATGACGAACAATGAATCAGTGTTTGTCTCAGCAGAGGGCCATCAGAAATTTTGCACTGTACTTTCACTGACTTGTGATTGGGCCTGATACTCTACTTGAAAAGGCTCCTTTTTTTCCCTCTCAAACCTCTTTATTTTTTCCTCTAACTTTTTTTCCTTGGTATATAAAAGGAAGGTGGAACACTTCCAAATTCCACACAGCTCAGAAATATTTGCTTTCCACAGCGTGGCCCGGAACACAGCTTATTCTTGCAAGCGGTTTGATCAGGCAATCCACAAAATTCTCGGATCAAATTGTGAAGGTTTGTGTGGCCGAAATGTACCTGCTGCCCTTGCTGAGCCACTTGAAGCAATCGCTGAGCTGCCCACGGAGCAGCTGCCTGGGCGTGCTGCTGCATCCAGGATCACTTTATTTGCAAGGGAGGAGGCCGAGCACTGTTACAGGGGCCCTTTTTAACACTTTCTGATTTGCCTGTGCAAATCCTGGTAGGTGCATTTTGTTTACATGTTCGGCATACACCTGTTGGTTTTAGCTGACACGTTTTGTGAGGAAGTTGTCTTGCCCAGATGTCTCATGTTTCTGGAAAACGCTCTGCTGAAAATGCCTGCATATGCCGTGAAGGCTTCTTCTATTCTTGGGTCAAGGCTGAAAGGGAGGACTGTTTTCTTGGGTTCCGAGTGCTTCTGTGCAGATTGAGCTGTAACTGCGGTAAGAACGTGGTGGGGTAACCAATCTCAGATACTTACTTGGTTCTCACTGTTTTTCAAAGTGGAAGCCCTGGAAAAGGAATAATTCCCATTTTTCTACTTTGGCAACTGGGAACTTTCTGACTCGGCTGAATGGACCCTTTGTTTTGGAGTTTCCTTCCAGATGTGATAGACAGATGAAAAAAAATCAGGAAAAGCAGTGTGATCATCTGAGATTTCTTCTAAGAATATTAACTAATTTTTTGGAACTTGGTTGCAAAAATAGATGGTCTCCTTCCATGTCCTTAGCTAAGCTGCAACTCACACCATTTTGCCTTGGTTCTGCAGACACTTAGGTTTGCACTGCTCATGGGAGCCAAAATGTGCTAGCACAGCCAGACCTCCTGGGGACTGCCTTGCCATAGCCCGAGCATCCCCATCAGGTCCGTCTTGTTTGTCTTTGCTTTTACATCTCCTTCCCATACAGAGGGTCTGCTGCCTGCCTGTAAACGGTGCCTCTGAGTCTCATTAGGATCTGCACGAGTACTTCAAAGATAGCACTAGAGCCTCAACCTGTGACCATTAGCAGGAGCATAATGTAATGTGCAAGCGGAGGTGGTCTCTGCTGGGAAGGGCGCTTGTGTCCCAGTTCGTCTCCAGTTACTTTCCTTGAGTAAGCCTGGAGTGCCTGAACAGCTACACGGGTCGGTGAGACCGGCAGCCGGCATATTATCACAAGGCTGTGAAATTTCTGCTGCTTCGGTTTTGTTGGTGCTCGAGCTCCAGCCATCCCTTCTTACTGTTACCTTCCTTAAGGCGCTCCTAAGTCAAAGCAGAGCCATTTCTACGCGGTGGGAAATCATATAGCACAAAACCCAAGCTAATGAGACGGTGAGGATGGGGCATCTCCCGGAACAGAGCACCCACAGCGTCTCCTGGCCATTCCTCCTCTCCCCGCCGGGCACCCCCTGCAATGCCAGAGCGAACAGGAGCGGTGGCAGCCGTGGGAAGGAGCGAGCCCGTGCCTGTAGGAGCAGATGCCACCTGCAGTTTACGCAGCACGCGTGTCTTCCATTTCGAAGATGTTCCACCCTGTTGTTTACAGGCGTAAGTTGCCGCTGCTGCAGCGCATCTCGGCACTGCTGGAGGAGCAGCAGCTGATGTTGTGGTGGCTTTCGTGCTGCAGGCAGCCAGGCGTGTTGGCAAGAACGTGAGCCTGCTCGGTTATTTACACTGAAAGTGTTCAGGTCCGATGAGTAGCTTCATGGGATTGGGATGTTTGGTAGGGACCTGAGGAGGTCTTCAGTACGTCATCTCGATCAAAGCAGATTCGGCTTTAAATTCAGATTAGGTTATTTAGGGCTTTGTCCGGTCAGGTCTGAAAACCTCAAAGGGTGGAGATCCTCCAGCCTCTGCAGGACTCTGTGCTGCAGCCGGGTGGTCCTTGTGGTGCAGGTTTTTTGCTCGTGTAGCAGAAATCTTTACTGTTTGGATATATGGCCTGGTGGGATGAGTCTGAGCTTTCACAATGACAGAGAGTTCTCTTAGGGCTCGTGTCTGCATCCCGTCAGGTCCAGGAGCCCTGCCTAAGATTTCTCAGGAGATCCCTACCTCCACCCTCTTCCAGTACAGGGAGCTGCTCTGCTCCTTGAATCCTGCCTTGGTACTGGGGACCAAGCCCTGTGACACATCACCTCCGTTGTTGGGCCCTTCCCTGCTGTCCAGAGCTGAATTTCTGCCGAGCCCATCCCAAATCTGCGTTCCCCTACCCAGCTATCTGCCAAAGCATATTTGCTGTGCTCTGGGCGCAGCACTCCTCCCTACAGCTCGGTGCTCTCCCTGCAGCAGATGAGCCTGCAGTTATCCTGAGCTGCGTATTTGTTACCTGTGTTACTGCCCTGGGTGCTGTTCTGTGCAGTCCCGAAGGGTGAAGGGCACGGTAGGCATTCCTCTTATTAGTCATTCCTCTTATTAGTGGCACTAATTATTGTTGGCTCACTCCTTTTGTGTGTACGTGTAACTACGGGGAAGAGAGCTGAAGTGGGAAATACTTGCTCAGGGTGGAGAGGCGGCACAGGTAGGCCTTTGGATGAAGGATGCTTGGCAACAATTTCACCACTTTTTCATGAAGTTCGATGTATACTGCTGAGAAGTAAATATCTGAGTAAAGTTTTTCAGCAGACGGTGAAATGTCATTTCTCAGGGATTTAGGTAATGTATCGAAATAAAGGCAGCGTGTAAATGCCACCTGTGTGATGGGAACACCTTGGATAGGGACAAGAGCCTCAGATCCTTCACATTATAACAAAAGGTTTCTCTCTGGTTTCTTCAGCTTGACCTCACCAAACCCATTGAAGACCAGGGCCCTTTGGATGTGATCATACATAAACTGACGGACGTCATCCTTGAAGCAGACCAGAATGACAGCCAGTCACTGGAGTTGGTGCAAAGGTTCCAGGTAAGTGGCTCTTTCACAGCCCTTCTGTCCTTCAAGCAGGAGGGTGATCTTGGTGCAGCACATCCAGTCTGTTCTCTGTGCAGTTGATGTTTGATGAAAAGAGCTTTCAGGCACACTGCTGCCCTGCCCTAGAGAGCCCACCAGAAATTTTGTCAGTCTACAATGGACTCTCACCTCTGGATAGGTTTTACATTGCATTGGTAAGCTTAATAATAACTGGTTTCCCACAAAACATTGTTCTGATGTTCCAAAAGTGCAGGTGCTGTCCACAAGGAAAAGCAGGTGCTTGCAGGGCTCTTTACATATACCTGTCTCTGCATGATAGAAGATACTGAATTAATTTGGCCCAGTACTGTCCAGTTGTCCTGCTTCTCAGAATGCTGATTTCTATACATCAAGGCTAGTGTCAGCATTTTTGTCCTCTAATACAATCTCGTTCTCTTAACTTTTTTTTTCTCAAGGTACAGAGAACTGTTTTCCCAAAGAATTCCTATCAGTAGTCTGAATAATGATGCATTTATCATTTTAAAAGGTGGTGTTCCTGGTGGATAGCTTTAATCAAAGGTATATTCTTTTCTTTCAAAGAGAAGCAAAGTTAAATGAGGTACTTTGAGAAATTTATGAAATATGCTTATGTCAGGTGGAAAAACAGACAAGTTCTGCAGTTTTGACAACTTTGCTGTCTTGGGAAATCGTGTTCTGTTTGCTCTGCTTAATGTTCTACTCCTAGTAATGCAGAAAATACTGTACTTAATGGAGGAAATACTCTTTGCTCTAGTTACAGAGCTTCTCCACTTCCTCCCACCTGTGTATTATTCAAATTCACCCAGGAGATGAAAAGTTTGACTTGTGGGTCCGGCCCTCTGGCACCAGTTCTCTGAAGAGTAGATGAGTAGCATGGGCACCCATTTCCCACAGCGCTTGAAATTTCAAATGACCAAAGCAGCATATGGAAAGATGGACTTCAGGGACTTTCTGCTAATGCTCGCAGTCTTGGCCCATTTCAAACACCAACTAATTTGGCTTCACAATACACATATTATTGGTAAAAGCTGATGCCCAAAGACGTAAAAGGGCACACACATTGAGTTGCTCACAGCTGTGTAAAACTCATGAGATTCATGATTCCCAATCCTTACTACATCAGTTGCATTCCTGAGTGTGAGGCACAGAAATTTGCATCTCTTTGTAATACTGTGGCACCTCTCTGGTCCCCTGGAGAACATGCTGATAGGGAAACTGTGCAAGCATTAGAGAACAGTTAGTGTGTAGCAATAGTTAATATCTGAAACACTTATTTTATTCCTGAGCAAGAACTCTTCAATGGTTATTGAATATTTTTAGTAAGAATTTCAGCTAGCCAACTTACTGCATGTAATTGCTAAGGTCTTAGGCTGTTACTTTTACAAATATCTGAGTGAGGTCTGGAAGAAGCAGTGCTAAGTATAGAGGACGTATTTTCCTAAAGCTGCACTTAGCTGCCAAGGTGAAGTTCAGTATGAAATGGGGCAGAGCGCTTTGCAGTGAGAGCCTCGGCTTTGGCTGAGAACTTAATGGGCTGTTCTGTCGGTGTGACAGCTGCTGCACCGGTGGAATGCTATTAGAGGGAAAGTGACCTGCTAGAGCTAAGTCCCTTGCCCCAGTACATTTCTTAAAGTAATCACAGTACGATACCTTGACATTACTCTGTGTACCTTTGCTAGCACTTAAATAACTTAATCCGTTATTTTTGTGTAGCTTAGATGTTGACGCTTTGTTTTTAAACCTATTTAAACTAGAATCTCAGTGAAAATGTGATTTTTATCTAATGAGTCTGTGGGATAGATCCTGAGAGTACTGAGAGATAAGTGGTGTATGCATACATTTATGCATTTATTCTTTAGTTCAGGGACTTGTTCTTTGTATTGTTTTTGGTAGCACTTGTAAAAGAATAATATCACCTGAATAGAGATGTAGAGTGGCCTAAAAACAGAAACATCACCATATGAAAATGTTAAAACCCAAACAAGCAAAGCTGCACCTACAAACCAGAAACCTAACTCCCCCCTCTGAAGTCTCTCCTAACATTCTCAAATGCTTCAGAGCTACATAAGTTAAAACTGTATCACTGATTTTCTGGCAGTTAATGTTTTCAGATGCTGATATCAAATACGGCAGTATTTTTTAACTACAGACTATTAGAAATTAAATTGTTTTTAACTTTTAGAAGTGATAAATGTTTAATTTGCATATAGTGGTTAATAGAGCATAAAAATAAGATGTATTTTGAATATTATTTCTGTTTTCAAAGCTTTTGTCAGGAATAAGGTATTTTATATAGTGCAGCTTGAATTTTATTTTTTTCAGAAAATATAACTTAGTTTCAGTATGCAATTGCTTACTGCAGAGATCTCAAATTTCTACATATTTACAGTTTACATCGTGGCAGGGGCAGGAATAGGAGACCTTATATAAAATCTTGGCAAAACTTGCACAAATCATACATTTCTGTCAGACTAATCAAATTTGTTCGCTGTTGGTGTGCGTGATGGCATCAGTTTCACTATCTCGACTTTTTGATCAAAGTCAAGGTGCTGGGGGAGCTGGGTGGGAAGGAGCACCGCCTGCGCTGCTGTGCTGGGTCAGCCAAGGCTGTGAAGAAAACCAAGCGTGCTCCCAGCAGGCTTACGGCCTCTTTACGCACTCCCAGTAGAAGTTTATAGGTACGCAAATCAAAAAAGGGTGCAGACCCCTGGCTGGCGTAGAGGGGCGTTCGTTTGGGGTCAGTGTTACAGCCTTTGCTACTGCTGGCAAATCACAAACTGCTCATTTCAGGGCGGCTCAGAAATAGCTGTGCTGAAGTTCCCCGTACCACGGCACACGGGATGGGGACTGTCCTGCTAATGCCGGCTGCAGTTCGTGCCTCCTTGTCATCCGGGGCCGCTGACCTCCCAGCATCGCCCGCGGTCAGGGCTCGCAGGCCATGAACGGCGCTTCTGTTCCGCCTCCGCTGCCCTTCTCCAGGACGGGGCTGTCCGTGTCCTGCCATGAATTTACTGACTGCTCTCACGTCTCACAGGCTGTTAACTTCTGTGCTCAAACTGCGTTAAAACTTGTTTTAGCAGGCTTAAGTCGTAGCCCTAATAAAAGCTAAGCAATCAAGCTGATATTGCCCCAGAATACTGGTTTATCTATTCGAGTGTAGCCTTGTGTGCCCGTACAACAGTTCAGTCTTGCCTTTCCTCTCCATCCCATTAGAAATAATAAATCAAGCGTTGCCGTATTCAAGGTAATCCCGTGTTAAAGGAAGCACAGCAGTAGTATTGCTGTGCTTTGCTGTTTCTTAGGACTGTGCTGCAGCTCTTGCTGTCTTTGTTAATCTTGGATATCACAGATCTTTTTTTTCAGTGGACCATTAACAATTCCACCCTCCCACACCTTAAGATTTGGGGCAAACAAATCTGCCTGCTCCCTGTGTGTCCCAGCCCAGCTCTTCTCTCCCATAATGCCAACTTCAGCTGTGTTAACATCACCACCCCTGTTTTCATGTGCCTGGTTTTTTTTTTGTTGGCAGCATGGTCCTTATCACATGCAGTGTAAAGGAACAGGAGATCTCCCAGGTCAGTGATTTGGGCTGGGGATGTGCTTCTTGAGACACGCTAACTCATGTAGAGGTGAGAACAGTCATCTCAGATGTACCAGGGAGTCCTGGAGAGTACTAACAGAGGTATTTGATACAGGAAGTCAGATCCATTCTGTAGGATTTGCATAGCGATTAATAGATTTAAATATCTGCATGGCACGAGAGCATTCTGTTTTGTTAGGTATTTTTGCAGACCTGTCTGCTGCCTTCTAAGAATAACAGAGAACTAAAGGGGAAGCAAATTAGGCTGGAGCAGGGTTAGGTTACAGTAGAGTAAAACAGAAATAATTGTAATCCAGGAACTGGTTAATAGGGCTGAAATTCAGTCTTCTAGTCTGTTACTGTCTCCGCTATTTTGTTGTTGAAGAATAATCTGCCTTTCTATGCCTCAATTTACCACCCCCTGTTCATAAACTGATCCCTATTTATTAATAAAGGACTTTGCTTTCTACAACATTTGACATACAATCCAAATTTCCAGTATTACCAGAACGAAAACTTCCAACTTCCCATCAGCATATGAGAACTTTTAACAGGAAAATCGCAAAGTATTGCTCACACACCTGGAGCATATGCAACATCTAAGTCAGAACACCCTTAAATTGTCTGCAGATCTGTTAATTAAAAAGCAACTGTATCATTAGAAAATCTTTCTCCACAGTAATGCCTGCTTTCTATATTTTTTTTCCAGAGCGCAAGTAGTAGAGGCAGATGGAATTGAGGATAAGGTCTGAGCAAGTCAGATGCAGAAGAAATAGTTCCCTGTCTCCTGACTTGATTGGTTAATACAAATTTGGTTAAACAAATTTGTTCAACTAACAGCTGAACTGTATGGGAAAGAAAAAAACTGGGTGAAAAACACCCTATGGGTACAAAGCATTGTCCTATACCAGTCTTCTGTGCAGGTGAATTGTGCTCATGCGTTAAGGACTCCTTTGATCTTTCATCTTCGTTTCATGGCAGTGGTAATGGTGGGTTTGGTCTCCTTTGAGCATTTTTCCTAATCGGAATTTGGCATTACTGTGCTTGCAACAGCAGGCTTTGGCCAGGCATCTTCTAGAGCAGCTGCTGCAGGGCTGCCCTTAGAAACTTAATTCTTCTTACAAAATGCTTGGATACAGCTGGCTAGTGCCTTCAAGGCCTTCATATTTAGGAATATTAAATTGAACTGCAAATGACAATATTCAAAATCCCAAGTACGTTAGAGAAGAACTTGATATTTTTTTCTCCCTGTCATTAATCCTTTGTTGTTCAGTAAACAATGTATTATCAAATATATCTATTTCTTGAGGATGCCATCTTCCCGCAAAGAAGTAGAATATAATGCCTAAAGAGTTAGAAGGGAGTTCTAGGATGTGGGTTCAATTCATGGCTTTGTTGTGTGATCTAGGCCATCCCCTTTGCATCCCCAAGTTTTCATTCTGCAAGTCATAAATGAAAGAAAACCGTATTAACTCCTCTTTGAGATCAATGTGAGGAGCCCTTTTTGTCAACTCAGGATGGCTGTGATAAGGATTTTTTTTTGTCTGTTTGGAGCTCTGATGCAAATTTATAGTAGCTGTGATTACATGTAATTTACAGACCAAGGGCTTTTAGCTGAAGAAGACCTTGGGACTGAGCTTTCCAAGGTCTTCATACAGCTTGGATGTGTGGTCTGGACTGCGGTTCCTCTGGAGAGTATTTGCAGCTCTAAATCATGCTCCACTTCACCTAAGATTAGTGATGAGTGCTTGGTGATCTCCTCCAAAGGTGCAGTGAAGACCATGTGCAGCACCAGGTGAAGTTCATGAAGTGCAAAGTGGAGAAAATTTCCAGTTTGCTTCATGGGACACGTAGGCCCTTACACGGCAGAACATAGAGATGATTAGTCTCCCTTCCTACCCACAGCAACACTGGGCTCATCTGATTGAGCATAGATTGTCAGCCAGTAAAAGCAAACAACAACAACAAAACCATTAAAGTCCTTGGTGGCTCCTTCTTGACCAGAGGAATATGGGGGAGAAGTCAGGTGGGAAGAGTCCCCAAGGGTCCCTTTCACTTGCTGGTGCTCGGTTCCCTTCGCCTTGATAAGGAAGAGAACCAAACTACCCCAGTTCCTGCCCTCCAGACAAAGTTTGAAAGTTGAGTATGTTTTGGCTGGTGTAAGTCGCTGCTGACTAGGGAAACTTTGTTATGATTATAGCAAAATACTCTGCACAGCTGCCTATCATAGCTGTACAGGGGCTTGGGTAGCTCTATTCATTGCAGCTTCCTACTTGTCTGTTCCATTCACATTGATGGCCCAAGTGATGGAAAATCAATAGGGTTATTAATTTGTCTCTGACATTTTTTTGAACAGGTTCTCTTTGTATCAGCCTTCTTGAAAAGATGGATGACAAATGATTTTTATTCCTAGGCCTCTGCTGTCAGGTTGATGAAAATTGAAAACGTTTCCTACCCCTCTCTTCATCCTCCCCACCCCTGCCCCATATTTCCTACTGCTGACTCTCCTACTCTGAAGTTGTCCAGGAAGAGCTCTTCTGTTCTTGATTCATTAGAAGAGTTTAGGGCTGGGATGAAGGGAAATTATGGAGATATTTTGGCAGTAGAGGAGTTAGGCATTACTCTTGTTCAGGAGGGGGGAGTGCGTTGTTCTTGCTGCACTGACTGCTTTCATCAGAAGTATCAGCTTAAAAAAGATGACTTGGGTATGTACTTGTGGAGATAATGCGAGTGGATTTTTAGTTGTTTTTTTCTGTCTTTTTAATATACTAGTCCATTGTTATTCTAGTTACCACCTTTGTACTCTGAAAATACTTGCGTGATTCTCTTCTTTTTTCATGTGCCCTGCTGAAAAAACGGAAGTGAAAAATCAAAGGAAACTTCCAAAGTTTAGTAGCTTTTTTCGTACTGGGGGGGGCCAGGGAAAGAGAGAGAGTTGAAATGGTCTATTTACACTTGAATTCACAGGGCAGTGCCTGTGTTTTTCCCATTTGAAAAATAATTCTCTCTTATATTGGTGTTGGAAGAGCCTTGTAAGCAGGCAGAATTAACTAAAAATCCCCCTTCCAAGTGCTAACTGTTGTAGGATAGCTTTCCTGGGGATAGGTATTTGCAAAATGAAGCTGTGGTGGACTCTTAAAGGAAAATCAGGGAAGCTGAGTACTCAGAAAGTTGCTTTCAGATGTGAAATTAATAGAAAAGGAACAGAAGAGGCTTCTGTCCACTGCCCTGTGCCACCACCCTCATCCTTCCCAACCACGGTAAGAATGTCTTTATGTTTAAAGAGACAAGCAATGTTGAGATCAGTGTTTATTCAAGATCCACCTTGCCTGTACCTTTCCTTCTGGAAAGAGGTGTCCGTGAAAAGAAAGCATCACCACCCAAGACAATGAAAAGGAACTTTTATAATTTAAGTCTGAATCTGATGCAAAGTCTTTGGATAAATTTTGTTTCTGTCTATACATGTTTTCTCCCTTGGAAAACATCAGTTTGTTGTTATAAGCAGTCATCTCTGTGTTTCTGTACACAGGAAAGCACAAATCCAAACACTTGTTACTGTTTCATTTGCTAACATTTTTATATGGAGCTTTTGTTTAATATTAAACAAAAGGTTATAGAAGTTTTATTACTTAGTAATAAAATCGAGTCAATGAGTCAGTGAGTATCTCTTATCATCTAATGACCTAATATTTGCAGTAGATACTATATCAACTTTCTGTTAAAATATTAAAAATGCAGGAAAAAAATCATTAACTACCTTTTTGGGTAAAATGACAATCAATTCTGTTCTCATCTATATATATGCTTCTCAAGAAAAGCTATTTTTTAATCTCTGGGCTATATCCAGAGGTATTTAATAGGGAACATCAGATGCTTGGTCTCTCATTTGAAGCTCTTCTGATTTCAGATTTCATTGCTGGCCTTCTGCCAGTAACAGGGCTGGTACAGAGCATTACTGAATGCCAAGCCTGGAGTACAAACAAAGGAGGATCTGCTAAAAGTCCTTGTTTTTTTTTTTTTTTTTTCTTGTTTGCTTTTATTATGTCAAAGATTAGGAAGAGGAAAACACAGACATTGTCTGGGTCAAGCTGAACTGCAGCCCAGGGACAGCCCTTTCAAAATACTGCAGGGAAGCCTAAATATCCAACAGATTGTTGTCTGGGTTGTTGGAGTCTGCAGTTGGATACCAGTCTTTGGTAAATCCATCACAATAAAGTTCAGTTCTTTTGTTGGAATGACCAGAGAAGAGCTCAACAGTAAAAGCTGAAAGGTTGTGATTTACTGAATAAAGTCCCTTGGCTTCAGTGTTTCTTCTTTCTTTCTGCAACTACTCTGTTTTCAAGTTCATATTTGTAGTAGCTCAGCTGCTATCAAAATTCTTAGATGCAACCATTTCATGTTCATCGACAGATCTGTATTTCTGGTGGTGGAGCTATTCTGTGCCATGGGAAGAGTGCTACTACTCAGGCTAAATCAAGAGTTTTCTGGTCTGTTAAGCCATTTATTCAGAAAAATGTGGTGGCTGAGTGTGCAGCAGTTCCTAGTAAAGAATCAGTGTACAGAAGGTCTCATATATGCTACCATAATTATTCCTGTGAAGCTGACAAAATTTTTCGTATTGTAATCTCCTGTTGTGGAATGTAAGTGTTAAGGTTTCGATTTGATTTTCCATTAAAGTGCTTTTCTGTGCATAGATACTGGAACTCTTTCTTTTGCATGTGCTGAAAGTGTTGGCAGCATGCATACCCAAGGGGAGGCCCTGCATTTGCTTTGGGGATCCTGCTGCAACTCAATGGTTCCGCTTTTGAATGCGGGGTTAATGCTTTGTGATGGAAATCCAAGCAACACACAATGCCATGAGAACAGATGCAGAGTTATAAGGACCTGAGTGCATTTAAATGCTTCTGTCCCTCAATCAGTGTTGCTCTTCAGGAGTTAACCACTAGCTGTGTCCAAGTGGAGATGCCCTATACAAATACATCAGCCTTGTTCTGCGCTGACAGACTTCTGTGCTTCAAAGAGCAGGTCATTTCTGGATTAGCTAAAATGAGAGCTGTGTAGCCAACCCCAGAACTCACTTCTGGTCCTGGTCCTTTACTTTACTCCGTTGATGCAGGTTTTTATTGCCCTTTGCTGACAATCTCTGAGCTTTGTCATTCCTGTGCCCTGTGGCTGACTACCTAAGCCTATAAAACAATATCTGAAGAATAGTTTGTGAAACATGTTTGATGCCAAGAAATTCTTTTATTTTTTTTAATAAAAAAAAGCTTGTATTCAGGCTCCTGTGTATGTTTGAAGGGGCTGTTGTCTTTCACTGTGAAGTTCTTTTCAACATGAGCAGGGCTTGTTAAAGTCCTCCAGGCTCTAAATGGCTTCTGAGAACCAGCCCCCACCTTCACGCTCTTCGGTTATTTTGTGTTTGCCTTCCAGAGCTCTTTGGAGTCTCCTTAAGGCAGCAGGATCAGAAATCAGTCACTGGAAAGCCAGCTACGATGCTTGCTGCTGTTGAAGCATTGCCTGGTGTAGAATTGCCTCAGGAGCACGCCTTCATTGCTGTTAAACTTCATTATGCTGTGTCAAACTTAGTGCTTGGATGATCTTATAATATGGTTTAGAGCTATTATCGTTATAAATAAAGCACCATGAAGTTCCCTACAGAACTCATTAAAAAACACTTGTACTTCTGGAAATACATAGAGTAACATGAGCCAAAATAAGGTGGCATATACCTGAACACAGGACAGGGAGGATAGTCAATAATGCCGAGGCGAGCATCAGGAGGATTGGGGAAGCTGCACAAGGAACCAAGAGAGGGAAAAGTCGTTCCCTCCTTAGAGGGGAGTGAAGGGGATGGAGGCCAAAGCAAGGACAACTGTGTGTGTGAAGGGAACAATTAGTGTGTACAGAGGGGCACAGGAGCTTAAATTCAGTGAGGAACCAGGACCAGCCAGGGCAGAGGGGCAGTCACCGCAGTACAAAAGCAAGAGCTAGTACACCTGTCAGAAACACTGCAGGATGTTTGCTGTTAGATCCGTGCTGAGATCAGATTTCTGAGCTGTAGCTCGCTCACTCTGTTTGCTGTGTGTGCTTACATGGCCCCCCAGCACCGTGTTGGCCGTCCTTCCCGTACCACCCCCTCCCTGTGCTCCTGAAGCTGCACGATGTGTGGTAGCTTCCAAACTTTTCAGATGAGGCATAGGGGGGCTGAAGGAGCTGTGTAGATGTGTCGAGATACTCAAGTGAAGTTTCATGATCAGCAAGTTTAAGCTAATGCCCTAATCACGGGATCAGCCCAGCCTTGCAAGGTGTCTTCTGCCTGCTGTGTGAAGGGCCTGCGTGCGCGGACACACGCGGGGCTCTGAGAGGCATTGGTAACAAGTTTTTCTCTGCAAAAAGCAAGTCTGTTCTGTATTTGGAAGCTGACTGACTGCTTTGCTTGAAACTCTGGAAATACTGGGGACAGGAGACTAATGAAAACTGTTCTTAGTGCTGATGACTTGAAATGAACCCAGCTTGTGCTCCGGGGAGCCAGAGGGGACATTTTGTCCAGGGGCGCTGCAAGGGTGAGGCAGCAGCTGGGCCTGACGTTTTTGGTGGCAGTCCCTGCGAAAGGCTCTGTCCCTCACCTTTCCCAGGTGGCAGCAAAGTTGAGCATACCTTTAGGGATATAAAATAATATATAATTCACTTTATATGTTCTGCAGGGGTTATTAACTCTGTCAGGCATGTATTGCAGCTAAAGTGTGCCTTGTGGGCCTGTAAAGGATAGCTACTTGTGTGCTGTGGGTGATGCAGTGGGTTCACTAAACCACAGCACTGGATCCTCTTAGCCTCAAGAGAATAATCCCTTTTTAGCAAGCCATCAGCCCAGACTGTGCAGTCAGCAGCAACCAAGTTTGCCAGTGCTGGGTGCCGGGGGAGAACTGCTTCCCCAGTTAGCGGCTGGAGGAAGATCACTTGCTGGGGACAGAGGACGCCACTCTTTTCTCTCCCATGTCGGTGCCTAGCAAAGTGCATCTCCTGTGGCCACCTCACCATACTCCTTAGTGTCTTTTGGAGTGCGTTTTTTTTTCTGTGAAGCAACCGACAAAAGGAAGTAGGTTTTCATGAAAGTGAGGTACTTGCAGGAGCATTTACCGTGCGTGTACATGAACAGATTTAAACAAACAAATGGAAATGTAAAGATGGCTTTGGGATGTTGGGTTAAACAAAGACAGATGCTAACTTCAGAAATGTCTGTCCTGTTTTGGATGGGATAAGATGGATTCTTGTTTATTCATTGACTTTATGGGGTCAAGTTCAGGCAAGGATGAAGGAGTGGAACTCAGCTTCTGTTCAGAGAAACAGAAGAAAGTTTTGTAGCCATGGGTGGGTTCGCAAGGGCGGTACCATCAGCTGTGTATACGTTCATGGCCAAGATGCAGCAGTGCGGTCATGACCTCAGGGAATGGGGAGCTGAGTTTGCAAGGAGGAGATCCATGGGAACGTTACTTTGCTTTGTGGTGAGGAGAGTATGAGCTTAGAAAAATGGCAAGATGGGTACTTTGAGACCTTAATGAAGACACAGTAAAACAGCAATCTTCTCAGCTCAGCCAAAAAAAATCCAGCCTTTATCATTCAGCCCTTAACACAGCATTCATCACAGCTAGAGGACAGTAATAATAACAACATCAAAGAACACAGATGTAGTTCTGAGCTTAGCTCAGGCAGTTTTGATGTTCATGTGGAGTAATTCAAAGCAGGGCTGACCCCAAGATAGCAGCGTGTCATCCTTCTTCTCCTAATTGTTCTTCTTTGCCCTGCTCACAGCTGTTATTGTAGCACTTTGCCACTGGCTCCGTTCTGAGTTGATGGGGTTGCAGTGCAGGTTTCACTGCTGATGGTGAGTCTACAGGAGGAATTTGCGGTCCTGAAAGAGTTAGCTGTCATGTTTGTGTTTGTTTCAAGTGTCAGCGTCTAGACTGTCCGGTCACTTTCTGCATTGCCAATTTCTGTTTGCCTTCTCCAGCAGAGAAGCTGGACGTTGACTGGGGTTTTTAACTTTATTCTCTTCTCCATCTCAGTATTTTCTGCAGTCTTCAGCCAACCTAATACCTTTTTTTTTTTCCTTTGTATTTGTTTTGCAGGAGTATATTGATGCTCATCCAGAAACCATTATCCTGGACCCTCTTCCGGCTATTCGGACACTTCTGGACCGATCCAAGTCTTATGAGCTCATTCGGCAAATAGAGGCGTACATGCAAGGTAGGCCAATTGCCTCCTCTCCCAGGAGGCTTTTATTGTGACTCGTAGGGAAGCAGCTGGCTTCTGGAGGTTGGCTATGAGGTGTCAAATAGTGGCTTTGGGCCTCTCACATTCTTTAGCTCCATGGGAGCACAAACACCGAAGCATTCCAGTGTCACAGGATTGCATTCTGGACTCCAATGCTCTTCTTTTTCAAAGTATGCGAAGGAGGTTTACATCCGGTTAAGAATATGATGTGGGTTTAACGGGCAGTATATTTACTACAGTGAGCAACCCCAGAAAGCTTCTGGAAAGCATTCTTTCTGTGCATGCCGGTAAATTGAAGTAACTCGACAAGCTTAACAGCTTATCATAAGAATCCTTAGGCTTCACCAGAAGGCTTGAATTTTGGGGAGATTTATGGAAGAAAAAATATGTTTTGGAAAAGACTGAAAGAAATTAAATTGTAAGTAGAGCTAAGATATTTGAGAAAGGCTGGAAGATGGAAGCTTGCTCAAGTTAATTGCTAGGAAGAAACATAAACGCTTTTCTGTTGTTGGCTAGCTACCTGACACAGACTGTTGCCTGTAATTGGTATCATTAGAGTTGCCATCCCATATTTGGAGGCCATGGCTCTTAAACCTGAATAATGCTAGCGTCTTACCCTGTTAACTGTTAGGTTAAGTGAGTCTTTCACTCCCTTTCTACTTCTTCTATTGCCATTTTCTTGCAACATTTCTTGGCTTTTTTGTTCAGTTTTAGAGCAGCTCTTGAAGCAACTGTTTCATACATTAGATGACTATAATTTAGGGAAATTGCATTTCTGATCTATGTTCTAATGTGGTGTTACTGCAATTGCCATTATGATTGTGTTAGCACTATTTCGTGGGCTCCTAAGAAATTCATCGATTTGTATTTTTATAATTGTGGGTTTTATTAGATGTATTGTTTGCATCTGACCTGTCTGGCCCCATAAGTAGTGACTTTGTGAGCCTCTCAAGTATTTAAAAGTATGACCAATAATTGCAGCACTCTCCCATGTGCTTTGGAATCTCTTTACAAGAAAAAGTGCAGTTAGTTTAAAAGGACTTCTTTTCTGGAGTGGTTATTGCTGTGTGTGAGTGGGCAACAGGTTCTAAGGGAAACCTGTGCTCTGAGGAAGGGATTGGTTTTTGTTCTAGTAGCAGGGAGATTCAGGATGGGTTTGTTTGTTTTTCCTTAAATTGTTATTGATATTGTTGATGTTGTATCTCTGGGAACATTATACTCAGGAGCGCATCCAGTGTTTCCAAGGACGTTGAATTGCACATATCTTGGCCTTTTCTGGTCAAACTGGTGAGAAAAAAGAGTAAATTTTTCTTCCTTAGGGAAGAGTTAAAGTGTCAGTTAAAATTGACATGTTAAAGAGAAGCTGTTAATAAAATTTAGGAATGAAGTAGAAAAAGGCACCACCTATTTTCACTGGCTGCTTTAGTATTAGGTGACCATATCTACACCCATCCCAAGTCCCCCAGCTACATCTCAGCTTATTTTTTTCTCATCATCAGAAATATTACAGCAGAGACCTTGAACCAACTTTGTCCTTAGGAGGGGAAACCTCAAGAGAGATGAGTAATTGGCTGACTTCTCGCTCTGGTCCAAGTAGACCAGCCTCTGTATTCCCACATGTAATCATCTGCGGTGAGAAATTCAGGAGACCAAAAAAAGCTGCATCCCTCTAGACAGTGTGGTGGTTTTTTTCCCCTCCTCGTTTTCACCTGCTAAACTGTGTTTTCTGCTCTGCAGCTGTCATGTCATATCCCAAGGCAATGAGCACTTAGAGAGCTCAAACAAGAAGTAATACATCTGTAAATAGCGTAAGGTCTTAAGAGTTGCATCCTTTTTTGTTCTGGAATTTCAGAAGGAATTCACTACCGAGAATAATATCCTGGTATGTAGCTGCAAGGAGAGAGCCTGTTTTACCACAGGATACAAACGTGACGTGGTGGGCTAAGCTCAGTGCAAGGGATTCTCTCTTCCAAAGGAATATCATAAACTCTGGAGGGTTCAATACGTGTGTAAGGAGGAACATTCTGCTTTTGAAAACCTTTACATTTCAGTGTTCCATTTATAGGGCAGTTTTGGATTCAGGCAATCCTAACCTCTAATTGAATTACGTTGTAAAGTAACTATAAACAAAGTAAAGTCTTCTTTTATGATCTTCAGTTTGCATTTCATTTCAAGCCTGTACACCGTAAAAGAACTGTATAATTGAAGATTCACGCCAGTTGGGTTGAAGGGAGGAGGGACACGTGTTCTGCTCACTCCATTTTATACAATGCTGAATCCTCCTCTGTGTTGCCTGCATCATTGGAAACGTCGGATGTTGCTGAGGTGACCATGTTCTGCAGCAGTAGGGCACAGTGTTATACCAACAGCTTGGCTTTGAATGAAATTATCTTTCAGATATCCAAGTTTATGCCTTTAAACAGTGAATTCTCCATACGGCCCGAAAAAGGGAATCACTCTATGAAGTATCTAAAACTGGGCACTTGGACATTGTTAGGCTTTCTGAAAGTCCTGTCCATACTCTTTATGGAGTCAAATATCTGGATAATAAGCATTTTGATCCAGCCTCACAAGGACGGGTTGGAAAGA